>NC_064408.1:26842500-27205000 GCF_023375975.1 Astyanax mexicanus
GCTCTCACTCTCTCTTGCTGTTTCTGTCTTTTCTGCTCTCACTCCCTTTCTCGCTCTTTATCTCTCTCACTGTCTCTCTCTTTCCTGCTATCTCTCTCTCTTGCTGTTTTCTCTATTTTTTGCTATCTCACTCTTTCTTTCTCTCTTACTATCTCTCTCTTTTTTGCTATCTCACTCTCTTCCTCTTTATCTCTTTCACCGTCTCTCTCTTTTATCCTACCTCCCTCTTTTTCTCTTTTACTCTCTTTCTCTTTTTTCTATTGCCATCTCACCTTTTCTCTATTTTCTCTTTGTCTTTCTCACTGTATCTCTTTTATTCTTGCTATATCACTCTCTCACTTTTTCTATTTATTGCTCTCTCTTTCTCTCTCTCTCTCTGCAGCTCTATGTAGACATGGTGTAGCATAGCTCATAGTTTGTATATGTGTGATAAAGATGTAGCTGCTACTTTTTTTGCTACAACTTTGTTATTACTATTAGTGGGATGTCATTAAGATCACGTTTATCACGTTATCATGTTTTTGTGATGGGGATGTTGGTGCGTAAATTGAGCAGCCACTCCCATCTCAGTCATTTATACTGAGATTTCTTATCTTGTGAGAATTTGCCATTAATCATACTGACATCCTGTAATAAAATGATATTGCTTTATCAACCCATATAAAACTCTATCAAACCCATATGAAAAGCAAATATGCTTAACATCATAATGCATTGCACACTCTTGCTCTTATTGTTTTGTGTATATTATTGTAATAAAAGCGCTTTGTCTCTTGTGTGGAGTCCACAAAGTACCAAGCAAGGGATATGAATCCCAGATTAATTATGTTTTGTTCAGTTATTAGTTAATTAAATTAAGTCACACTAGCTTTTAATTACTTTCATTTCAATAGGCTTTGCATCATTGAACAATTTGCATGTCAGCAACTTTCGAAGGAAATACATTTGACTCAAGTTTGGTGTGCTTTGACACAAAAATCTTCAACCAATATCTTGTGCATTGGCTTCATTAACCTCTAAATGCTCAGAAAGATCAGAAATGGTGGAAATGCTAATTTGGCAGTGTTTAACACATTAGTTTAGTACACTTACTTTTGAATGTTTACACAAATCGCTCCACCAACATAATGTACAGCAGGTACTTACACTTTTCTATTAAATCCTATAGAGAGTGCATATATATATATATATATATATATATATATATATATATATAGAGAGAGAGAGAGAGAGAGAGAGAGATTTTTTTTGGTATAATAATTTTAAATAAAGCCGTTATCTACACTTCTTGTGATGATACTGTCAATATGCTATGTTGTTGGTGAGCAGTGGCGTGCACAGACATTTTGGGGGGCAAGTGCTCAGGGGGGAACACTTCATTATAAAAAGAATTACACGCACATGTTGAATGAAATTTGACTTTTATTTGTAACATTCTCTAAACGTGAGTTTTCAATGGAAAAATGTCACACCACCAACTGATCAAATACATAGTAGTTTGGTGCTGTATGAGACATTTTACTGCACAACAAACTGATTTCACGTTGGGCTTAGAGGGCAAACGGTAGGATTTTACTTGATGTGTATGTTACCTGGCTGGTGGGACACGGGGGAGAAGAAACCTATCTGTTGCCGTGCGTGCTGTGCTGAAGACTCGCTGAACTGAACTGCTGCTGCAGCGCGCGACCGCGCGGGGTCACGTGACAGAGGAAGAGAGAGGTCGGGTGTGTGCGAGCTGATTTCAGGGCATTCTGTTTTCACTCGTTTTTAATCGCTCAGGTTTTCAAAAGATCATTTCAAACCGGCCTCAGTAAAATCTTAATAATAATAATAAAAAACAAACAAAAAAAAACGAAGTTTCAAAAGGGCACTTTGAAAAAGGGCAGAGTTGGTGGTGCTTTATCACCACCTGATGTCTATGTCTGCACGCCACTGTTGGTGAGTATCACTTTTGTACTAAGACTAAAATAAAAACAGTATTACAGTATTTTCACTGACAGGCATTTAGTTGCACATGCACAGCTTCTTTAATTGCTATTATACAGCATTAAAAATGTAACAGCAGGGCACTTCTTTAGCAGCCACACACAAGTCTAAAGTCACCATGCCCAATGTCATCTGCTTTATATAGGGGTATTAAGCCCTGCGGCACTGGCCTGTATGTTAATGTATGTTTCTAGCTTTAAATAGAACCTAGGAAATGTGTTTTACAACCTTAAAACGTATCTTACGTATCTTAATAACAGTTGCCACTGAAGTGAATGGTATATTCCACAAGTCAAGTCAAGTCAAGACAGATTATTATGACCACCTTCTTGTTTCTATACTCATTGTCCATCTTGTCTGCTTCACTGAGCTCATAAACAAGAAGATGACAGAAGATGGACAGTAGACCATGAACTACGGTAACAAGGAGATGGTCATAATGTTGTGGCTTGCCAGAGTACTTCTACAGCTGGTGTATTAACACTTACAACTGAACTTTTACTGAACTTTCCTTCAACTCTGCAATACATTCAGTGTATTGCAGAGTCTTCATTCGTAACATTACTGCTGGACCTGCGGGTGTGTTACTCAACAACCCAGAAAAGCATGTTAAATCAGCAGGTCGGTGTTTCTACACTTATTGACGGCGATAGAAACTCTGACGTGTTTGTTGGCTTTGAAACTTTATTGATTCCCAAGCAGAGATTAGAATCATATCTATCCTTTTACAACTTCTGCAAACTCTGGAATACAAAAGCAGGGCCGGCACCAGCCATTTGAAGCAGAAACACACAATAAGTCATTATGTCTCATTACGGTTCATGCAAAAGCAAATTTGACCCACCATTACTCCAAAATACTACAGTAATATAACTTAATATTGATGTCATTAATAGTATAGAAAGGCTTCTTTAAGAATATAATGATGTTATTTAATAACTGGCTGGTCTTCCACTGCGAGCCACCAAACCACTACAATTAATTCAGAATACAGCATCACGACTCGTCTTCAATCTTCCGAAGTTCAGTCATGTGACTCCTTTGCTGCGTTCCCTCCATTTGCTTCCTGTTGCTGCCCGCATCCGATTCAAAACCCTAACTCTGGCCTACAAGGCAAAAAACGGACCAGCTCCTTCATACTTGATGGCGATGGTCAAAGCCAGATCTGTACCAAGAGCTCTTAGAACTTCCAGTACGGCTCGGCTCAAACCTCCATCCCTCAAAACACACAGAAAACAGACATCCAGACTCTTCTCTGTGCTGCAGCACCAAGGTGGTGGAATGAACTTCCACTGGTTATCAGAACAGCAGAGTCACTCGCGGTCTTCAAAGGTCGACTGAAGACACATCTTTTCAAAGAGTTCCTAAACCAAAACCAAAAAAAAAAATAAAAAAGGTTCCTAGGGTTCTAAACATGATCAAGCTCTGTGTATCTCTTGATCCTAGTCTACAAACTAGCTTTGGATATTTGAAGTAACATCGAAGCACTGTTGTAAGTCGCTCTGGATAAGGGGGTCTGCTAAATACCTTAAATGTAAAGGTAAATGTAAATAACAGTTTAATTTGCTGGTTGTATAGGACTCCAAATTATGTTTTTTGCAAAACTGAATAGACCTTTTTTTCTGGGTTTGACTCCCCATTATGATAGTACAAATTTAGTGGTGGGATATGATAACTCTTTGATTTAATGTGTTTAAGTCAAACTCTGGTCTATGTACAATCAAATTAAAATCAAAACCATTAATTCAAATACTTACAGTATTGTTTCTTGAAGTATGCATATTAAATACGATTACAAGTGTGCCATTTGATAGTTGTGGTCTATATACTTCTCTTCTATAGTGTGTGTGAGCAGCTTCTCCCCCAGCCCTGCTGTGCACGCAGCTATCGTAAAACACAGTTTAGATGCACAGTCAAACCTTTACACAGATTTAGCTTTTACTTATATATATATATATATATATATATATATATATATATATATATATGTTAATTTTTATTGCCTATATCTATTAACATGCTTTACATGTTTTTATTTTAAATGTGTTGTAATTATGATTACTATTATTATGTTTTTTCACCAGCCTTTTTTTTTTTGGTGCCCTATGCAAAGTGCATGATCCGCAATTATACCAAACGAAATATACTCAAAGTGTGCTGCTGACAAAAGACAGGAACAAGAAGCATATTTGTACTCTAATGTAAAAATATATTTAACATCAATTCAGTACATTCCTAAATACTTGGTGTATAGTAGTTTAATACAGTTTAATACTCATTAAATTTATTATAAATTTACTGTAAGCATATTTAAAATATGGGGTTACATACATGAAGTAGTTTGTTCAAATGCTACTTAAGTATATTTAAAATAGTTCAATTTTAGTACAGTTAAGTGCACTTAACACAGTTTAAGTAAGATATTTGTACTATTTTTAAAGTTGTTCAATTTCATCACTGTTTAAATATACTGATTAATAATGTGGATACAAGTACACTTAGCATAATAATGCTTAGTATACTTTTATCTACTTTTTTCACTAGGGAAGTAAACAATCAACAGGGCCTCTAGAACTAGAAGGGCTTAAACAAAGAGAACAGACAGGAAACCGCTGTCTGTGTTGGCAATACTTCGCAAGGTGACAGAGGAACAAAAGGGTTATTTACTGTACCCATAGAACTCAGGTGAACACAATGATTTATATTCAGATGACTGAGACATGGGAGGTATCTTTGAGTGAGCGGTGTGGAGCATATGGGCGCATTATGGGATGTGAGGCGCATTATGGGATGTGAAGCTCATGGAGTCCCCAAAAAAAAGTGGGTCCCCAAAACTTTATTTCAACTCCTGTAATAAGATCCAGTGTATTATCTGAAAATAAAGCCACTTGAATACATTTTCTGTAATAGAATGTCCCTCTGGGTGAGCATATCAAACTTTAATGTTTTATGAAAAGTATAGTTTTATGATGTTGAACTTTTGTGCTTCAATAAAAGAAGTTTGGACTGATTTGGGAATTGGCTTCACGCTCTGTTGTCTTTTCCCATCTTTAGAATTGCAAATCAGCTGTGCCTCCAGACAGGGAGAGAACAGTATGGGGATAAAGTAAAGTTGCCAGCATATTCACCAGTCATGAAGCTTCCATCTGTTTATGAAGTGGTGTGTTTATTTCCCTTCTGCTTTAAGCTCTTTTCTATGTTAGCTTTATTATTTTGTAAAGTTTTTAATACACTGTTATTATATTTAACTGTCTTAAAAATATCTAGTGTAATATATAATACTACGGTGCCTGGCAAAAAAAGTCCCCACCTGGATTTAAGTAAGTAAATGATGTGGGGTTGATGCTGCAGTTGGTCAGGTTTAGGTTCAGCAACAGTATGAGTTCAGCTGACTACCTGAATATACTGTTATTCCATCAATGGATTTTTTCTTCCCTGATGACACAAACATATTCCAAGATGACAATACCAGGATTGATGGGGCTGGAATTGTGAAAGGGTGATTCAGGAAGCATGAGGTCATCATTTTCACACATGGATTGTTCACCACAGAGTCCAGACCTTAACCTCATTGAGAATCTGAATCAGAATTTTGGATGTGCTGGAGAAGGCTTTGTGCAGTGGTCAGACTCTACCATCATCAATGCTGCAAGATCCTGGTGAAAAATGAATGCAACACTGGATTGAAATTAATCTTGTGACATTGCAGAGCTTAATGAAACAATGCCACAGTAAATGCTGCTGCAATCAAAGCTAAAAGTGGTCCAACCAAATATTAGAGTGTGTGACCTCTTTTTTTTTTGGTGGCAACCTTTTTTTTTGGGCCAGGTAGTATACATTTGTGTGTTATGGAGTTCCAATTTTATAACTACAAATTCAAAGTAAATGAAAATATAATTATTATTGTCAGAAAACAATCCAGATTCCAGTCACATGAAGTGACCAGAAGTAAAGAGGCACATAGTCACTACGTGTGTTTACATGCACATTTATAATCGGATTACTGCAGTTATCTGATTACTCAAGTAGTCATGTAAACATCCATCCATTCATCCATCCGTCGCCAACCGTCGCAAACCATATCGGGTCCAGCGGAGCCGGAGCCAATCCCAGCAATCATCGGGCGGAAGAACACTTCCTGGACAAGCCGCCAACCCATCAATAGGCAGACAGACACACAGACACAGCCACTCACACATTTACAAATATGGACGAACTTTAAATTCATGTTCGATCTTCAACGATACATATTTGGACTGTGGGAAGATATATGGCCCTAAAATGATCTGGGTGGCTGGTGCCCTGCCGTTCTTACAGGAACCAGTAAGTACTATATCGGTCTTACCAATGTCTGTGTTTTGCTCAGAGCCCTGACATCCTCACAGCCTGACTCATGTAAACTCTGAGTTCTCCAATTATCTGATTATGTAAATGTGTTCATTGGATTACTGACAAACTTTAATATTTGGCTGTAAAAAAAAAAAATGCCTCCAAAAGAAGAACTTGGTAACGCTTTATAATACAGCCCCCTTTTAGAGGGTAAGTACTGTGTACTTACAGAGTAAGAATGGTAAAACACTGTACACTACATAATACAGCCCACTTCCTGTTGTTTCTGAGTAATTACTGAGTAAGTACTGTGTAATAAGAGAGTAAGAACATTTAAAAATCAAGTGAGATTAATGGTTATTAACCATTAATATAAAACCTTGTAGTTTCTGTGTATTAATGAATACATTTTCTTTAAAATCTCAGCATTACTGATTGTGTTATTGAAGATATATACATATTATTATGTATTTTCTTCCTACTCTGCTCCACCCTGACTGTTTTTAGCTGCTTCTCTCTTGACAGTTTTAAAAGCATACATTAAATTCTCATCCTCTTTTTCAAACTCGTAAAATTATTAGTATAATAATTCACTGGAGTGTGACTGGAATGAAGCCTTCATCACTGCAAGGGCAAATTGATTATATATTGTTTTATATGAAAATTGCACCACAGGTTTAGGGAAATTGCAGGTTCTCATGTGCTTTTGTTGTACATACAGGTAGGACCCCATATTTTACATAAACTGATTCATAGAGAAGAGTTACACCATAAGTGTTGGGAAAGTAAAAGGTAAGTTTCAGAAAGTTACATGGTTATTACACTCTTGTTCCTGGTTGTACATAATTTATACCTACAGTTAAACCCGGTAAGTATTTTGAATGTACCGGTTCATCCAGAGAAGTTAAACTGTAAGTAAAGGGAATTTACCCTCTAAAATGTGGGCTGTATTATAAAGCGTTACCAAGAACTTTACAATAGGAGATAATGGAGCTATTAAAATATAATAATAATAATAATAATAATAATAATAATAATAATAATAATAATAATAATAATAATAATAATAATAATAATACATTTTATTTTTATAGCGCTTTTCAGGAAACTCAGACACTTTACATTGCATACAAAAAAAAAACAATATAAAAATACATATTAAAATAATCATCATCATCATCAACATCATAAATACTATACAGTAGAAATCAATAGAGCAAAACAATCAATGCATAATAGATAGAAAACTTAAAATTTAATAAGTTAAAAACAGAAGAAGAAAAGGAGAGGAGAGGAAAAAGGAGAGGCACATAGAAATGTTGCATCATGTGTTGAAAGCAGATCTGAAAAGGTGAGTTTTGAGGAGAGATTTAAAAGTGGGAAGATCAGAGCAGTCGCGGATGTGTTTTGGGAGAGAGTTCCACAGGGAGGGGGCAGCTATGGAAAACGTTCTGTCGCCCCAGGTCCGGTGCTTGGTTCTACCGATGGAGAGTAGATTGGCGTCAGATGATCGAAGTGAACGGGAAGGAGTATGATAATGAAGCAGGTCAGTGAGGTAGGGAGGGGCCTAATATCATTTATCACCTTTATAAAGGATTCATAAATGGTTTATAAATTAGATTATTAAATATTATTTATTCGTTTTTAAATGTTTTAAGCAAGTTAGAACACATTGATTAAAAAGGCAAAAGTGATCCTTTGCTTGCTCAGTCGTTTCATTCACAGTAAATGATTAAACATACTTACAATTTTATTAATATGATCAGTATCTGGAAAGATCTGTGGTTTGACAGTATTAATAGAGGTGGACTCACTATCTTGCTAATTTTTAGCTCACTGTTGCCATTTCTATCTGTGTGTTGTTATATATTTACTAACTGTTTATTTATGGGTTATAAAGTATTTGCAGCCTAATTAATAACCATTAGTAAACTCATTTATAAAACATTCATAAACCCTTTATGAAGGTAGTCTTATTTTAAAGTGGTACCAAAATATCTTATCCACATAATCTTGATGCTAGTTTTGGTTTGATTCGATACAATAACATGCAAACACCCATCCATGTTAAAATACTATGCACAGTCTATAGTAGACTACTATAAACATAGTTTCAGGCACTGCAGTGCTGAAAGTAACTGTATAAAAAGTGTCACACTTTTATAACAAAGTCTGTGACAGGCTGGATCTCTTTTGGAACAAGGAAACGTGTGTTGGACACATTTTTCAGCCACAGGCCTGGATGGTACGGTCTGGTGCTCATATTCACCAGAGTCTAAAATAACCACCCACCGAGCGCCAAATACATAAACAGGATTTTCCATTCTGCAAATCCATCTCAGTATCTGCCATTCTGATGACCAGAGGAACAGCTGTCATGTCTCTGAGTGTGTGAGTGTGCAATTTTTATATTATTTATATATTTACTTATTTTTTGCTTCAAATCTGCTTTAAATATTGTTGTTATTCAGACATGTTGATGTGGCTCTTCATCAGTAAGGTTATAGAACGCTTCCTTGCACCTTCACTGACACCTTTTTTTAACTATATAATTGTAAGAAATATTTGGAATTTAATTGTGTAAAACTTCTTTAACTTGTATTCATATTTCAAATCTAGAAAATACACCTTTAACCAGTTTAAATGAAGGACAGTCTCTGTCAGAGGTCAAAGCATAACTCAGACGGCACCTGCAAATAGTTTAGGACAATTTCTACAGTGGCCAGTACAGAAGTAAATCCTATAAAAGAGCTGTGGAGAGATCTCAGAACAGAAGATAAAGATAAAGGATATTCAAAATATGGAGAATTTTCAGTAAAGAAATATAGGAAACCCATCCATGGTTAAAAAATGCAATTGATTTCAGTTACTATTTACAAATTTGGCTTCCAAATATGAAGTTGAGGGAGCCAATCATTTTGTTCAGTGCATTTTTGGAGTTTGTAAGAAGATAATCAGATTTGACTTTATTTCTCAGCTTTTTTTCTGTGGACCAGTGCAAACAACAGTATATAAAAAAAAAAAACATTTGCCCAAAGAAGTCATGGTCCAGTTCTAGCCTAGAGAACGGAAAAGAAAGAGGAAAATTAAATTAAAAAACAGGAGAAAAAGGAAGAAGAATATAACTTAGATAACCATAAAAGTTTGGTATGGTTTTAATTTAGATAAAAACTAAACTACAACTTAAATTAAACTATAACTTAAATAAACAAATAAATAAATAAACAGATACATTATAGTGCAAAACTGTCCAAAACTAACCATTTGCATCAAGGATGTTATATAAAGCTGGTATATAAATTACGCATTCTGATTTAAAGTGTAAGTGTAAGTAAATGATCAGTCAGTAGCCCCTGAGCCTTTATTTACTTTGTTTATTTTATTCATTAGATCCTTATTAGCTGGGGCAGATGCCCCTGCTATTCTTCCTGAGGACTAAATATGAAACAATTATCTAAAAAAATTAAGCTTTTCACAAATACTTCTTGACTTTAGCAGATTATCTTAGAATTGGTTTCAGTCATAAAAGTATCATCCTGTTCCATGCAATAATTGCTCTAAATACAACTGTATGTCAAAAAAGAATTCATATTTCAGCCCTGGGTACAACAAATTGCCCCTCCATTGGATTGCAGACCTTGTATTAAATACAGTTGCAAGAAAAAGTAAGTGAACCTTTTGGGATTACTTGGATTTCTGCATAAATTGGTCATTAAAGGTGTTCTGATCTTTATCTAAGTCACAACAATAGACAAACACAGTCTGCTTAAATTATTATCACACAAAAACTATATGTTTGAGTGGTTTTATTGATCACAACATGTTAAAATTCACAGTGAGGGTTGAAAAAGTATGTGAACCTTTGTATTTAATAACTGGTTGACCCTCCATTGGCAGCAAAAAACCTCAACCAAACGTTTCCTGTAGTTACAGATCAGACCTGCACAACACTCAGGAGGAATTTTTGAAAACATTTTCTTCAGAAAAACTGTTTCAGTTCAGCAATATTCTTGGGATATCTGGTGTGAATCGCTCTCTTGAGGCTTGAGGTCTCTCAAGAGACTTACTTCTATGTTTTGGGTCCTGTTGCATCATCCATCCTCTGTTGAGCTTTAGTTGGTGGAGAGATGGTCTTACGTTTTTCTGCAAAATGTCTTGGTTAACTTGGTAATTCATTTGCCAATCCGTCCAGGCCCTGAGGCAGCAAAGCTTCCCTGAAACCACGATGCCCCCTCCACCATGTTTCACAGTTGGGATGAGGTTTCGATGATGGTGTGCTGTGCCTTTTTTCTCCACACATAGCGTTGTGTTTTCCTTTCAAACAACTCAATTTTTCATTAATCTGTCGACAGTATATTTAGCCAGTACTGCTGTGAAACATCCAGGTTCTTTTTTATACTTCAAACGTGCAGCAATGTTTTTTTTGGACAGCAGTGGCTTCCTCCGTGGTATCCTCCCATGAACTTCATTCTTGTTTAAGTTTTTCTTATTGTAGATTTGTCAACAAAAATGTTAGCATGTGCCAAAGAGTTCTGTAAGTCTTTAGCTGACACTCTAGGATTCTTCTTCACCTCATCGATCATAGAAAAATGCAAACATATATGTTTTTGTGTGGTATTAGTTTAAGCAGACTGTGTTTGTCTATTGTTGTGAAGATCAGAACACATTTAATGACCAATTTATGCAGAAATCCAAGTAATCCCAAAGGTTTTACATACTTTTTCTTGTGACTGTATGTGGGTGTTAGGTGTTTTACAGAAAAATTAATTCATTTTTTTTTGTTTTTCAATTTAATCAATTAATTAAATCATTTACAGCTAAAGGAAGGTTATTGATAAGATAAAAAAAAAAAACATTAATGTGCCCAAACAAATTCCATGTGGCACCCTACACTCTACCTTTACAGCATCTGAAAAACTACCATTAAAAAAACACATTCATCTTAAAATAGATAATATAAGGCACGCATTCAATAAAAGACCTAGAATCTCTAGACACTTCTACCTGATGTTTGATAAAGTTGAAATAGGGCTTTAAACCGATGTCTCCTCTTTGTGTATTAATACAGTAACAGCATGTACTGTAGCTGGTCAGATATCAGAATGGCAGATTTTGTGGAAGATTTCTTTTTGCAGATAAAGAAGAGGAAGATCCCTTGGAGGAGAGAGGTCCTTCTATCACACAGCAGAATAGCTGGAAATGAAATGTCAGGCCTGTCAGCAGAAAGCTCCTGAGAAAACGAATAAAGGAGTACTTTCAGTCACTCTGGTTCATCTGGAGTTTATACTCTAAGGGGCTTAAATGAAGGCTGGAGAGTGATCTAGTATCACTTAGCTTTTCTATCAGTCAAGTCTAATAAGTCTTTCCCTGCTTCAACCGCTGGGTTTCCTCTGTGTGATAAGAGAACGCGAGAGCTAAACATACAGTAAACACTCCTTTTATTTCTAGAATATTTCCTTGAGGTGCTATTATCTATATTTTTTTGATGGATCACGTTAAGATGGTTCTGATATCAAGAAGCTGGAATCTTCAACCCCATGAGTATCATTTATCCATGATCACTTTTAATTGGCTTCACTAATTGTTCTTTAAAAAGCTCCTGCCGCTTGATTCCACCCAATCTCTGCGCGACTGCTGTGCTAGCAGTGGAGGTAAACAACGACTCAGGGCACAGACGAGGAAACACAGGCACACACACACACACACTTATACAAGCATCCTCTGCTCCGTGCTGATCTCAGGGCCGTATCTCAGGAGAGAGATTCAGTCTGTGCCTGTAGATGAAAGGCAGGGTTCACTTTGAGTCAAACTACTACTAGGTGGACAGTAAAAGATGCACTAGTTGGCTTGATTTCCAGTTTATGAGAGTAAACTGCATTTTTAGTAAAAAAAAAATCACACTAAACCACTCATTCACTCACTCATCACTCACCCCTCACTCATCACTCCCCCCTTACTCATCACTCACCCCTCACTCATCACTCACCCCTTACTCATCGTCAGCTGCTTAATCCATTCAGGGTCGCCGGGAGCTGGAGCCAATCCCAGCCGTCATTGTGTGGAAGGCAGGATACACCCTGTAAAGGCTGCCAATCCACCGCAGGGCAGACATACAGACAGATAGACAGACAAACAGACAGACACAGTCACTCACACACTCACATCTAGGGACAATTTTGAACACCTCCAATTCACCAGAGGAAACCCATGTTTACACAGGGAGTACATGAAAATAAAATAAAAAATATTTTAATTTAGAGCAATTATGTGCAGTAAATGAGAAATGGCTGAAATAACAAAAAAAGATACAGAGCTCAAAAAAGATTTCAGACCTCAAATAATGCAAAGAAAACAAGTTCATATTCATACAATCTTAAGAGTTCAGAAATCAATATTTGGCGTAATAACTCTAGTTTTTAATAACTGTTTTTCTTGGTATCTTGGTATATTCTC
The DNA here is from genome assembly GCF_023375975.1 of Astyanax mexicanus. Taxonomy (NCBI): domain Eukaryota; kingdom Metazoa; phylum Chordata; class Actinopteri; order Characiformes; family Acestrorhamphidae; genus Astyanax; species Astyanax mexicanus. The sequence goes on from NC_064408.1 coordinate 26,855,269, forward strand.
CTCCATCAGTCTTACACACTGCTTTTGGATAACTTTATGCCTCTCCTGGGGCAAAAATTTAAGCGGTTCAGCTTGATTTGATGGTTTGTGATCATCCATCTTCCTCTTGATTATATTCCCGATATAGATTTTTTTAAATCAAAGAAACTCATCATTTTAAGTGGTCTCTTATTTTTTTCCAGATCTGTATATTTAGGGCTGCCCCCTGAAAGCCGATAAGTCTAAACATCTTTTGGAAACCTTTCAGTATAGAATGAGATTCTTCTTAGTCAAGCAGTCGAGGGCTTTTTAAAACATACACAAGATGGCACTTAATGAGAAATATTAATAATGAGAATTTTTTTAATTACTTGTGAGACTGATCAGTGAAGCACAGCCAGACAGTAAGAGAGACGGTGAGTAGACAGCACAGCAGAACACAGGACTCCAGCTTATTGCTCTGGTAGAGTTTGTTTGAATTATTATGGTGAATATATACAGTACCAGTCAAAACTGTGAACACACCTTAAATTCATTTATTATTATTGATTGGTGTTAAACAAACCAAAATATGTGTTTTATTCTCCATTCTTTAAAGTAGACACCTCTTGCTTAGATGACCGCTTTGCACATCTTGGTTGAATTTTCTCAGTCAGCTTTATGAGGTAGAGTCACCCAAAATTCAGGCTTTCAGTTAAAAGCTGTGCTGAACTTCGTCAATAAATCATTACTTGAATTTCTTGCCTCTTGATGTGTTTGAGAGCATCAGTTGTGTAAGTGAATAGTGAGTAGTCCTATTTAAATAATGATCTTATCCACAGTATGGCAAGAACTACTCAACTAAGTAAAGAAAATAATTATTTTAAGAAAAGAAGCTCAGTCAATCTAAAACATTTTAGGAACGTTGACAGAACCTCAAGTGCAGTCAAAAGTTATGATGAAACTGGCGCTCATCAGGACCGCCCCAGAAAGGGAAGAGCAATAGTTGCCTCTATTTGCACAGGATAAGTTAATTGGAGTTTCCAGCCTCAGAAACCCAGATAAGAGCCACTTTACAGAGTATTTTGGTTTGTTTAACACTTTTAAGTTTTACTACATGTTTCTTTGTGTTCCTTCATAGTCTGGATGAAGTTAGTATTAATTTATAATGTAGGGAAAAAATGGCAAGGTGTGTTCAAACTCTTGGTTCTGTGTGTGTAGGGGTGAAACGATTACTCGAGTAATTCGATTAAAAAAAAATGATTGAGTCATTTTCTGTGCCTCAAATAATTGTTTATTTAATGTAAAAACGCAGCGCGCAGTAATTCACACTTTTATTGTGTCAACACGCTCAGCGTTACGTCACCCGCCCACAGGAAGAAGAAGGAGGCGGCGGAGGTTTTAGTCGGAGGTTTTAGTTGAGAAGAGGGTATTTTAAAGTGGCGAGGAAAAAGAGCGACAACATACAAGGAAAAAGGGCCAATAATAATTGGAGTATTTTAAACTAGACAGCATGTATTCCTTCTTGCCTCCCACAACAGCACGTTTTAATGCTGCACCGTCTTAGCCGAGGACACGTTAGCGGTGGAGCCGAGAGAAGGTTAACATAACTTACAACAAAACAGTGAAATTAACATTAATGGACCATAATAACATAACGACAGCGCTGAATATTAGAAATACTGTCTAATGTGTGGTTAGTTTATAAAAACAGACAATTCTGGACTTAACACCAACTTTAAGTAAGTGAGCACAGCGCTGAGGAGTTTATAAACAAATACATGTAACCGGCCTGATGAGATGAACTGGCAACATCTCTGCTGTTTAGAAACTGAGATGCACAACACAATGCAAATGTTTATTGTATATGTGGGACATATACAATATGTATATGTGGGACAATGCATTCTAGGACAAAAATAACAGGACAAAAAAAAAAATAACAGGACAAAAATAACAGGAGTGAGAGGCGGTATAGTGAACTACAGTGACTGCATGGCATCCTCTTGAACTCTGCATTAAATATTAAGTATTAAACCTAATAATGCAGGAACGACTGGAAATTGTGAAGTTCCACAGAGGTTTATAATAAGACCTATAAAGCTTATGATAATAATTAATTCATTAGTAGTGTAGTCTAACAGGTAAAACATTAAACATAAACACATCTAAAAAACGGTAAAGAAATATACAAATTAAACTTTATTCTGTAGATTGGAGTCATTACTATTTAATTTTTTATGTGAATGCATAATACTTTCTAAGGTCAATTGGCATACCAATTCACATTCCACCAGTAGTCCACATACCATAGTATGAGTAGCACAGCATAAAGCACAGAAATCAGTAAAAAAAAAAGCAGGTTTTGACCCAGCCGAATGTGCCGAACCAGCGTGAGAGCTCTGCATTTTCACTGTCTATCGATCTCTAATTATAGCGCAGCTATTCTCCTTTCAGACCCTTGATTTGTGCAGGAGTGAGATGGAGTCTAGATGTGCGTCGGGTGCACAGCACTCCCCGAGAGCAAAGGAGAAGCTGCGGGTCAGTCCGCTGTCATCAATCACAAATACCATTACAGGAGCTTTTGTAATTTACTGTTACAAGGACAATACGGGCTTTACGACGGTGAAAATCATGAGGACAGAGCTGAGGGCAAGAATAACATATTGGGAAAGTGTCAGTGTGAGAGGATTCCATCTGCTTGAGAGTGAGTGACTCGCAATGCAATTTGCTCCTCTGTTAGTTGGTTAAAACGAGAACACTCAAACGCTCGCTAATGTGTGAGACAAGTAGAAACTAATGGGTGGATCCACCACAATATGAGTCTGTGACTGGGTTCTGCAGCAGCTATGTGGGACAAGGGGCCCTATTTTAACAATCTATAGCGCACTAGTTAATTGTGCTTTGCGCAGTTGGATTTAGGGGCGTGTCCTCTGTCTTTGGTAGCGTAAGGGCACGAAAAATACGCCTTGCGCAGCTCCAACGGCGCAAAGGGTGTGTTTTAATTCCCTTAATTATTCCTGGGTGTGTTTTGGGCGTGTATATATATATATATATATATAATCCCTCCATTTAAAAAAAGGATTAAACCAAGCCTGTCAATTGCTACTGAATTGTGCTGCATCTGCAGGAAGATAACTGGGTTTAGAAAGGGAAGAGTTAAGTGATCATTAGGGATAATTGGCAATGGAGTCCCCAATCCCGTGCTAAATTTCAGCACGGCAACTGAGCCATAACGCATCAATAAAAGCCACCAGTTGAACAGAATGATAATGAACAAAACGATCATTCCTGGCTGCCAAACAAGTCAACAATGACTGATAAAGCAACCCCACCCCCCTCCTTACAGCTCCGCCTTCTCCTGCATGCTCCACTGCCAGTGGAACCCCAAGCAAGAAACGATTTGCACCACCAGTTATTCTCTGAGAGATCCTGCTCCACGTGGGCTCAGGCTAATGTGACGTTGATTGCTTAAGACATGCCCATCAGTGATGCTAGAGAGCTAAAAGGTGTCTTCTGAATATGTGTCCCTGATCTGTTTTCAGCTCGCACACTTGTGCTGTCTGCTCGATCTGAAAAAAAAAAAATATATATATATATAGTATAACTCGGGTGAAGCTGTGGCCACCCAATCAAATGATGTGGCCAAATCTAATCTTAACATGTTTGCTTGACCAGTCATGCTCTAATTCGTCCTGAGATTTCATCAGGATAACTGCAGTCCTGGGATTTATCCCCCTGAAATCTTCTTTTTTCGATGTAATTTCCTTCATTAGATCTGCTTTTCGGGAGATCAGTCATGTTAATTACATCCTCAGCTTATCTGTAGATCACATCATTTATATTCACAATGCCCATCAGGCTTACTTAATGAAAATAATCTATTAACAGTATATTAAGTTTGTTTTAAGAACAGTGATTTTACTTTAATAGTGTTAATAATTCAGAATATCTAAATTATTTTTAATTCCAATTCTAATGTTTTTATTTATTGCATTATTGCACAATTTTTAGGTATTCAAAAAATGATCATTCAATAACCTGTAAAGATCTAAAACACTGACATTCCGAGTATGTTTGTTTGATATCAAAATAAAGTAAAAAAAAATATACATTATGACCTGACTAAAACCTCAAATTAAGTTTAAAAAAACTTATTTGGTAAGACCAATAGCAACATTCTTGACAATGCAACAACTACAAAGGATTCCACTTAATTATTTTTTTCTATAAATAATATAAATAATTTTCTTAATTCAGGGAAGATTCATCAATGGATGTCTTGCAAAACTATTGGATGGAGCATTATCATCCCCAGTGGCGTGCAGTTAATGTAGTGGGTACCTCCTCTGCACCAATAAAAAAAAACAAGGAAAGCAGATTTCTTTATTACTCCCACTACTGATTAATGGACCAGCTTACTCAAAAACACATTAAACATGACGAACAATACTAACCTCCACCTTATACAGTATGAAGTAATTCACACTACACTAGGAAAAAGCGATATGAAATGAGATTAGTAAGCCTCTGAAATCTGTTCACACTCTTCTCTAAACACCCCAAGACTACTACATACACACTTTATGGTACTGTTAACCCATCAAACACTTGTCAACTGGTCATAAATCACAGCTAAAACTCTAATACTGAAACAGCCCATCCCCCATCCCCATCACTCAGAGACACTTCAGCCACAAGCCTACAACAGGAGGGAAACAGAGCAAATTTTGCCAAAAAAACATCCTCACATGCAATAAAAAGAACATGGTCAGCATTAAACAACATTTTAACATCAGTTATTCCAATCAGCTCTTCCAAACATATTATCTACACAGCGCTAACACTGGTGATAGGCAAAAAAAAATTACATGGTTCTATTCTATTGTACAAATATAGAGGAATGTTATTTTTATTTACATATACATATACAGTGTTCTTTTATATGTGCAGTGCTGCCTTGTTCATTTGAAAAGATATTTTAAGTGGTTAAATAATAATAATAATAATAATAATAATAATAATAATAATAATAATAATAATAATAAATACATTAATGTTTTATATTTTTTTTAATAATTTAATAATTTCAAGTATTATTTACTGTAACTATTTTCATAAAGATATCAAGCTCTTTAAACTTGTCCAAGAATTCTCTGTCATCATGGGATAACTCTGCCCCTTTAACTTTATACTCTTTAATTTTCATGGGACAGAAGACACTTGCTGCATTTTCAGCATCAATTAATACGATTAATTCATCTAATACTTATCACATTGCTTCCATGCTTCACTGAGGCAAAGCTTACATCATCGCTGTCCAATGAAAAACACTTTTCTCCAAAACAGCATTTTTACAGAAACTTGTAAACTTTCTATGTAAATGTCAATGTAAAAAGAGTTTATCTCAGGTCATTTTGAAGAGTTTCTAATTGGTCCGTTCATCAAGAAATTTTGGCACAGTGTAAGGAACAGTTTGTTTGTTATAATTATGTAGTAAACTAAAAATCAACAAAAATGGAGATAAGTGTTAACATGTTTTTTTTTATTGGACAAAGACAAAATATAAAATTATGGTAATTACGTGTTCATAACGTGTTCATAAAATGCCATTTTCTCTACAATTGACACATGCATGACAGGAAAAAAATATATCAAATATGAAGTGATTAACCCTTGTGTGGTGTTCATATTTTTGTTACTCGTTTATTTTGTTACTTGTATTTAATTCAGCAAAATTAATCAATTTTACATTAAAATGCTTTACACATGCTTGCTTCACCTAAATTGCAAGCAATATAAACAGCTTACATGGTTAATATTTGCCCTTTACCTTTCTTATGTTACATTTCTTTCAAAAAGTGCTACTCTTTTTTTAATAGTTTTTTAATAAAATGTAAAAGTAAATGAATTAAACTCAAGATATGAGTAGAAAATTAGTTTAGTTTCAAATTTACAAATGATGCAATGTTTATTAGCCCTTGGCCAAACATACTGTATGTAATATAAATGTGTGTGTGTGTGTGTGTGTGGGGGGGGGGGGGGGGTGTACAGTGTGTGTTTATCGAAAATGTGTTTTGATATATGTTTTTCACAAAAAATGAGCCAATGGCAATGAGTTTGAGTTAGAAAAAATTTTTTTTTAGTATCATTTGATGAAAAATGAAAACGGGTCCCACAGACCTGAACACCACACAAGGGTTAATCTAGGACAATATGATTCTGTATAGTCTTAAAACTATGTTGAATAGCCAAATCAGTCAAATATCTTGTGTTTTTGAAGTTTTAAGGACCAAAATGACAGTATTTTCTGTGTATAAACTTTTAATTGTGACACGATCTAAAGTTGCAAACTCGATTGCCCATCTCTGGTGTGTAGCTTCGTGTATTACCATGCATCATCATCATCATCTTGATCAGACGCTGAGCCTATGCACACATAAAGGCCCTGTCCTTAGGGGGGGGTCATCCCTCCATTCATCTCTATTGTGCTGTGTATTAACAGTGTCTGTGTGGTGAAAGAGGCGGCAGGCACAGGCTGCAGTGTTTGTGCCCACATGACACGGGCAGGAAAATGTGCATAAATATCTGGAGCGTTTACTGCTGCGCTTGCCGTTAACTTCAAAGGGGTGAAGGAATGTGCTTTCCTAGCATAAAATGTCTCGCCTCCAAGAGTCCTCAGTGCCATTGCTACATCAAATGGAGGAGGAAAAAAACACCATACACTTTGTGATTTAGCCTCTCTCTCTTTTTCTTTCTCTTTCTCTTTCTATCTCTCTCTCACACACTCTCTCTCTTTCTTCCCCTCTCTCACACACACACACACATACGCACATATTCAAAAATGTCATTGCAACATCAGTTTTTAGGCCAGCAGCTGCAGTCGTCTGGAGTGGTTATGAAAGCTTTGCTGTCAACAGCAATCCGACAAATGGCACCTCAATAATGAGGCCACTGAAAAATGGCTCCATTTTATGAGCAATCAACTTTACCTGACCCGAGGCACGCCGCAAATATACGCCTCTGTTGAACTATTCCATCAGTAGCAGCCTAACAACCACAGTTCCAAACTTTCTGTATGGGGTCAGAAGTGGCTGTTCAATTACAACAAATACAGCCCATAATCAGGAGCCGCCAGAGTCTCTTCTACAGCTCTGCTTTCACTCAAACACGAAATCAATGACTGAGAGCTGGTCCCGGGAATCGCTTGTTATGCCCTTCCTGATCGGCCTTCAAGAGCAGCGACAGATAATTATATAACAGCAATTATCTGTAATCATCTCCCTTTCTTTTGAAGTTAATAATAACGATGCACACGCACACTCACCTCCGGATTATCGTCTATATAAATAATTATAAATAAATAAATCAGTCAGATGAAAAATACAGTGTATACAGAGTTAATTAGGACAATGTTGTGCCAAGCTGCTGAAAAAAAAAAGAAAAGAAAAGGAAAAAGAAAGCAGTCACTGTGCACACTCTGTGCCTAGCACTAATCACTGTAATCACATTTCATTTTGCCTAGGTATCGATATTGTTGCACTTTACGCATATGTTTGTAGTGTTTGTTCTTTTCTTGGTTCTTTCTATTCCTGTCTTGTGCTCCTAGCCATGTGCTATATATGTGCTAAAGCACATGGCCCTGTTTTGTTATTGTCTTGTTTTTGACCTAGGCCCGCCCTGTCAGTGGTCACATCTGTCTTGTTTGTAACCCCGCCCGCTCGTTAGCTTCCCCAGATGTTCCTAGTCTCCCTGTGTATACTGTATAGGGTCCCTGGTAAGGTTAGCTAACTTTTTGCTGAAATTAGTATGTTAGCTAACTCATCGCTAATGCTCGACCCTAAAGTTAGTATGTTAGCTAGCTAGACGCTAAAGTTAATATGTTAGCTAACTGGCCACTAATGTTAGTTAGCTCTCTGCTAACTTTAGATCTCTCCCCAGATTAGATGTTTACTATGTTTCACTGTGTTTTCCCAACAGCACCATCTGAAAATGTAATACCTACAGCAAATTCTAAGTGAATTAAGACAATTTAATGCCTTAATTAACTAGATTTTAATATAAGACATTTTAAGACTTTTTAAGGACCTGCGGGAACCCTGTTTCCTGTGTTTGGTTGTTCTTTGTTTCTTGTTTTCTTAGTAATCTAAAATCTATTTAGTCTCTTTAGTGTTGTATTTATAGTCTTGTTTTCTTAGATAGATTTTCCTATCTTGTCTAGTTTCCAGTCATGTTTATTCTTGTTTTGCATTAATCTTACCCGTGTTTGCTTTCAGTTTTTGTTTTCTTTTTCATTCTAGTTTTGTTTAAAATTTAATTTTTCACACTTACACCTACATCCACGCTCTCATCCCTTCCAGTCCAAGACAAATATTCATTTGACTCTGTATTGTTTTGTACATATGGTAAAACAAAAAAAGATTATAAGGTTTATTTAAAACCAGTAAACTGCAATGGCTCTATGGTCTGCAATGGTCAAAAAATACATTACTATCATAATAATGTGGTCACATGCTTGTGATTGCTTGTGATCAGATTCCTTACATATTTCAGCTGGACCATGAGCTCTTTGTGAGCATGTTGTTTCCTTTGATTGGTCAGAGCTGTCTGGTGTGGGATTTTTATTACAGAAATGTTGGCCTACTGAAAAGGAGGTACAGTAAATGCACTCAATACTTGATTCGACCTTCTTCTTTTGCATGAATTACTGCATCAATACATCAGTGTTTCAAGAGCGACCACACACAAAAGGTCACATTCCTGTTGCTTGTGTATCATTTTTTTCTACCACACTTTTTTCCTTCCACTCAACTTCCTATTAATATGCTTGGATACAGCCCCCTGTGGACTGCCAGCTTCTTCTTTTTTTTTAACGATGATCGTTTGTGGCTTCCCCTCCATGTAAAGGATGTCAGTCACAGCCTTCTGGACAACTGTCAAGACTGAATGAATGTGTAGTCTACTGAACCAGATATTTAAAGGCTTAGGAAACTCTTGCTGGTGTCTTGTGTTGAATAGCTGATTAGAATTTGGTACTATGAATCTACAATTTTGAACTTTTTTTTTTTTTACTATATTCCAGTTTTTTTGAGATACAGAATTTTGGGTTTTCATTAGCTGTAAGTCATAACCATCAACATTAAAAGAAATAAACGTTGGAAACAGATTATCAGGTATGGAGCAGGAAGAGGACGCGGAGAGGAACGCAAATGTGAGTATTTATTGAAACTTTAAACAAGAAAACACACAAAGAAACAGAAATAAAGAGACATAAACCAAAACATAGAAACAGGGAGTACACTGAATAGAAACTAAGAAAACCAAGAACCTAACAGACGTAACGGGAAACACCTGGAGACAGGAAACTAGGGGGGTGGAGCTACAAATGAGCACAGGTGAAAACACTTAAGGTGGAGACACGGGAGGAACACACAGGACCACGTGGGGAATTTGAATTGCATTACTGAAATAAATAAATGTTTTGATGTTATTCTAATTCACTGAGATGCACCTGTATGTTTTTTTTTTCTCAAATTTCTATTTAATTTTCTATTTTAAAAGTCCACCACTAGCCTGACTGTAAGCCTTACAAAAGGAGCCCCTGGGAAAACGGTCTCAACTGTTGCTTGCATTGTTCTCTGTACAGCACTTAATCAGCCACAGAATGCGGGGAGCATCTGTTCATCCTCTAAAACACTAAAATACATTCTGTTCTCACAAATCATTAGCGCTTACAGCCACAGTGTATATTACTGCCGAAAACTCTCTTAGGGAAATGTCAGCTCAACAAGGTGGAAGAAAGGCTTAATTCTTGTGAGTGTTTTATAACCAAATTATAACCCGCAGGGGGTCGGACTTTTAATGTTAATGTAACAGCGGGAAACCATCAAAACAAATGAGTTAATCTTCTATTGTATTTGGGCATTGTTTCTTCTCTTTTTTTTAACTAAATGTCTAAAAACTTCTGAAGTCTGTAGTATCCTGCTGCTGTAACACTGGTGCTGTGCAGTCCTTCATAGCAAGTGTCTGATAAGCCCCGTACTTTATATTCAGTTTAATTCACTCCACTTCAGAGCTAATTAGGCTTACATCAATCAATTATGCAGATTAGCCATTGAACATTTTTCACTACATACTTTTTACTGTATAAAATTCCTCTCTCAAGTTCTGCCAATCAGTGTGTGAAAATTTTAAAAGTGGTTTATAGAGGTTTAAATTGGCCAAGATTATCCTGCTAAAATATACCAGCTCAATGACCAGCTCAAGTTGGGCAAACTGGTTAGCTGGTTGGTCATCTCAGCTCTTGACCAGCATAGACTATGATTTTGTTTGATTGTTTGGTTCTTTAGAGTTTGCTTGTTTAGCTGGTTTGCAGGCATTATCAATAAGACTAATCTAAATGACCAGTATAGTATGATCAGCAAGACCAAGACAGTTGATGAACATGACCAGCAGAACCCAGTTGGCTGTTCAGCATGAGTAGTGTAACCTTGCTTATTGACCAGCATGTTAAAGTAATTAAAGTAGAGTATATGTTCACTTATTTCTATTTTCCAAGAGCCCTCCATTAAGGGGAATTTAGCATATTTATGTCTGTGGAAAAATAACTTCATCATCTAACATCATCTAAGATTTTCCCCCAACCAAAGTCACATAATATTTCCACATTAAACGACCATTGATGATTACAGTTTATTTTCTATAGTAAGTGAATAACACGATCAGGATGTATCATCAGCTCTTGTCAGATGAGCTTCAACCAGTATTTTTTTCATTAGAACTATGTGGTACATCACAGTATTCTTTTTGGGTTGTGACTTTTGAATCTGCCCTCTGTCATTGCCTCTGACCCATTTCCACAATCAAGGTTGCCAGGTATAGACAACAGTGTGCTACAACCACGGAATGGGAAAGCAGGCTATTTTTCTGCTGAACAGGTAATCATTGAGCTTCAGTAAGTTTGCTATCCATAGCTAGATTATTAAGCACCACCACTAGCATAGTAGAGACAGGCACGTGTATATTCAGTTATCAGCTACAAATTAACACTTGTCATTGCTTGAAACTGTTAAACTGAGTTAAACTGAACCAGGTTAGGGATGTGAATTTTTCAGTTTTCTGAGAAACTGCTGCACTACTGTATCTATATCAATTGTGTTTTTTATTTAGTAACAGTAGCAGGCTGGAAACTCTTCCTTGGTTCCATACAGAGCCAGATCCAGCTTAGAACAGAAAAGTAGACATTTCTTCTTTAAGCTCAATTGCAAAGAGAGGAAAAAAAGTTTACAGGACAATCCTAATGTTTCATTTTGACATATATGACATAACATGTTAAATACTTAAAATAACTTAATATTTACATATAAATAATCAGCCACATTCAAATAATATAGAGTTCAATTCGCTAAAGAACCGCTGTAGTAATGACTGTATACTTTTTTCTGACTTAGGTACTATACAGGTTGGTATAGGTTCTTAAAAAATCAACCAATAAACACAGAATTTCCAAAATATCCACTTACATCACTTCCTGTGTGCTGCATTTAAACTGTCCCATTTACATTTAGGGTATTTAGCAGACACCTTTATTTAGAGCGACTTTCTAAAGTGCTTTGGAATCAAGAGATACAACACGCTTTGATCATGTTTAGACACCTAGAAAAAAACGATTAGTTTAGGAACTCTTTAAGATGATAAGTCTTTAGTCGGAGTTTGAAAACCACAATTGACTTGTTCCACCACCTTGTTGGAGAAGAATAGTTTATTTTGTCGATAATTTTCTGTGGGTCTTGAGTGGAGTCGTAGTGAAAAGTCGAGGACATGTACAAGAGCTGGTCTGTTTTAGCTTTGTAGACCATCATCAGGGAAACCAGTGGAGGAAACGCTTGCTAGGAGTCACATGACTAAAATTCGGAAGATTGAACGTGAGGCGTGCTACTACATTCTGATTCAGTTTCACGGGCCTGGTGGCTCGCAAAGGAAGACCATCCATTTAGGAGTTGCAGTAGTCAAGCCTTGAAATGGCAAAAATCTTCAACATTAAAAAAATAATAATAATAATTTCTCTCTAAACACAGTGGCAAAGTGACCAAAAGCACAAGAGTTAGCATTGTGCAAATAAAATAATTGTAACTAATGGCTATAATACTTTCCATTCAATCCGTTCATAGGGGTTTGTTTTTTTTCTCTTTACCTAAACATTTGCCTTTAAGCCACACTATCTGTGTCGTTTCCTAGTTAACTATGTCCAGACGATTACTGCAGTTCATTACCACTGACCCATTTCAGTCCATGTGCTGTAATTATAACAGAGAGGGCTAAAGGTAAGCGCTGTAGAGTCATATGGTGAGGTCCTATAAGTACTAGAGGGTCATATATTGATTAAGTAGTGGTCTAATATTAAGTACCAGACAGTCATATTAAGCATGCCCATCCATTTTTACTGCTTGGCTGTATGTGTGTGTGTGTGTGTGTATGTGTGTGTGTCACATGAGGTAGCATGGAGCCTTGGGGAAGGGCAGAATTACCTGCAAACGGCTCTCCAGTGGAAGAAGTCATTACTCCTCCTCTGTAGCCACATTTAGTTTGCTTATGAAGCCTGCGGAGAACTTGAGGAGCCAGTAGGTGTCTGGCTGTTACTCAGCTGGCTGTCAGAAGGCGCCGGCACTATCATTAGTCACCAGCCGGTGATGAACGAGCGTGCCCACTGTGTTCACCACCACTGCGAACGCTTAGGCCTAAGCCTAGAGGCCATGAGCACAGCGATAGAGGATTTCCGCTCAGTGCGCTATAGGGACCTGTCTCTGACGCGCACACCACCTGAGCGGAATAGACTGCACTGGGAACGCTGTTGATGTTATGTCTGCTGCTACAAGTGTTTTATAGTTAGGAGGCCATGTTGTCATTGTTGTTTTTATGGCTTTCAGCTTCTGTCTCTCGTTATGTCTGCTGCCTTTAGTGTGTTTGACGTTGAGACTCAAGGTTTATGTTGTGTCTGATTATGATCAAAGTTGCTATGGTGCGTTTTATGTGTGTTTATATGTGTTTATAAGATGTCTAGCCTTTCATTTCGTCTCCCTCATTCCACAGTGGCTGGAACGTCAAAACAATGGGACATCAAAATAGTGGCACAGGTCAGATCGAGGACAAAAAAACATTTGTAAATGTAAATGTGGCCTAATATTATACAATCCTTATCCAGCAGAAGCTGGAAAATGTATAAAACAGCAGAAACTAATCCAAGGATGTGTAAATCTAACATACCCCTCATTTATTCACAATGACAAAAAGGGCTGAAAAATTAAACAGGACTAATAAAAAAAACTGCTACAGTAAGAACATTTTGCAACTAACTCCCATGACTGTGTATAGAAAGAGAATTTTAAAAATGCAAAGTCTCACCGAAGCAAAGATGGGCAGGGCTTCAATTTAGTGAAGACTTTCCACCATATACAGCACATAAAATCTTAAAAAAAAATAACAGAAACTGGAGAAATCCCTGTGCTTATATTGGACATCGGATGCTGGTGATCATTTCTTACTACCAGTGGCGTGCAGTAAATATAGTGGGTACCCCTTCTGCAACCACCCCCCATACCCCCCCACCCCGCCGCCGGCCGACCGACACATAGATAAATATTACAATAATTACATATTCTCTCTCTTGACTTAGTTATATTAATTTAATACAAATCAACAGCCCACAAGTACAGCTACAAACTACAAAAATATACAATAGACGCAACAATAAATGCTTAAATTGCCTACAAGTACAACCGTTCAACTAAGATCACTCATTTGTATGTCTACAGTACGCCAGAGCAGTCAAAACATTAGGTACACACAAAAACTCACCAGTCAGGCGGCCTATTATTGTGATTTAGTTGCACATTGAAGGAAAGCCTTTAAAAAGGGTTTTTAATATAATATGACACAATATGTGTCTCATTTGCAGCAGCAATTCCATGATAGTTAACTAACTATTGAATCAATCCAGCACAAGCTCCGTTTATGACTAAGCAACGCATAACACCTTCACCACAGCCCTGAGAAGGGGTTACACAGCCATGACCCCGCCCCATAGTGAAAATTATGAATCTGATTGGTTAGACTTGCTTCAAATTTGCTAATAGATTTATTATTACACTTTTCTCAAAATCAGGAAAAGGAGCACGCAGTCACGCGGGGGCAGAAGCCATTTTAAAAAGCTTTCATTGGTTAAAACCACTGTCAGTCAGATAAGAGTCCTGTAGCAACTAAAAAAACACAGACTAATGCTTTGAATTAGTTGCTGTTTTTTTTTATTTTAGTTAATTTATAAAATAAATTATTACACTTACAATAGCTATGATATATATATCCTGCTTAAAAATTATGTAATTATTTACATGCATTTATTGTCACCCCTTCTCTGAAGGGTTAGAAGGGCCTCACTGCACACCACTGCTCACTACATACTTTTTACTGTATGAAATTCCTCTCTCAGAAGTTCCAAGTGCCAATCAGTGTGTGAAAATAAGAATAGCTCGAGTTTTAAATTGGACAAGACTATCCTGCTAATAAATAACAGTCTGGCTAGCTCAAGTTGGTCAGGCTGGTTAGCTGGTTGGTCAACTCAGGTCTTGACGAGCCAGATTCTACCCTATATAATATAATAAAGAATTTCTAAAAATGCTAAAATAACCTGAAAATGCTATTCCTCAATATAAGACATATAAAGGGATTTTTTGATGGATCAAACTGCCATTTTACTAGGAATTCCTGACATTTCTCCAAATGTCTGCATGATTAAATTATTAAGAATTAAACAAAGTCACCAAGAATGATTTGATGCCAAATGCTCCATAGTAAACTGTAGAGTTTACAAAAGTTAACAGCATAAAAAAACAACCAAATGTTCAAAGAGTTTAATGCCCTTAAAAACAGCCTCACAGAAAGTCACTACATGCAATGGTTAGGATATACATTGCGGTAGTTTTGAGAAGGTTTATTCTAAATCATATTATAGAAAATATCTCCAAAAACATGGTTTATTTCACATATATTGCTGTTTTACCATCAACAAAGATGATTAAATAAAGGAAAACTAGAATAATGTGATTGTAGCGGCACCTGGCAGCAACATGGTTGAGCTGAGCCGGCCTTCTCCCAGCGAAACACTTTTTTAACTACTGTATTTCTTGCATTTCGGGAAGTTTTAAGCAACAGGTAATTTATTATGAACTTTTGTAATAATGAAAAATGCTGTGTGGTGTTCTGTGCTGTGGTGCGCCGAGGCATAGAACAATGTTGGGAGTCCCAGAGCTGCAGCTTGAATGTACCTGTGTGTAACTGCATTAAGCATTAAATGGTTTTAAAGTTTCAGAGACTCCACAATGTTCTGCGATGCTGCACAGTGCATTTAGTGTGTTGCCAAATTTAGTTGGTCTTTAATGGTCAATGTTCTGCGCAAGCACTATGATTTCTTTTTTTTTTGTGTGTTGTGTTGTTTTTAAATTTTCCTCATGTTGCTGACACCAACATTTGATGATCAATGGGAGCCCTGGCTAGATTATTGATGGAGGAGCCTACCACCTAGAGAGGATGGGCTATGTTTTTTTTAGGTTGTTTTTAAATCGCATTGGCCTAGAAATTCAAACTCCACATCGGTGCATACCTTCCCTGTTTAATTATATGGGATTGGGATGAGTTATAAGCTGTACTGCAACCAGCCACCAGAGGGTGTGAGAAACATTTTGGGAAAATTCTGGGAAAAGTCTGGAAAAATTCTGCAAAGCGTTCTGCGCACAAAGGACAAGACCAATGGTCAGTATCAGATGCTGGTAATCTTCAGACCCTTTAGGAGGCACTGCATTAAAAACAGACAAGATTCTGTTTTGGAAATCATTGCATTGGCTTAGAAACACTTCCTGGAACTCTTTTATTTGAGATTTGTGGTTAAGGATTGACCAGCAATTGACTGGCGAACATGAACATGGATATATGGAGGTATGAGGTATTTGTTATGAGAAATTGTTATGTGTACATTTTCACAAAACTGTTATCCTGTTTTGGCTTCCTGATGGATAACTTCGCTTCATGATTGCTGAAGTTATAAATTTTGCTGGCTGCTGGTGTCACGGGAGCCAAACACAGGACAGACACATCCACATCCAGCGTGGATATCAAACATACAATTTATTAAATAAAGGAGCAAGCTTATAAGAAAAGTCAGGGACAGGCAGGGTCGATAACCAAAATGGTCAAAACAACAAAAGAAACGTGAGGTAGAAGAGCTGTGAGAAACAATTTAATACCGGGTGAGGAATGAGTGAAAACAGGGGCTATTTATACTACAGAGTCCAGGTGTGAGTAATAATTAGCAGCATGAGCCGGAGCCGGAACGCCGATGCTCACGTGATCTGGCATGTCCGGAAGATTGTGCGCAGGTGCATTCTGGGAAATGGAGTATTTCTCTGAAGAACTAGAGTCACTGGCAGGCAGGCATAAAGTGACAGGACTGACAGCAGGAATCACAAACCTTGTTCGAACTGCCAGCAACTAGTTGGAGGGATTCTGATAACAGTGTGTTTGTACTTTTTCTAAGTAAAAAGCTGTCAAAAAATTTAAAGGGGAGCTCACACAGTTTGTCATTGCATTTTATTCATAATTATTTGTTGTCTGGGGGCCCCAGGCCAGCTCGGACCTTAGGAAACTGATTGGTTTGCTTTCCTTGTTGCAACCGGCCTGGTTATGGATTGTGTTTTTTTAACAATTCTTCCTATTTACCTTTTATTTTTCCTCAGTTCTTCTCTGTGTGTAGTGAATGTTTTTTCCCGTTCTTTGACACACTGTGCACCCAAATGTACTGTTTACGTCACACGAAGTCCCACATGGGTCTGCTGTTGCTATGGGTATCGGCCCACTCAACTTGATCTAATGCACACATTGACTGGCTGTGACTGACTATGCAATTAAAGCGCTCTTCTATTTTCCCCCTCAGAAGGCTACAGATGCCTGTCCAGAGTGTGCTGAAACCAGTGAAAGCTGCTAAGGGAGGTTGTTTTGGAGTGAACTGAGGAGTAGTTAAAATGTACAAGAAGTGCACTGGCTGGGAGTGTACAGGGGTTGGACAATGAAACTGAAACACCTGTCATTTTAGTGTGGGAGGTTTCATGGCTAAATTGGATCAGCCTGGTGGGCAATCTTCATTAATTGCACATTGCACCAGTAAGAGGTGAAGGTTCAATTAGCAGGGTAAGAGCACAATTTTGCTCAAAATATTGCAATGCACACAACATTATGGGTGACATTCCAGAGTTCAAAAGAAGACAAACTGTTGGTGCAAGTCTGGCGCATCTGTGACCGAGACAGCAAGTCTTTGTGATGTATCAAGAGCCACGGTATCCAGGGTAATGTCAGCATACCACCAAGAAGGACGAACCACATCCAACAGGATTAACTGTGGACACAAGAGGACGCTGTCTGAAAGGGATGTTTGGGTGCTAACCCGGATTGTATCCAAAAAACATAAAACCATGGCTGCTCAAATCACTGCAGAATTCAATGTGCACCTCAACTGGGGGGGGGGTGCTGAATTCGGCACAAGATCGGTCATAAGGACGCTGTGTGGAGTGGCTGTGTTCCGATCACTGCTCAATAATATCATTTATTACAAATACTTCCCTCATTCATCAGTTTTTTTTTTGTTCAGTTTTTATTATTTGATGAAAAGTGTAATAAAAGTAAAGTATTTTTTTTTTATTTAGTTTTCGTCTCGTTTTCGTCATGAAAAATAGGTTGTAAACGAAGATTTATCGTCATAATTTTCATTTAACGAAATTAACACTGGTAAGTGGTTGAGTTCTATGGCCATTTCCTCTTTCATGAAATGTTTCATACATCAGAAAGAGTATCTTCTTCCATAGCTTTGTGTTCTTCTAGTGTCGACTCCCGCAAGCACTTCTCGGTGAGAAGATGAACACGTCTCATTTCCTTTTCAATGCGCTTAATTAAAATAAGAGACGTGATTAGAAGCATCATCTCGGGAAAGATGAGAACATTCGGCCTAGCGAACGACTGCGTCTTGCATAATCACAGCGCAGATTTCTCGAAATGTTGCTGCCTTTTATTTATTTATTTATCTTTTTTTTTTACAAAAGGCACCTTGTCAAGTCGGTCTGAGAACGCTCCAGTAATTATTCCTTTCTTCATTTTTTAATGCTGCTACCGCTGATTAGAGGAATAAAGCATGCAGAGTCTGCAATTACTCAAGCAAATAGAGATTTTGAGAGTGTTTTTTATGGGTTGTATCTGCGCTAAGTAGTTTCCTGTCTCCCTCTGTTATTAATGTTGATCTCTACTGATCTGTAGAGGAGAGCAGGGAGGAGAGCAAAGAGAGATGGTGGAGAGAGAATAGAAAGAGATAGAGAGAGAGAGGGAGGGAAGAGGGGTGGATGGGTTAGGGGGGAAAGCTCTTCTCTAGCTAGACACAGATGTTCTACCATCTCTCTCAGCTTTTCTTCTCTTTTTTCTTTCAGTTAGAAAGTGAAAGGTCAGCTTCCAACACTCAGTCTGACCACAGTTTCACTTTGAGTGAGACATGCTTGATTTGATTCCAGACGTTTCATTTCTTTTCTCGCCGACTCATCACCACTGTCCTTCTTCTCCTGATTCCTCCAGCTCATCCCAGAGATCACGTTTCTGATCCTTTGATTCTTTTGGATTGTTAATAAATTTTTCCCTCTTTTACAGCTTTGAGTTATTGTATGAAAGATCTGTGATCCCCTCGTGGCACTGGTGGTTTTTTAGGGGCGGGCCCACAGGGGCATTTGCCCCACCTGAAATCTGACTGGCCTCCAGAAGGGTCCCTGTTCCGTCACTCAGTGATGATCAGGATATAGGTGGATGCAAATCCATGTCCAAACACTAGTGGTGCTAATGAGGCATATAGGAATGTCCAGGGTGATTAAAGCTGAAGGAGGAGCGATGGTTTGATGTTTTTAAATGACAGTATTTGTGAAAAAAGTAAAAAAAAAAGGTCATTTAAAAAAATTATAAAATGCTGGATTTTCTCTTGTAAAAGAATATAAAAAAATCTGCAAAAGGTAAAAACATTGAAGCCAAAGCAAATTAGGTAAAAGACTCCCACAACAATCCATATTAAATACACAAAAAGTCAAGTCAAGTCAAGTCAAGTCAAGTAGTTTTTATTTGCAAAGACTAGCAAATGCAAATAATTTTGAAATAACTGCATATATATTAGCTATATTTTTTTCTGTTTTGAATTTGTAACACACACCTTGTCCTTCTGATTCTTAACATTTTGAATGCAGATTATATTTTTCTGTGTAAAACATTTGGCACAAATTTAACTCCCTAGATTTGACTGTAAGAGATTTTTTTAAATAGCATTTATGTGTTTGAACATGGTGTGACTGTTGAAAAAACACTGTATTTGAATGGGCAGCGAGTGAACTTTCAGCATTACACTGAGCAGATATTTGTACTTGTCTGGAAAACTGGACTTCCTTGCTCTATTTACCTTCTTTCCCCTGTGCGAGACAGCTCTGACCAATCAGAAGACAGAACATGCTCACATGTTTTATTGGGGCACTCTCTGGTGCCTTTAGGTTTGTGCCTGTGTGAAAACAAACCAAAAGGCGGTGAAGAATGATCCAAGTAAAAAAATACATATTTGACTGATTCGGAAAAGAGAAACAAACTACAGGTGTGAAAACACCATAAAAACAAAGGAAAAACCATAGAAGACCCACTTTTCTTTTCTTTTTTTTGTCAGGGCGCATTTTGGGGCCAGACAACTCTGACCAATCAGAAGAGAGAACATGCTCACATGTTTTATTGGGGCGCAATCTGGTGCCTTTAGGTTTGTGCCTGTGTGAAAACAAACCAAACCGATGGGGGAAATGCTCCAAGTAAAACAAAAAACTCTCCGACTGATTCAGAAAGGAGAAACAAGCTACAGGTGTTAAAACACCCTAGAATAGGAAGAAACGTAAAAGAGCCACTTCTTTTGTTTCATAAAGGCCCTTGTTTTATTTGAGTTTAAAGTGTAAGTGTGAATAACTTTCAAAATTAATGAAGAACATTTACATCAGGCTCTTTTAACCTTTAAAATGTTATTCACACTCACGCATCTCTATTAGAAACATGGTTCTTTATGAGTCAAAAAGTGATTTTTCTATGCCATCACTCAAATACTCATTTAAAGCACATTTATTTTGAAGAGTGTAGCTGTGATACTGATGTCTGTATGATTCACACTACTGTGTGAGTTGAGAGCTTTAGACCATCCAAATGAAATCTCAGTAAGAACTGTCCTGTGGTCCGAAACTGACAAGTGATAAATGGGGTAGAGGAACAGGGACAGACAGATTGTACCTGATAGAGATGGAGTAGTATATAACTGTGAACATACACAGAGGATATATAAAGTTATAGATCAAAAAAGCAGCCAGTGACTCCAGGTACAAAGTAGATGACATGGAGAGTTTGGTGGGTTTTTTTTATGCTCTCTCCAGATCAGTGGTGCAAAAAGGGGGTATGCAGCGTATGCGATGCATAATGGCGCTGCGCTAGAGGGGGCGCCAAATAGATGCCGGAAAATTATTTCTAGCCGGCATTTTCTGTAAGACATGTTTGTTCATGTATAATAACAAACAGGGGCGTCGCCTGGCCTGGGCTTCCAGTAGCCCCAAATCATTTCTCTCAGCTCGGCTGTATTATCAGTGAGGAGACAGACCGCTGTCCGCTGTGAATGGAATCTCTTGACGCCAATCACAGAGCCAGTTCAAGGATAAAGTTCCGCCTTTCAGGAGAAACAGCCAATTAGCTTGCTGGTTTTACGTAGCGCGGTGGGCTAGAAGGGAAGCCCCCGCCCCAGCCCCCCTACCGCCTCGTTGGGGAGGATTTTTGAGTTCTTGCTGATGTTAAAATATATCTGGATATACAGCGATTTTTCTAAAAGAAAGGTAACTGAACTAACCTTGGAAACTGTGAGATGTTTCTGATAGCTAGTTTAAAAGACTCGTCTCTGAATCAAAACACACAGATCAAGGTTTGAGAATGTACCTGATCGGCCAATAACTATTTCATTTTCAAATATACTGTAAGCTATAATTAACAAAATTGTATTTAGCTAACCAGTTAGCTAGAAGCTGGATGTTGCGGATAGCCAGAATTTACTTTGTTTAAATGAGTTTCTTAACCCTGATCTCTGCCCTAAAATGTTTTCCACGGGATCCAACTGATCAACTAATAAACTAGTATAATAACTGGGCTGAGCCCTGTATTTTTACATACCCAATCAATGCCCCTGATAATACACATCAAAAACAAGCACTATTTTTTTTCCGTTGTGGTGCACCTGCAGGACCGATAGTATGTTTGCATACACCTCAAAAAGTATTTTAGTTGCACCCCTGCTCCAGATGCTTGCTTTAATTTTGTCTTGACTTCTCAAATGAGGGAAATAAACCAATTAAATTTAACTGCTGTAGTTTCCTTTGAGAACTCCTGGCTAATGATGTTCTCAAGCTGTTAACCTCCTTATCACAAGTATCTGGAACTAAATGAGCCCCATTACTCTTTGGCCCTTGTCTGAGAAAGACCAGTGTAAGATGTGGTTGTGTCTTTAGGCAGAAAGGAGTGTTAAGTGATGTCGTGGGCTGTCCTAATAAGGTAGATTAGTGAGGCCAAATGGAAATATTTAAAGCTTAACTCTTTC
This sequence comes from Astyanax mexicanus, assembly GCF_023375975.1. Classification (NCBI taxonomy): domain Eukaryota; kingdom Metazoa; phylum Chordata; class Actinopteri; order Characiformes; family Acestrorhamphidae; genus Astyanax; species Astyanax mexicanus. The sequence continues at coordinate 26,876,951 of NC_064408.1, forward strand.
ATGTCTACAAATAAATTTATGATGATAAGAGAAAAGGGCAAAAATTTAATAGATTGATTTTAACAAATGGAATTTTCAGTAGCTTTTGCTTAAAAATTACTTTGAATAAACAATGTTAGTCTCTTTAGTCATTGTATCAACAAATCAAATGATTTGTGTTTTGCGATGCTATTTAAATATTTAAATCGTTTAGTTAGATACTTATTTTTGTAGTTATGTAGTATTATATACCCCTGTATACAGGATTTGGTATTAACAGATATGTGTGCATCTCTTCTTTCTGCTTGTTTCGATATTAAATGTAAAATATGTGTCTTTAGAGACCTTTAATTTGTTTCGTCTGTTCTTTAGAAGATTATAAACGTTACACACTGCACCATGCTTTTGTTATTACTAGCAGTAATGCTGAGTTCCCTATTATAATAAAGCACCTTCAGCACTGTCTTCCACTAAAACGTTATTACCCATAAACACTGGCCCAGGCATAATCAAACCTTTTATCATTCTTTCCTACACTATTGAGCATGAGTCTCTCCTTCTTTCATCTGCACTCATTCCATTATGGAGCAACAATGCAGTAAATATGAACGCACATCATCTGAATCACGAGCCATATTATTGGTGGAGAAGATATGTCCAGATTTTTAGCTTCTTTTACAAGTCATAGATTCTGCTTTAATTTGGAATGGACTAGAAACCCCACAAAATATTCAAAATACACACTAGGAAAAATAAGTACAGATTTGTACTTTAAAGAGTATTAAAGAGTACAAAGCTTATCGCTGGGGCTGTACCTTATATTGAGGCACAAAAAAGTACCTTTCAGTGAAAGTCCTTTTTTGTACTCATGTTTTTTGTGTCAGTAAAGATTATAAACATTATAAACATTATCATCAACTGAATATGTGTCAAGAACCTGATGATCCAAAATTGTCTGGCTTTCGAATAAAAAAATGTGCAATATATATATATATATATATATATATATATATATATATATATATATATATATATAGTTTATAAGTACAGAGATACAGAATACTGAATGTACTTTTTAGCAGGTTAAATGGTACAGATCTGTACTTATTGCTGTTAGGAAAGACTTTGTACTTCAAAGGGAACACATGTAATCCTGTAAAGACCAATATTATACCTTTGAGGGTACAATTATGAAGAGTGTACCTTTAAGTACTTATATTGTACCTCTGATTTTTAGAGTGTATGCTCCAAATATGTTTTTACATCCCACAAAGAAAGTAGATTTTAAACTGCTTTGAGACTTGTTTTCCTAAAAGTAAAGCACAATATAAATCAAGTCTGTACAAGAAATGATGTGTAAGAATACAGTTATCTGTATTTGTATGGGTTTAGTGCTCAAAACTAAATGCAGTGCAGTCTATTTAATTATGCTCATCTCATTGAGCGTAATTGCCTTTTGCACAGCATAGCAGGACATCCATGCATTGAAATGCTTGTGGTGAGGCTCAGCTAATTACTCTACAGCAGAGCTACACAACCCATACAGAACTAAATATACAAGAAATAAATGAAAATATACCGAATAAGCAGGAATAAACAGATATATACAGAATTAAAAGGTCCATATGAGGCAATATAATTTTATTAGTTATTTTATTATTTATTTTATCTCAATAAAGTAATTTTTAGGTCAAACTGCTAGAGCAAAGAGTAGACGGCTGTTTGCATCTAAATATTTTCAATAAAAATATTTTTTTTCTTATATTATGCCTGATCTGGTAGTCATGTGGATCCACTAAACAACTGTAGCCACTTATATCTACATGTCGAATCTACTGTACATTGGTCAGCCTTGACATTCTAACATTTTATCAGCTCTGTTTACCAGACAGCAGCACCTTGTCGCTCTAAAATTACATTGTAGTCCTTCTGTTTTTATGCATACTTTATTATCCACCTCTCACTCTGTCCTTCAATGATCCATGAATTCCACAGGACCACCACAGAACAGATATTATCTGGGTTTTGGGTCATTCTCAACAATGCAGTGACATTGGCATGGTGGTGGAGTCGTTAGTAGTTAATGTTATGCTGGTATAAGTGGATCAGACACAGCAGTGCTGCTGGAGGTTTTAAACACTGTGTTCACTTAGGTCCAATCCCATTTTACCCCTTGGCCCAACCATTTAGCCCTACCCCTTTTTTTGAGTGTAAGAGTTACAAGGAGAAGGGGTGAAATCCTCCCCCTACAAATTGGGACAACCCTTCAAGCATAACATACATCATCAGGAGCACTAAAGTTCAGTAAGCTAGCTAGCTGCTAGCTTTTATTTTACTTTTTTTGTTCCGCCTTAAATGCTGCAGCTCCTGCCATCTGTCGCAATATTTAAGGTGGAACAGGAAAGTTCGCTAGCTAGCTACTGAGACAAACTACTAGCAATCTTTTTTATGCTTATGAAGAATTATAACAGAAATTGTGGGTTTCTTTGGTTGCTTATTCTGCCATTTTACCAGTGATTACCCTTTTGTTTGAAGTGTGCCTCTGAAAAATCTCTAACAAGCCCTATCCCTTCCCCCTACACCTCCAGCCTAACGAAAATCATGACACACTATAAGCTATAAGTATATGTCCATGTACTCATACAAACCAAGCGTCCCTGAAGCTGCCGGAATTTCAGAACGAGCGCCCCAAACGCGCACACAGGCAACAGACTTTTTTTCTCTAGTCGTGTGTGGGAAGGAGAGAGAGAAAACAGAGAGGGTTCTGATTGGCCTGTTCTCTGCAAAGAGTCTGTGAGACAGCCAATCAGTTTTAAGTGTGGGCGGGCAGTGTTTTTCCCCCCTCCCGGACGGGATTTGTTCAGTGAGTGAGAGAAAGCAGATCATGGCGGAGGCAATATTAATAATTATTGTAATATGATATGAAATGTTTTTGATGTTGTGCAATTTTTTTGTGATATTGTAACTGTCATTTTTTGTCAAATAAAGGCTTTTTTTCCCCCAAAAAAAAAAAAAATGCAGAGACAGGGCCTTCCAAAAAGAAAAGTGATAAAACTCATTTCACCTCCGAATACTCTAAATTTAATTTAAAAAAGTAAAATTAATTAATATAAAATTAAAGTTTCGTTATCCTTTGGTGTGTGTGAAAGTTTTTTTTTTTTTGGGGGGGGGGGGGGGGGGGATCTAACCTACCTGAAATCAACTTTTGCAACATGTCTGATGTACTAAACATAAACATTAGCTTGGGGTGTTTTTAAGCATTGTTAGTTGTAAATGCAGCTTGATTCCTTTTAAATATCAACATTTAAAAAAAAATGCTAATGTAAACTCTCACTATATATCCTTTCACTGTATATTTTAGATTTTGAAATATGGGGTGCTCCTAATGAAAATATAAAACTACTTCACTCTTTTATTCCAAATATACTTCAGAAAAAAGTGCACAGTTTTTTTTATTTTGCTGTGGTCCAGCGGCATTGGCAGGGGTTGGAGGCAAGGGTGGGTTCCATTTTGCTTGGAGGGACCTATAAATGCTTTAAGACTGTAGTCCTGACTATTCTCAGTACAGTTCATTAGAAACTGATCTGGGTCCGGTTTCCCAAAAGCATCTCTTTTCATTATGAACATCTCAACATGAACAGAGAGAGAGAGAGAAAGAGAGAGAGAGCTCAGGTTGAAGCTCCCTCAAACATCTAAGGATCATCTTAATACTAAAAACCTCTTGGAAAAACCGCCCTGATCAAAATGCTCTTCACACCCACGTACTGTATCTTGTACCAAATGATTTTTTACAAAAACACCCATTTAAAGGTTCTCTGTAGGGAACAAAAAATATTTATCTGTCGTTACTTAAAGTAATCCTTTTAGCACCTTTAGATTTAAGAAAGCAGAATGGAAGTACAATCTCTTAAGTCTTCTTTACCAAAAGAAACGAGGGACAATGTAGTGAAGAAGCCCAAGGTTGTCATCCTCAGCTCAGCAGAAGACTCCTCTGTCAGATCCGTCATCATTTCTGCATCTGACACAAAAGGAGATGACGTGAATCTACCACGCATGTTCCCATCCGCCCTTATGAAGCATCCGTACTGACATTATACATCTCTACAAGCTCTGAAAAAAAAAAACAGTTATTTATTTATTTTTTTTAAAACATCACCTTATTCTTTCTGGAAGGGCCTATTCCTGTCCCTGGCAGGTGTCTTGTTAGTGGCTGATGGAGCTGACAGTGATAATGCAGTGACTGTAGGTGTAGGCCTAATGATGATGATGGAGATGGCACCGCAGTGTACAACTCCTGGGGTGGTAATGTTAAATTAAAGTCCTCCCTCACTCTGCACGTAACTCGCCCGCTCAACAGTCTCTCTCTCTCACATGTAGACGATCTCTGCGCTGTGGGCTAACACGTGAGATTAATTGCCACGTTCTTTGATTCACGTGTTCCGCTTCAAGGAAAAGTGTGACTCTGGTTGGTAGCTAACTGAAAAAAAAAATATATATATATATATAGATTAACATGTTAAGTGTGCGAATTACTGGTGGGGTGTTTCCCCCAATTAAGAATTAAACCCACAAAAAGAGGCAAACACAATTCTATATATAAGAAGCTGCAATCTAGCTTTCTTAAATTTAGTTTAATTGTCTTCAGTAAATCAATCATATTAAGTGTAATGTTAGATTGTTTGAATTTACACTTCCACCTTAAATGCTGCTAATTTAACATTCCACCTTAAATGTTGCTGTGGCAACAAACAAATAGGCTTCAGGCTGAATTTTTTTTTTTGGTTTTTAGGCACTTTGAACTGAACGCCTTCAGCTGAATTGTAGTTTATGTGGATAATGTATAAAAATCGTAAAGCAATTAACATTCTACAGGCTCAATGTAACATATGTTATATTCCACCTTTTTAAGGTGGAAGGGAAAGTGTAAACAATAAAGTTAACCCTTTGTGCTCTGGTGGCTGTAATAGTAAGGAATTTCATTGATGTATAACTTTTAGCATTTTTGTGTAAGTTTAATATCATTTTTATTTTTTAGAAAATGAATTAAAGCAGTGCAATTTCAAAACACCTGAGAGAGTTGTTTGCCCCGCGCACTCCTCCACAGAAGCTCACTCTGGTTGCCAAGCTGAAGACACTGATTTTACACGAACAAGTAAAAGACAAGTTCAATAACTTCTACCAAACTGCTATCTAGCATTATATTGACTGTGCTTTACTCAACAGTGATACAAAATAAATAAATAGGAGTCATGTTTACCATTACTTGCTTCGGATGTAAGAAATCCCTCAATATATAATAACATATGTGACACGTCTGCTCCTGCGTTGTGGCTGACTGCAGTTCAGCTTAGCAAGGTTAGTCCAGATGTCACGTCTGGTGCTGTTAGCTCCTCTGTCCCTTCCACACTCAGGAAGTCCCGAATACTGATTACTGGAACTATATAAGAGCACTCCACACAAACAACCACGCCGCGTATTGTAGGTTCTCCTCTTTGCAAAGCGTTTCTATATCTCTTGTCTCAGTTTATCTTGTGTATGACCTTGCTTTTGTTTTCTCGACGCCGATTATTGCCTTTGCCTCTGATATTGGATTGCTTGTGTATTACCTGGACTGTGTTTTCACTACTGCCTCTTGGATTACCTCTGACATTGGATCTCTCGTGTATGAACTCTGGACTGTCTCTCGTTTATGGTATGGTTTTGTCTACATTGCTCTGGTTTCTGGTGATTACCCATTTTCTGTATCAACCACGTCTTACATCTGTTTATTTTTATAATAAACGTATTGTTTTATCAGTATCTGCACGTGTCTGCAATTCTGTGCTCACCATGACACCAGATCACTTTAGCTAACCTTGCTAAACTAGCTACTTATTTCAATTACCCTCTGCCTTGTTATCCCAGTTGGACACAGACCACTGATATTAACTCTTTCAGACCGAAATTATCTAAAGTGATGGAAAAAAAAGCATGTGTTCATCAGAATTTGAATATTAACAAATGCTCACACATGACACTTATTTACCAGCATGGATGTTTATATTAAAATGTCAGCAAGTCATTAGCTAATCAGAATTTGAACATTAATAAATCGCTAGTTAATACGAATTTTAAACTGGGCAAATGTTTATCAATTGCAGTTCATGTTGCCAATGCGTTCATTTGTATTTACAAATGTGATAGCAACTTTTAAGTTTCTTAAAATGTGAAAAATAACAGTTATTAATCATTAGTTAATGGTATATTAATGAAAGTTAGTATAAAGTGTTACCTCTGTCTGTAATGCACAGAAAGGAAGACTCTAATATTCTACTATAAAATATTGTAGCAAAATATCTAATTAACTAAAATATTTAATTGTTTTTTTATTATTATTTTAATGCATTGGAAACCTGTTTAATATTTTATATTTCATATTGACCCTTTTATTTTATAAACCATTCCTAAACAGAAAAAAGTGTTTTAAATCACATTCAATTAGTAAAAAATAGCTGTTACTTTGTCTCAATGGTTCTAGCACTACGGTTTTTCAAGTGCAGTGGGTGGAGCCAAGCTACTGTTTCATTGGTTTATCAACATGTTCATTGGCTGGTTTAGATGGACCACAGCTCTCAAAGAAGAATACATGATGTCCATTGTAATGGATGCAGGATCTGAAAGGGTTAATGTAAACACTCAAATTTTTTAAATGAATTAAAATGCCCATTCACAGTAAGCTATCCTACTGGTTGTGATAAATGATCAGGCTAAATTAGCTCAGCTAGCTACCAGTTCAGGAGGACAGTAGCAGCTCGGCGTCTGTCTTGTAGTTTTGCCAATATTTACTCAATATTTATCTGTTTTTTTATCTTTGATCATTGAGCTTTTTAGGCAGAGTTTTAAACCAGTCCACTTGTTAGTTTCCATTGCTGCAGCACTGCTGGTGTGTTATTAAACCTGGCAACCTCAGGGGGTGAAGTTAGCAGACATCCCAAGTTGCAAAAGTTGATTTCAGGGAGGCCCTCCCAGCCCCCCGCCCCAGGCGGCAAAAAAAAAAAAAAAATTGTGCCAACTCACCAAATGATAACGAAACTTTAATTTTATATTAATTAATTTTACGTTTTTTTTATTTTTTTTATTTTGATAAACTTTAGAGTATTCAGAGTTGAAATAAAATGAGTTTAATCTTTTTCCTTTTTGGAAGGCCCTGCCTCTGCTTTCCTGCCTATGCCTTTTTTTTTATTTGACAAAAATTGACAGTAAGAATATCACAAGAAATTGCACAAAATCAAAAACATTTCATATCATATTACAATAATTATTAATATTGCCTCCGCCATGATCTGCTTTCTCTCACTCTCTGAACAAATCCCGTCCGGGAGGGGGGAAAAACACTGGCCGCCCACACTAAAAACTGATTGGCTGTCTCGCAGACTCTTTGCAGAGAACAGGCCAATCAGAACCCTCTCTGTTTTCTCTCTCTCCTTCCCACACATGACTAGAGAAAAAAAGCCTGTCGCCTGTGTGCGCGTTTGGGGCGCTCGTTCTGAATTCCGGTAGATTATATGTGACTCGCGGGCATCTGGGAGCCACTACCGAAATGCGGGAGACTCCCGCAGCTTCAGGGAGACTTGGTTTGTCTGAGTTAGTGCGGAGAAAAGAGCAGCGGAAATGAGCAGCCGACCTCCTATTGTTATTGTCTAATTCTCACCCTAAACATGAATAATATTCAAATTGGCTACATGTGTACACCAACTTCCAGTTAATATTAGTAAAGAAAAAAATATTTGCCATCAATTTATATAGTTTTTATTTTGTCATGTAGGAAAATATTTCATCATATTCTGTGAAAAATATGCTTTCTGAAATACAGAGGCAGGCAAGGAGACGTTTAGATTCACTGAGAATATCGCAGTTACCTCGGGTCATTCAAGTCTGTGGTAAAGCTGGTATTAAACAGCATAATTCAAAAAAAGTTGAAAGTTCAAAACTATTTTTTAACTTGCCAAGGCCTCTAACTTTCTGTCAGGGATCAGGGCTGGATACAGCTTGGAATTTTAACAGAAAAATCCACATTGAAGCACAAAATACTTCTAAGATTAATCAATACACTGTAAAATAGAAAAGTTCAAGGACCTTAGTGCAGCTCAGAGACAGATTATAGATTTGCACAAGCCAAGAATGTCTCTTGGAATTTTTTACTAATATACAGATGTGTAAAAAAAATAAGAGAGCATCTAAAAATGATGAGTTTCTCTCATCAAACCTCTGGAATATAATCAAGAGGAAGACAGATGATCACAGGCCATCAAACCAAGCAGAACTGCTTGAATTTTTTGCACCCGGAGTGGCATAAAGTTATCCAAAAGCAGTGTGTAAGACTGGTGGAGGAGAACATGCCAAGATGCATAAAAACTGTGATTAAAAAAACAGGGTTATTTTACCAAATATTGATTTCTAAAGTCTTAAACTTTATGAATTTGAGAGAAATGTTGTCTGTAGTTTATAGAATAAAACAACAAAGTTAATTTTACTCAAACATATACCTATAAATAGCCAAATCAGAGAAACTGATTCAGAAACTGAAGTGGTCTCTTAATTTTTTCCAAAGCTGTATATACTGTATACAGTGTTGTGAAAAGTGTTTTTTTTTTTTTTTTGCATGTTTGTCAGTCTAAAATGTTGTAGTTCATCAAACAAGTTTTAATATTAGTCAAAGACAACACAAGTAAACACAAAATGCAGTTTTTTTATTATTATTAAGGAAGAAAACAATCCAAACCCAAATGTTCCTGGGTAAAAAAGTATTTGCCCCCTAAATCTAATAACTGGTTGCGGTAACTTGCAATAAATCTTTCACAACACTCTGAGGGAAATGTGGCCCACTGTTCTTTACAGAATTCTACCACTTTGGAGGGTTTTTGAACAAGAACTTCGCTTTAAGGTCATGCCACAGCATCTCAATCGGATTCAGGTCAGGACAGATGCCTGGATAATCTCTTTTAGGATTTTTTGTAATACGGCTGAATTTATGGTTCCATTTTTCACAGCTAGTCTTTTTCTGGTCCTGAACCAGCATAACAGCCCCAGAACATCCCCCTACCAGCAGCATGTTTTACTGTGTGATGTTGTACGCTATGAAGCTGATGATTTTGGTCAGCTGGCAACTCCTGGGAAGGTTCACCACTATTCCATGATTTCGCCATCGGTGGATAATGGCTCTCACAACGCTAGAAATGGCTTTATAAACATTTTCCAGACTGTTAGATCATAATAACTTTATTTCTCATTTGTTTTTCATGAATTATTTTGGATATTGGCATGATATATAGCTTTTGATTTACTTCACTTTGTCAGGCAGGTTATATTTAAGTGATTTATTGATTATGAACAGGTGTGGCAGTGATCAGGCCTGGATGTGGTTAGAGAAATTGAACTCTGGTGTGATAAACCACAGTTACGTCATGTTTTAACTGAAGGGACAAACACTTTTTCACGCAGGGCCATGATGGTTTGGATATTTTTTTCTTTCTTAATAATAAAAACCTTCATTTAAAAACATAAAAACAACCTTCATTTAATACTTGTGTTGTCTTTGACTTATATTCAAATTTGTTGGATAATCTGAAACATTTAAGAGTGACAAATATGCAAAAAATAAAAAAATCATGAACATTTTTTCACACTCTGAATGTATTGAAACCAATCTTCATTTTTTGGGAAGGTGATCAAATATCCAGCTACAATTCTGCCAGAAACTTGTGGAAATCTACTGAAAGCTTCTGGCCAAGAGAGGTATTTATTTAAATATAAGATGTGCTATTTGTATTTTATTTATTCTGCATGTAAAAGTTTTATTCAGTGTTGATTTCAGAAATTCCTCAAAAAAATGTTCATATTTTAAAAATGTCTTTCTATTAAAAATGTATGTTTAAAGACATAAAATTATTAGATAGATTTTCTTCATAGTTAGTTTTCCAACTATAAAAGAAAACAAAAAAAATCTGCTGGCCGTGTTTAAATAATTAGAAGGGTCGAGTTTTATCTGTACAAAGTGAATTAAAAAGTCTAAACAAAATTCTTTCTGAACTGCTAGAACTCTGCAAGGCGAACTTAAAATCATTAATAACTTGCTGCAAGAGCTGGCCCTGCTTATTATTCATGAATCAATTAACCAGCAGCTTTGCAGATTTGAAACATACATATTTCAAAGTTGGACGGCTGTTTCCAGGCGTGCAGTGTACCATTAAGCCCTATTGTAAGTCTCCTGGTGGGACTCGTTGCTGAGGAAAATGACTTAATAGACTCTCAATCATTGAAATAAGTGTCGGGGTTGATCGACTTCACACCATTAGTTTGGAGAAAAAACACATTTAGCTGGAAAAAACTAAGCTATTAGCATTCTGATGTCCATTGAAGAGGTACAGTCTGTAGCAGACAGCCTGCTCCTTCTCTGCAGCTTGCAGGCCATCGAGTTAGTTACTCTGGATCAATCCAGAGGTGAAATGAAGAAAATCAATTCCTCATATGCCCTGAAGCTTATGAAACTTTCCAAAAATCATTCACAGGGGCCGAACGGTTTACTATTCTCACAAACCACTGACATCATTGATCCTGTTCTGCTGTATTCCCATTAAATATTCTAGTGTTTAAACATTAAAAACAACCCGTGAATTATCGTACTGTTAGCTGCCCTGACTACTGTACTGCAGGGTCTGAATGCACTGTATTATGACTTTTTAAAAATTAGATTCTTAGAACTTTATTGTAATTGTTCAGAGTACAAGTACAATCCAAAGAAATGAACTTAGCATCTAAAGGAAAGTGCAAAAATACATCATTACATATAAAATGCAGATGCTAAAAAAGTGACGGTGGCAATTTAGAGATATTGATGGAACGAAAGGAATTATAGAGAGTGTATATAAATTACATATATATATATATATATGAAACGAAAGGGAAAACTGGGGTATATATATATATATATATATATATATATATATATATATATATATATATATATATATATATATATATATATATATAAATATATACATTACATTACATTACATTACATTTGGCAGACGCTTTTGTCCAAAGCGACTTACAATAATGAAGTACAAAAGTAATAGGAATTAAGATAACCCATTTATAGATAGGGCTTAAAGGAGGTCAAAGGGAAATAAAGGGATAGAGAAGTGAAGGAGGGGAAGAAGGAAATGGGGTTAGAAGTAATTAGTGTGTTAGAGGTGTTAGGAGAGTAAGTGCTCTTTGAAGAGCTCTGTCTTCAGGAGTTTATTAAAGATAGCGAGAGATTCTCCTGATCTGGTAGTGGAAGGTAGTTTGTTCCACCGTTGGGGAACTCTGTATGAGAACAGTCTGGATTGCTTTGTGTGAGTGTTTGGTAAAGTGAGGCGACGTTTATTGGAGGAGCGCAGCGGCCGGGAGGTAGCGTAAGCCTTCAGGAGCGAGTGCAGGTAGGAAGGAGTCTGTTCTGTCATCACCTTGTAGGCGATTGTAAGAGTTTTGAATTTGATACGAGCAGCAACTGGTAGCCAATGGAGCTCAATGAGCAGCGGGGTGACATGTGCCCGTTTTGGTTGGTTGAAGACCAGACGTGCTGCTGCATTCTGGATCATTTGGAGTGGTTTTTATGTCTAGAGGCTAGATATAGACTAGACTGCTTTTCGATTTTATACGGACCAATATATACCAACAACAGGCCAACAACATCTGCAGAGAGTGATATATCTGGTAGAATATAGGTCTTGAGGTCAGGTAAACAAAAAAACGACACAGACACCAGATTGATGTAGAACAGTGAAAATATCTGATTTGTTGTTAATCTTAAACCCTGTGCAAGGTACGTCCCAACCCTCACTGCTCTCTTGCACCCTGCCAACTGTCTATTTTATTCCTTTCACCTGTGTTGTTTAAATAGCACAGTGCTAAAAATGTCATGTAAAAACTTTAACGTAAAAATCAACGCAAAATCAATGTATTTTTTTAATTCAGCTTTAATTAACTATTCTTATAAACACATTGGACAAATGGATATAAACAATTGTGAAAAGCTTCAGCCTGTTTCTGATATTTATGAAACTGGTTAAATGAATATAGTCAAAACTAAATTTTGATAGCTATCAGCTACCAGCTAAATCATCTTCTGGGCCACAGGCAGGGTTGTGGTTTATTGTGTGGGTCATGAGTTGCAAGCCGTTTGGAGCCCCTGCTCTAAAAGCACACAAGGCAAATGAAACAATACACATTTTAATTTTAGAAACATGGTTCATAAAGTTATGTTGACTTTATTACACTTGAAAGTGCCTAATATCCATCATAATGCATTGCATACTTTAAATTCAAGTCACTGAACCTGAAAACTAGAACACTACCTTGTTATCTTCTCCAGGTGTTCCTTGTCTGTGTCTGTGTATATATATATATATATATATATATATACCCCATGATTTCTTTTGTTTTCCGTCATGCTTTTTTGTTTTGTTGTATAGTTTTTGTTACTTGCTTTTTAAACTGTTTTTTTTTTTTTAGTCTTTGCTATTTGTTTTATAGTCTTAGTATTCAAATCTTTGTTTATTTTTCTATGGCTTCAATTAAAACCACCTTACTTATATCACCTTGCATTCGGCCTCTGACTCTAAATTGTTACAAAAGGTTCCATGCTAGTTTTTACTTTTTAGAAATGTATGTCTAAACTATCCGTTTATATACAGTGTACCTGTACAGCTACTGCTGTACCTCTGCTGCTTTAAATCCACTGACTGTCCCAGAAAAAAATAAATCTTGTCATCGAACTTTGCTGCTTGACAAGCCGTTGACACATTGCACTGTGGGTCGATTTCCATTTCAGCTGACTTTCTACAGTGAGCAGACAGAATATGACTAAGGCTTGAAGGAGAATACCACAGATTTTTTTTTTATTCTGCCACTAACTAAAGATTAAGAGTTTGTATTTACTGTTATATCAGTAACAGTTGAGGCTGGCACAGTTAGTCTAGTTAGTCTGTTTCTTCAAGAGAAACTCTCTTGAAGAAACAGATACTATGCCATGGCCAGCCACATCACTAGACCTATCCCTGAATCAAAATGAGACCACAAGTCATTCTCACATATCAGTCTCAGAGTAAAAAACATGCTTGTTAAAGTGAATGAACTGTCATAATAAACCCACACAAATCTCACACAGAATACGGGCCTCAGAGAAACAAAAAAATACAATAGAAATGTAAGATTTTTATTGTTTGATCAAAATCCTGCCAAGTTTAAAAAAACACAAATTTAAACATTTTCCTTACAGTGTAGGATTACATGCATACAGACTATTATGACAGCTGGCCCTAACAGCATGTCAACATCGCCAAAGACTGCAGTGGTGTCATGCCAGACTGTCATGAGGTGACACAGAATGACAGTGGATCATCTTCATTGACGAGTCTCACTTTTGTCTTGTTGGGGACAACCAACGAATCTGTGGTCAGCACCAAAAAAAAAAAAGGTTTCTGTCAAATATCCAGAAGGTTCGGTGTCATGGAGTACGATGCCGAATCTTCATTATATAAAACATTTGAGAAAAAAATATCAAACAACCAGTCACCCTAACTGTTCTGAAAGGACAGTCTGGTGCGCTATTTCAACAGGACAAAACACAGGTACTATGCCATGAACAGCAACATTACCAGAACTTTCCCTGATTGTAAAATATTTGGCATTTACTTCTGTTGTAAAGAACCAGTCAAATATTTGGACACACATCTTCTCATTCCATGTGTTTTCTTTCCTTTTATAATTTTTTTACATTGTAAATTTAATATTGAAAACTATATTAAAGCTATACTGAAACACATGCAGAATTATTTTGTGAACAAAGTGTTTGAGGACAGGTCTGCACACTCTTCGTATTTTCTCAGTGTCTTCATGAGGTAGAATCATCTGGAATAGTTTCTCAGCATCTTGAAGGAGTTCCTGGAGGTGCTGAACAATAGTTGCTGCTTTTCCTTCACGCTGTGAAGCTCCAGATCATCCACAAATCACCTTAAAATCATCTTAGTTGGGTTTAGGTCAGAGGATTGTGGAGGACAAAAAATGTATACTGTTTACTGCATAATTCCATATGTGTCTCCTAATGTTTTCCATGCCTTAATCTAATATTAATCTACAATAAAATTAATAATGAAATTAATTATTAAAGAAATACAGAACAATATTGAGAATTGAGAATGTGTGTCCAAACTTTTGATACTTTTGGTTAAATAACCTATTTTTAATGTAGAGCACTTTATGCTTAAAGTGTATGTGAAAATTACACATACCATATTTTTGGCGATATAATGTGCACTTAAAATCCTTTCATTTACCCCAAAAATCATCAGTGTGCCTTTTAATCAGGTATATCGCAGTACTATAAAGAGTTTTAGTTTAGCTCTCCAGCAGTATTAGCATTAGCTGCTAACTGTAATAAGCGCTGACTCTTTGGCCATTCATACGTGAGTATTATCAGGCCTGTGGCATGCTGCTTACCCTGACTAGCACTGCTGGAGCAGCATTAGAATTAGCTACTAACCGTGCTAAGTGCTAGCTGTAGCCTTCTGCTAATCCTGGTTAGCACTGCTAGAGCAGCATTAGCATTTCCTGGCAAGTACTCTAAGCGCTAGCCATTTCGCCGTTTAGAAATGAGTATTATCCACCTGTAGTCTTTGTGTTTGCCATGTTAAAACAAGCTACATGGGAAAAACTGTTAGCTAATATCACCCTGGCTTACCGGAACACTCAGGGTTCCTCAGTGTAGCTCTGTTGACTGGCGAGCGCTAGCAGTTAGCTGCTAATGCTAATGCTGCTGCACCCAGCCTTAGTGAAAATCTGGAAATCTAAGCTTACTTTAAATAAACAGAAGCACTTTACTCACCCAAATAAACAGTTTTCAGGAGAGAAATCTGTGTAGATTAACATCCAGTACTTATGACTTTGAAAGAATATATATTTTTTAAGAATTACAGTTTTATTTACTTAGCTTAGACCCCCGTTCCTTGCTTGTGTTGCGTCATAATGCGTCTTATATTCCGGTGTGCTTTATGTATAAAAATAGACCAGAAAATAGAGGTTTATTAATAGTGCACCTTATAATCCGATGCAACTTATAGTGCAAAAAATACAGTAATCAATAGAATGTACTGGTTTATCTTTGACATTCAGCTAAGTTCAAGTTCAAGACAAAGACTCACCTCTTTAGACCAATCAGGATAAAGTATGTGGCATTTTTCCTCATAGTAGTTATTAATAGATTTTAATAGGTTTAGTTGTTGGGCGTGAATAGGTTAATAAACCTTTGAGATGTACGAGCAGAAGAACACTGTACATCATTCTTGAAACATTCAGTGAAGCAGCGCTGCATTAAAGATGTGTTTGTCTCTGTGTCTGTAAAGGGGAAATTAGCTGGGAGCACAGTCTGAAACAACATTCTGCTAATGCGTGTCTGACAACTTCCCCTCAGCAAATTCAATAAAAGAACAACAGTGAAACTGAGTGCATCTGTTTGAAGCTTAAGGTTCAAAATCTCTCGGGCGAAACACAATATCAGTTTCTTCTTTCTGCTGGATTTATTTATCGACTGATGCTTTGAAGTGAAACTAGTTATTGAGCTAATTGCTTTGTAACTGGATGTGTGGTATCCACTTCCACACTTAAATTGGGGGATTTATTTTTATTATTAAAACATCAAAAAACAAACATTTATATAATAATATATATATAATTTTGGGATTTAGGTGCTAAAAAGTTTTAAAGAATTACTTTTGTTTTCTTAAACTCTTAGAAAAAAAAAACTTCTACAAAGCACTAAAACATTGTTTGATGGTCCATAACAACAGTGAAACCCTGTTTGGAGTTGCATATACAAAAACTACAGGGGTTGGACAATGAAACTGAAACACCTGTCATTTTAGTGTTGGAGGTTTCATGGCTAAATTGGAGCAGCCTGGTGGCCATTCTTCATTAATTGCACATTGCACCAGTAAGAGCAGAGAGTGAAGGTTCAATTAGCAGGGTAAGAGCACAGTTCTGCTCAAAATATTGCAATGCACACAACATTATGGGTGACATTCCAGAGTTCAAAAGAGGACAAGTTGTTGTGACCAAGACAGCAAGTCTTTGTGATGTATCAAGAACCACTGTATCCAGGGTAATGTCAGCATACCACCAAGAAGGACCAACCACATCCAACAGGATTAACTGTGGACGCAAGAGGAAGCTGTCTGAAAGAGATGTTCGGGTGTTAACCCGGATTGTAACTGCAGGGGAGAAGCTGAAAACGGCGGAATATGGATTTATAGAACTATAGATCACAGTGAGGTTGATTCAAAATCTTAAACTATTATAATAAAAATAATATTTTTTATTATTGTTATTAATTGCCATCATACTTTGACAGTGGAAAGACAGTGAGTCCAGGTGGCTAAAATCCTACTTAATTTACTGAAGAGCAATTCTCCCAACACTAGGAGGGTGAAGACTCGCACATGGTTCTTCATCAGTAAATTTTCTCTTTTTATAGAAACATATGCTCTGAAAGAAAAAAAAAACTTTTTAATGAATAGATTCATAATTGATGAATTAAATATGCCACATCAACAAAATTCTAGTGTTTTTATGTGTTGATGTGCTTTTTTTTTTTCATTGTAAACCCCTTGCTGCGTTTAGACAAAGCACCGTTTATTGCGTGTGTCCAATCCGGAACAATTAGGAACCTTTCAAATTAAGCGCCTCATAAATTCCATTTTTTAAATGTTGGTGTAATTTTTATGGGAAATATAATATATTGAATATTTAATTACAAAAATCCATTTTACACACACGCACATCACCCTCACCGTATAAAGGATCAATGTATGCACTTCACTACAAATCTTATAAAATCACAATGCAGACTGTTTAACAACATTTTCACATAAATATCTGCTGGTTTCTATTATACCATACTTTGCGCAGTATAAAGCACAATTTAAAATCCTTTAGTTTTCCCAAAAATTGTCAGCACGCCTTATAATTCAGTGTATCTTATGTATAAAT
Organism: Astyanax mexicanus; assembly: GCF_023375975.1. Lineage (NCBI taxonomy): Eukaryota > Metazoa > Chordata > Actinopteri > Characiformes > Acestrorhamphidae > Astyanax > Astyanax mexicanus. The sequence goes on from NC_064408.1 coordinate 26,893,994, forward strand.
TTTACCGGCCAGGTATTAAGAAGCAGTAAAGCCACTCTGCTAAAGTACAGCGTTATTAGTTTAGTTCTTCAGGCTTGATGCGGGCGGCGGAATATTTCCCTTATTTTTAAATCCAAAACTTGACAGTTATGCATACTTCTATCTCCTATTAGGTGAGATCACATTGTATGGTCTCTTATTAATTAATTTGTCTGTATGAGTTTGTAAATGTCAGCCTGTGTCTTTATATATTTACCTTATGTATTTACTTTATATTTATATACGACTGCCATATGTTGCCACCCCTCAAAAATTCCTGCCACCCCATAAATATTTTTTTTAGATCCGCCCCTGTATACTGTATTATTGGGCTTCCTTTTATAAACTGTTTGTTTAAGGTCTGTTCATTGTTGTAATTGCTCAGTTTCATTTAATGTATTAAAGCACATGAATACAAGCATTTTTAACAGTGAACTTTTTTTTATCTGTTCACAACACTTTCACAGTTCAATATTTGTCTCAAAGAAAATGAAAGTGAATGAAAAAGCAAGTGATGATTTGTTTTTAGGTGTCATTTTGTCCCTTGATGCAAACACATTTTAAGTGGGACTGTGTGGGATCGTGCCGGCAGGCCAGTCCAGTAGCCATACCCTCTTACATGTTTACTCGTACATGTCTGCAGCATCTGTTTTTTTTTGTTGTTGTTTTTTTTTTGTTGCATTGTCTTGACATTAGGGGCGTTTAGAGTGAGCTAAATACTTTTGCACATCACACTTTTTTTTAGATTTTAATTTGATTGTTTCCTTTCCGCTTCCCTTCATTATGTGCTACTTTTTGTTGTTGGTCTATCAATTAAAATCTCAATAAAATACAAATAAGTTTGTGGGTGTAAGATGACAAAATGTGGAAAAGTGAAAAAGTTCTAAGGGGTATGAATACTTTTGCAAGTCACTGTATATATATATATATATATATATGTATATACAGGCTGATGTTCCACAGTAAAGTAAGTAGGTTCCACAGTGAAGCAGCTTGTCCAGCCTAGCAACAGTTGCTAAGGACGGAATTTAGAACAGGTGAGGTCAAGTGTGAGGTCACAGGGTTCTACCTGTCAGAGGGAACCTAAGCAGCAGTGTATTCTCACTCAGATCAGTCGGTGCTCTCTGTTCGAACACTTCAGTTGGTTTTAGCTCTTTGTCCACGGTTTCAGTATGAACTCCGATCAGAACTCCCGCAAGAGGCTTTACAACTTTGACGTGAGGGATCCTGGGAACTTTGAAGCTCGTCTGAGAGAAATGATGGCAGCTCAGGGTACCAGTGAGCTGAACACAGAGAAGATCCAGAGAAAGAGAAAGGAGAGAGAGTCAGACACGATGGTGATTAACGTGAAGAGAAAGAAACTCACGTACAGTGAGAAGATAGCGAGGCTGAGGCAGGACATGGAGGCAGGTGGTTTTAAATACCAGAGGGTAATGGAGACCACAGATGCTGGACCACAGACCCAGAAGAAGAAGAAGAAGAGAGAGAGATACAGTGAGAAGTTTGCGAGGCTGAGGATGGGCATGATGGCAGAGTGGGTACTTTACCACAGAGATGAGACTGTCCAGGAAAGGACGGAGGTGAAGGAGAGAAGGAGAGAAGAAGAAAGAGAGTTTAGGTCGGTACCGTTTACCAGCCGAGCAATTCCTGAATTCTCCTCAGTAGATAGAAGTCTATTTATTGGAGGACCTCCTAGTCCAACACCATCCAGTTCAGGCTCTGAGATTTCCCTGTTAGACGCTCAGCTCAATGATCTGCTGGGATTTGAAGCGGTTCAGAGCGAGCAAAAGACAGAGACAGACGAGAAGAAGAAGAGAAAGAGAGAGGAGGAGGACGATGGTGAGGAGAAGGGCAAAAAGACAAAGAGAGAAGATCCAGAAGCATCTTCCACCAGCCAGGCCAGTCGTCCGGTGTTAACGGCAAAGCAGAGACTGAGGCTCAGACTGGCGGAGGAAGCTCAGGTCTTTCACAACATCAGTCAGAAAGATGCTGATGCCAAGCCAGTGGATGTTCCAGTTACTGGAGGACAGCCAAGCCCAGCACCATCCAGTTCAGCGTCTAATGTCCCACTATTAGATGCTCAGCTCAATGATCTGCTGGGATTCGAAGCATTCGAATCTGAGCAAAGGACAGAGACGTATAGAACGACTGCTGCCTCCCCAGTAGATGTTCCAGTTACTGGAGAACAGCCAAGTCCAGGACAATCTAGATCACCTTCTATGATCACCTTTTTAGATGCTCTATCTGATGATCTGCTGGGATTGGAAGCATTTGAATCTGAGCAAAGAACAGAGACGTATAGAACGACTGCTGCCTCCCCAGTAGATGTTCCAGTTACTGGAGGACAGCCAAGACCAGGACCATCTAGATCACCTTCTATGATCGCCTTTTTAGATGCTCTACCTGATGATCTGCTGGGATTCGAAGCAGTTGAGAGCGAGCGTCAGCCTTGTCCCGGACCCTCCAGTTCACCCAGTTTACTGCATGACCTCTTCTCACTAGAAGATTATTTAGATTATCTGCTGGATGTTGGACCAGCCAACTGAAACAGATGACCTGAAAAGAGTGAGAAGAGACAGAGAAAGGAAGGAGGACAACAAGGACCTTCAGCGCTGTGGAAAAGGTAGAGACCATCAATCTCATTTCATTTCCAGTCAAGTAATCATTAAGCTTCTATATGTAAGATTAAAGAATTGAGTAGAATTCCACTGGATTCGAGGTGGATTATTACTACTAGCACATCTGTATCCGGTATCGACCAGAGGAGGATGGGTTCCCCTTTTTGAGCCTGGGTTCCTCTCAAGGTTTCTTCCTCTAACTCTGAGGGAGTTTTTCCTTGCCACTGTCGCTCACTAGGGGCCGGATTTGAGAGTTTTGACTTGAAATGAAATGAGTAAAAGGTGGTCTCTGACTGGCACAGGAACGCACCTGCTGATTACTGTTCCCTATCAATTAATAAAACGACTCAAATTTAATAATGTGTTCGACTGTTGATGTTTGGAAACGGTTTATATATCCAGAAACACCCAGAAACATGAATGTAAGCATAAATGTGACATGCACTAGACCTTTTTTCACACTAATGTGTTGTAATTAAAGGCTGAGGCTACTGTCTAGTTTCTAAATACACCAGTAGCAATTCAGTTAAACACACTCACCAGAGTTTATAATCCATCAGGATTAAACTGTTCAAGTCCACCTGAAAAGCTCTGCTTTTTACGTATCATTTTAATGAGGAACTCATCAATAAAACCAGAGTGAAACTAAACATGAGTGACCCAGCGTTCACTGCTGATCAGTTTAAAATTAAATTAAAAACAACAAAAAAGTGATAAAACACTAAACTCAGAAGACTGAGAAGGGAAAGAGAGAGGAGGACAACGGCAGTGAGGAAAGGGCAAAAAGAGAAAGAGAGAAGACGGCGACGAAAGAGCTAGCGCTAGAGGTAAGTCGCAAATGCTAATGCTGCTGCACCCATCCTTAGTGTAAATCTGGAAATCTAAGCCTATACTATTAATAAGTGGAAGAGCTTTACTCACCCAAATAAACAGTTTTCAGGAGAGAAAATTGTGTAGATTAACATCCAGCACTTTAACTTTGGCTTTAAAAGAATTATTTTTTTTGTTTTTTTTAAGTATTACAGTTTTGTTTAGTTTAAGCTTTACTTAACTTACCTGTTGAATTAGAAGGAAAACATGGCGACACCCCTGTTCCTTACTTGTGTAGCATAATGCACCTTATACTCCGCTGCACCGACAAATATGGTAGATATTTTTATTAACACACTTTTATACCATATCAGTGTACCAGGTAAATGATGTAAAATGTTAAATTATAAAACAAGGAGTACACCACAGTTTAAGTACAGAGTGTGATAGATGAATTATTTAGCTAAATGTTGATCGTTAGAGGTCAAAGTTATTACTTTCATTGTGCTGTTCTATTATTCATTTGTTATTACATAATTCCATATTCAATTAAATTATGAGTTGTGCCATAAATTACATTTACATTCAGTTTATATTCAGTTCAATACATCTCAGCTCTGCTTGTCCAGCATTTTTATTAAATTGAAATCATAATAAAACAAACTCTGAGAATGATTTATTAGAAGCCATTAAGAGCACCTTGTTCTTATTTTTTACCGTCAGAAATCGCTACATCGTTTACATTTTAAATCAGATTTCATGCAAAACAACACATGTGATTTTAATATTAATCAGAGGAGTGATGTGAGTGAATGTGAAGTGACAGGAATTCAGGAATCTAAGCTTACTGTAAATAAACATAAGTGCTTTACTCACCCGAATAAACAGTTTTCCGGAGAGAAATCTCTGAAGATTAACAGCCAGCACTCGTTTGACATTAAAATAAAGTCATTTCTGTTACAGTTTTGTTTATTTGCTTAGCTTTACTTGATTTAGTTAGCTAGTTAGTTAGATTTTGTGTTTTCAGCTCCTGGGTGAGTATAAATGACCTCTATATCTCTCTATCTCTCGCTATATATCTCTCGTTCTCTCCATTTCTCTTGATCTCTCTTTCTCTGGGTGGGCAGGATAATGTCCCTTTATCTAACGTACCATTCAGCTTGTTGTTAGCTAAAGCAGGTATTCATGGTTTAAGTAATTAGGAGTGCGGGTTGGCTGTTAGCAGTCTCCTGTGAGGGTGTTGAGCTTTCCGGTGGGATTGCATTATTAGTCTGGCCTTTTTCTGTTCGTCTTCTGTAGTTTTCTTTAGACAGAATCCGCACCTGCCTCAAGAAGAGGGTTTCTGTTCAGCTGGACAGGTGTGTAGGGTTTTTTATTCATTATGATGGGAATTCTTCTGTCATCAGAAGAAAAGAGCTACCATTTTCTTAAGGGTTGGTAAGCTCCTTTACTGCTTCTTTACTTCTGCTCAATAATGGTCGAAATACTGTAGTTGCTTTTTGTAAGCCTAAGGTTCAGGTGATGTCTGTTACAACTGTGCTCTTGCTCTTTTTTCAGCATTATAATGATCTTCTTAGCATAAACTGGCACAACTCCACACACAAGTCCTTCCCAGGTAGCAATCAGCCACTGACTAGATGTTAAATCAATGTTAACCTGCCAACAAGTTTATATTCCAATCTGATGTAGATTAATCACTTCTGCACCCTGAATTAATAATGATACAACATTTAAATTGTAGCAAAAAATCTACAGGCAACCAACACTAAATCAATCATCTCTAAACTTTTCAAAAATCCATTTTCTGTACGTCGAATATGTTAAATCTACAGCAAAGATCATTTTACAAAAAAAAAAAATAATAAAAAAAATAATATGGAAAATAATCGAGAAATAAGACTTTTTCAAATGCAGAATTCATTATTTTTTGGTCCAATATAGTACAATAAACAAATTTACACACCTTTTCCCACTTCATGTGTTTTCTTTCTTTTTTATGTTTTTTTTTATTGGATTTTTTTTTTAAAGATTTATTTCTAGTTTGCTCCCATTTCATTTTTTCTCCCAAATTAGCTATGCCGACTGTCCCACCCATTCAGCTGCTAGTCAGCTGTATATCCCCCATCACTAGTGATGCCCAACACCAGGAGCTCGCTCGAAGACTAGCACATGCCTCCTCTGATACATGTCAAGTCAGCCACCACCTCTTCTCTAACCTCTTCTCTAGGAGTGATGAGGGGAGAGAGCGCCATCCACCCACCCAGAGAGAGCGAGACCAATCGTGCTCTCTCAGGACTCCGGCAGCTGATGGCAAGCTGCATGACTGGGATTCAAACTAGTAATCTCCTGATCATAGTGGCCTTAGTCACCTTAGTCTGCTGGACCACTCTGCCCCCTACATTGTAAAGTTTACATTAAAGACATTAAAGCTATACAGAAGCACATGCAAAATTATTTTGGGCAAAAACAGCATATGTTTTATAATTCATAGCTTTGATGCCTTCAGTGAGAATCTACAATGTAAACAGTCATGAAAATAAAGAAAATGCATTGAAAAAGAGGAGGTGTGTCCAAACTTTTGGCCTGTACTGTATATCAGAATATATATATATATATATATATATATATATATATATATATATATATATATATATATATATATATATATATATATATATATAAAAATTTCTCATAGCTTTTTTAAAAGTTCTATATGGACAACTTTTTTAAACCATGTGCAAAATGACTTGGCCCTTCCTGAATGTTATAGAGGTGTGAATAAATCAAATTTATCAAATCTAATTGAACCTCTTGCTTTAATGGACCTGCCTTTGCTGAATGCATCCTGACATTTCTTGTTTGTGACACACCTGAATGATTTATGACTTAGGCTACATCAGAGCACAGGTGTTGGTCCACTGAGTTATCTTTAATACATAATTGAGGCAGCAGCATTCAGGATGACTCAGTAGAGAAGCTGGAGCTTCACACGAGCGTTCGGCAGAGAGGATGAGGTTGCAGTGGGAGAAAAAAGTGAACTGGAGATGTCTAAGGTTGTGCACTAGCATCTTTTTGCTGAGTGGTAAGTCTTCCAGTCCATCTAAATAATTGATTCTGGTTCCTCAGCTTGAAAAAGCTCAATTAGACAGAGCCAATTACATGTGAAGAGCTACAGGGAAGCGGAATGGGAGGTTAATCTGAGGAAAACACCAGAAAATGCCAGAAAGGCTGCTTGACTGATTATTTAGTATGAAACATATTGTGCTAGAATTATTTAGATTTAGCTTCAGATTCACTCTCATCAAAATGACTTAAATCTTGAAATGCTGTTCTTAAAGCCCCACTAGGTAGGATTTCCTTGATTTTTGATCTTTTTAAAGAAGTGAAATTACAGCTTGAAACTCACTGCAGCGCTGCATTAAGGTGTAATAGGAGGAATAGCGGTGCTCTTGTGTCTGTGCCGGGCTCCTCTGAGCTCAAACCACTCTGTAAGTTTTCCAAGGCGGCCGCGACCAACGCTCACAAGAACTGCGACCTGCTTTCCGACCTTTAGTTCTAACAGTTCTAAAAGGACTACTGGTTCATTCTTTACAAACTAACATACAGACACTCTGGCAGAAGCTGGAAAGAGACCGAATATGTCCGTGAAAGCCAGAAAACGAGAAAGAGAAACTAATCCGACTGAAACATTTATTACACTCTACAACTGTAGGGGGAGCCCACGAGCACAAAATCTCAATCCTACCTAGTGGAGCTTTAAGTGGAGGGAGTATGGAACTACCTTTTATATTAATGAGGTCCTGCAATCAATTACCCTACACCAGGGGTCACTAATAGGTGGAACGCGGTCCGGGTCCGGACCCAAACGTTGTCCAATGCGGACCCAAACCAATAAACTATGGAGAAGGATTTAATTGTATACGCACTTTGCGGCGCAGTAAACTCACAGACCAATCCCGTGTGGGGTAAGATCACCAAACGCTCTTCTCAGTCTATCAGATATGTGCAGATGCGGCAAGGAAAAAAATAAATAAATAAAAACATTGCTCCTCAGGTGGGATCGAACCCGTGTTGTCGGGGTCGCGGTCCCGCTGCTCCGGCTATTGAATTGGGACGCGGCCGTGAAAAACGCCTTTATAAGAAGATAGGGAGTCTGAGAACGGGCAGAAAAACGAGAACAGGCGAAAACTAAAGTCACGCCGAGCTCGACAGAGAGACAGGTGAGGAATGTAAACAAAATCTGGCCAGAGAGGCATTTTTTATTATTATTACTAGTTACTCATCATAGTTCAAACAACCTTACAGGATATAGCACTGAATCATAACACAAGTTCGGTCCGGACCTTGACCTGTCAAAATTTTCTCTAACTGGACCGTACTGAATTTTAATTAAATACCCCTGCCCTACACTCCCATGCACTGTTCCAACAGGACAATGCTCGTCCACATACTGCTGCCATCTCAAGAGCTTGCCTTTAAGACCCAGATGATGCTATGCCAGAAATAGCCACATTGCCAGATCAGTACCCAATTGCAAATATAAGGGGTGCTTTTGGATACGCTAACAACATTCGCCATGCTTTGATATCGGGCATGTTTTATACATGTGTTATCAGTGTTGTGCGTGAACGAGTTCAAAAGAACGCGTTCATTGAACACGCTCATTTTTTCGTGAACGTTGAACTGAACGCAACACATTTTTTAATATACATTTTTTCTCCTTATGAACATTTTCATCACCTGGTAAGAAACCCACAGTTGCAGTATCATGAGCAAATGTCTACAATGAGCAGTTTTAAAGAACGTATAGTGATTTCTAGCTTGTAATGTAAAAAAAAGTATTTATTTGAATATCTCACGAAAAAAGTAAAATGAACTGAACTTTGAACTAGTTCAGAATTAAAATTGTGAACTTTGAACGTGAACTGTTCACTTTGAGCACGTATGAACTGAACTTGAACTAGTTCAGAAAAGCTGTGAACTGGCACAACACTTTGTGTTATATATGTGTTACACACTACTACTTCTCTATGTGTAGCTCTATAAATGCTGACCATATCAGTCTGTCACACCTTGCTTACAGGTGAGGGTAGCTGTGCCTTAAAAAGGTAGTGGGTTATAGCAAAAAAAATGATAGCAAACTGCAGCAGCACATCCAGCGCAAGTGTTTTTATTAAGTGAAAGGTGCATTTTTTTAAAATCAAAATATCAATAGAAAAAGAAGTTGAAAATTTGCAAACTATTAATTCCACACTCATTTATATTGTCAAACCTCAGATCTTTTTAAGATACTGATCTTACTTTGTGTTTTCCATCAATCAGCATTAAACCTGTAATATTAATTTATGTGTAAGTACGTTTAACTCTATAATTACTATAAATGAAATGACTACGTTGAATTAAATTACTAAGCAACAGATCACTGTGGCCTTTTCAATTGATGTGTTGTAAGTCAAGTCAAGTCAAGTAGTTTTATTGTCAATACTGCATATGTACAGGACATACAGAGAATTGAAATGACGTTACTCTCCTTCCCCATTTTACAGCAAGTACAGATAATAGATATAATAAAGGAAAATGGGAGACACTATGTGTACAATACAGCAGGGACACAAATAGACATACATGAGACAAAAACAAGGTGCAGTGGTGTGGGGGAGTAATAGATATATAAATATAAGTAAATAAGTAAAAATAGATATATAATTATAATATAAAAGAGTGGGAGACACTATATGTTCAATACAGCAAGACACAATAAACATACGTAAGACAATAGTGCAATATTGATGGTGATTGAGATGGAATGACAGTAAAAATAGTAAATAACAGTAGTGCAAATACGGTATAGGGTATATAGCTTAAGGCTGGTAAAGTGAATGGGTGTGTAAGTCCTTAAGGTTCACAGTTTAATTAAGTGGAATTAAAGTGCGTATTGACAGTGCAAGTATATCAGTAGTGCAGGTGTTGTGTAGTGCAAGTCCGTTTGGAAGGGACCAGTACTTTGTGCATTGTAGTGCAGAGTTTCAGTACTTTATTAGTGGGGGGGTCAGGATGCTGAGTGAGTGTGTGCTGGGGGCAGGATTGGGATGGGGGTAGAGCAGGAAGAGAGTTCAGCATCCTCACAGCCTGATGGATGGGGCTGTCTCGCAGTCTGCTGGTCCTCGCCCCGAGACTCCGCAGTCTCCTCCCTGATGGCAGCAGGATGAATAAGCTGTGTAGTGGGTGAGAGGGATCTCCTGCCAGACGGAGGGCTTTCCGTGTGAGGCGGGAGCTGTACAAGTCCTGAAGGGAGGGGAGAGAGGTGCCAACAATCTTCTCAGCTGCTTTCACGATGCGCTGGAGGGTCCTGCGGCAGGATGCTGTGCAGGCCCCGTACCACACGGTGAAACAGCTGGTCAGTATGCTCTCGATGGCCCCTCTGTAGAAGGTGGTCATGATGGGGGTGGGGGCTCCAGCTCTTCTCAGCTTGCGGAGAAAGTAGAGACGCTGATTTGCCTTCCTGGCCAGTGACGCTGAGTTGGTGCTCCAGGAGAGGTCCTCTGTGACGTGCACACCCAGGAACTTGGTGCTGCTCACCCTCTCCACAGCAGTTCCGTTGATGAACAGAGGGGTGTGCAGTGTGTGAGTTCTCCTGAAGTCCACAACAATCTCCTTGGTCTTCTCTGTGTTCAGAGAGAGATTGTTGTGTTTGCACCAGGAGGCCAGGCGGCTCACCTCGCTCCTGTAGTGTGACTCATCGTTGTTGCTGATGAGACCCACCACCGTCGTGTCATCCGCAAACTTGACGAAGAGGTTGGAGGTGTGTGCTGGTGTGCAATCGTGGGTCAGCAGAGTGAACAGAAGGGGGCTCAGCACACATCCTTGCTTACCAATGTTATCAATGTTTTTTTAAAGCATTTACAACATAATTAATAATAACTATTAATCTAATTTATAAACAATTTATAAACCCTTCGTAAGGGTAGTCTTATTTTAAAGTGGTACCGATTCTAATATTTAAGAATGGTGTAACTAACAATGAATTAAGATTCATACATTCTAAGGTGAGGACTATTAATTAATGTATCCTTATTGTAAAATGTTAGCAAATTATTATTTTGATGATAAGTGTATTTTACCACAGCTAAAAGCTAAAGCATTGTTTACTGATTCAGTCCTCAGGCTCTCCTAAACAATCTATGTCTTGTCTGCGTCAAGTCAAGGCTGAGGCCATAGAAGCAGGGAGGATCAGTGCTTGGATACACGCAATCAGGGCAGCCTTGGTAGGCTGTACATCACAGTGACACCTGGGTACGCTACACTAAAATGTGTTCAGGTTTCTTAAAGAATTTGATTTAAAGCATTGATCTTTGGTGTGATCCAGACCTCTCCAGATATTTTATTACTAGCTAAATTTCTCGTTTTTTTTTTTTTTTTTTTTTTAAATATGTTGGTCTACACAGAGTCTGCACTAAAACTCTTGCATGAGGTTTAATCCCACAAAAAATTACACACTTCTCCCTAATTAGTGTACTGTTCAAGTCACCAAATCCAACCTAAACCTAACACCCCAAACCATTCAGCCAGTTAAGGACTTCTGAAGGCAGTAATGAGCTGAATCATATGGGTAGATTAGGGTTGGAGTCAAAGGGCCCTATTTTTACAGCCTTGCCCGCCTCGAAACGTGCAAAAGGCATGTACTAATTATCTTAATTAATCATGGGTGTTTTATATGGGTTTTTGGCATAACATAAAATAAACTAATCAGTGTGTCAGTCATTACTATTAAGAGCGAGGTGCACAGCGTGGCACTTTCACATGTCTCAGTAGAGGATACTGACCTGTGCGTTCAAGCTGTAAAGGTGCACCAGCAGCTCATTTATGGGAACAGCAATGTTATTTTATATTCTGTTTATTGTTGAGATAAAAGCTGAATTTGCAGCCATATGTGTGTGTGTGTGACGAGCGGGGGTGTATATGTGCTTAACGTGCACAAAGCGCATGGCGTTCCTGTATGGCTAAGATAGGATTGGCCAGCTGAGTGTTGACTGTTGCCAGGGTTTTAAGCAGTCAGTGGCGCACCTGTACAGACCACCACACCCATCAGTGTAGATATATTCCTAAACGGCATAGGCATAAGGCATAAATATAGACTGTTGATGAGTTGTTAGATAGCAACAAGCATTGTGATACAATGCTTGCAATAGGGCCCAAGTCTGTGAAAAGGCGCAGGGTTGGAATGCACTGATTTAAAGAACAGCGGCAACAACAAAATCAATTTGTCTTTTTGCGTTGTTAGACATGTCCAAAACCAGGCTGACCAATCAGAACTAAAAACTAATGAACATTTAGTCAGTGGCAGAACTGAAGAACTAAGAACTTTGTATGCCTATAAGCTGATAAAAACATGCAGAGATAAAAGAAAACATAAAATCGAATGCAGTTAAAAAGATGGGTGATGATGGTGGATGGATACATGGATGCAGCCATCATTTTAAGTGTGCATAGATGCTTTTGTCTGTTTACATCCAAAAATAACCGCACACTGTACATTTCGTCACTAATTAGCAGTGGTGAATTAGACGCTATGTGAATAGAAGAAAATAGAGCAGTGGAAAGTGAGCACAGAAAAAGAAACAATGGAGATTTATGAGGAGCAGTGTTGAGCATGTTACATTGAAAAAGTAATTAGTTATAGTTACTAGTTACTTCTCCAAAAACGTTACTCCATTATGAAAGTAACAAGTTACCAGTAAAAGTAACTATTGCGTTACTTATGTTACTCGCCCCAAAATAGAGGATTGTAAAATTAGCTGGAGATGAAACTCGTAAAGCATCATTGTGTGAGAATAGTCATGTCTTGCTCCTCGGCTCCCCCTAGAGTCATGGAGAGTATTTAGTATTTTAATTTGATCCACCACAAAAAGGACGCACTTTACACATTTGTGTTTACGCATTTCTGTGCAGTACAGAGCTGCCAAATAAAAAAAAGATGAATATGGTCGGCTGTGGTGAATCATTTTAAAACTTATTGTTCAGTAAAAAAACATTGAAAACAAGTTCTTCCTGAGATGTAGGAGTGAAAAATGGAAACAGGACCAACTATTGACCCCTGGCAGTTTAAGGGGTGAAATGAAAGAAGAGTTGTCATACACTGATGCTGATCACTGATGCTATTTTAGGACCTTTATTAGTTGATTTAATGAATGTCGTTCACAAAGGTGAGCTGTTTTTTTTTAGTTTTTAGCTATTCAATGAACAATTGATGGAAATATTGTTTCAAAGCACATCCTTCATAGATGTTTCAATGAATAGATTTCCATCCAAGTTATGCATAGTGACTTGCTTTGGTAAGTGTTTAAGTCAGTTCAGAATGCCTACATTACAAAACTGTCAGGCTAACGCAAGCAAATATGCGTGAGGATGCCTGATGGACTGAGAACCGAGGACTGTCTGATGGATGCTGACAATAAATCATAGGTAATCCACATCGACTGGCATGCCTATTGATCTGAGAAACTTAATGGAGAATGTGTTGCTTTGCAAATTAATAATATTCAGAAATCGAATTTCCCTTTCTGTAGAGGTGAATTGTTGTAAGAAGGATTTAGTGAAATAGTAAAGTAGTAAAATTAGTAGTAAAATGTTATTATAACAAGGAATCAACCAATATTAATTCTCTAAAGAGTTTTGAACTAGAGTTTTAATATGTGAACTGTAAACATCATTGCACTTTAATTGACTAGATAACCATAATTAATGTTTTTTTTTTCACTTTCAATTTATGACAGTGAAAAAAATACACTTAAATAATAATAGGCTTTATTACACAGCATCTTTAAATATAGTATAAACATTTATATAACAGTTACATAGCATTAAATAAAGCTAATGCTACATTTATATTATAATTAACTGTTAACTTATGCCAGTGGCAGAGAACTAACAAAGGAGACATATACCAGCTAAGGCAAAACCGGAAAACATGAGCTAAGAAAACTCCAAAAAAACAGGGTAAACAGGGCAACTAGAACCAAAAGGGCAAAATTGAACATTTTCCCCAAATTCCAAATAAAATTATTGTCATTTATACAAAATAACAAATAACAAAAGATATTCTGAGCTTTCAGACCTCAAATAATGCAAAGAAAACAAGTTCATATTCATAAAGTTTTAAGAGTTCAGACATCAATATTTGGTAGAATAAACCTGTTTTTTAATCACAGTTTTCATGCATCTTGGCATGTTCTCCTTCACCAGTCTTACACACTGCTTTTGGATAACTTTATGCCACTCCTGGTGCAAAAATTCAAGCAGTTCAGTTTGCTTTGATGGCTTGTCATTATCCATCTTCCTCTTAATTATATTCCAGAGGTTTTAAATTTGGTTGTTGTATGACAGAGGGAGGTTGATTATGATAAATGGAGTGAGCCATGTCAGAAGGTACTGAGGGTACAGATGTACTGAATACTTATTCATAATTTTGGAACAGTAATCAGCTAATATTTAACTTAAGTTTATTAGGGATTTAATTACATAATATTTCTGTATAAAACATATAAACTTAGATTATATATAGTATATATTACACACTATATGCACATTGTATAACAGTAGTCCCTCGCTCTTCCAGCACATTTTTTAAAATGAGGTCCATAATGAGCATGCATGAGGAAAGGCTTATTGAGAAGTTGGAAGGGGAAAATGAAAGAAGCCAGACATAAGCAGACTTTTCTGCTTTGCATATTTCTACAACAACCAGTATAAGCATTAAAAATTGGAAGGTCGCCACCTACTGCTGTGTAATAGTTAAAAAAAATGACTGTAAAACAGCAGAACTGATTTTTCTACCTCTTGGGGCAGCACTACTCAGGTTTAGAAAAGCAAAACTGTGCTTTATATCAGCATGAAATAGCTTTTTGTAGTACAAAATCACTTGATTTTATACACAATCTTTTCAAGGGATAACACTGATAAAATGACACTTTGACACAATGAAAAGTAGTCTGTGTGCAGCTTATGTAACAGTGTAAATTTATTCCTTCCTCAAAATAACTCAATATACAGCCATTAATGTCTAAACCACTGGCAACAAAACTGAGTAAACCCCTTAGTGAAAGTTCCTGAAGTGTCAATATTTTGTTTGGCCACCATTATTTTCCAGAACTGCCTTAACTCTCCTGGGCATGGAGTTCACCAGAGCTTCACAGGTAGCCACTAGAATGCTTTTTCACTCCTTCATGATGACATCACAGAGCTGGCGGATATTCGAGACTTTGCGCTCCTTCACCTTCGCTTGAGGAGCCCCAAAGATGTTCTATTGGGTTTAGGTCTGGAGACATGCTAAGACCACTTCACATCCTTTGTTGACATGTCTTCATCAAACTTGGTCATCTTCATGTAGCGCAACTCAGAGAGATCTTTGCTATGAGGTGCCATGTTGGAACTTTCAGAGTCCAGTATGAGAGCTGTACTACAAAACCTGCACACTTGAACACACCTGCTCCCTATGCACACCTGAGACCTAGTAACGCTAAAGAGCCACATGACATTTTGGAGGGAAAATGGACATTTAGGGGTGTAATCTCTTGTACTTACTTTTGTTGCCGGTGGTTTAAACATTAATGGCTGTTAATTGAGTAATTTTGAGTGAAGAATAAATTTACACTATTATATAAGCTGCAAACAAACTACTTTTCATTGTGTCAAAGTGTCATTTTGTCAGTGTTGTCCTATAAAAAATATACTTAAATATCTGCAGAAATGTGAGGGGTGTACTGCACTCACAGTATAAGCATGACTCCAAAATTGTAGACTTGTTTTTTGTTAGTTATAAACTTCATATATAATTAATAAGGTATTAGATTAACCAAAAGTCTTTTGCCTGTTTGGAACAAAACCCTCAGGCAGAATGCATCTAATTTGCACATTATAAAAGCTTCAAGTTCAGGTGCATCAGAGCTTTTATTTTGTTTAGATGGTCAAAAGGTCATAAAGAAGAACTCTGCTCCAGAATTTACAGATCTGCTAAAAGCAACGTCTCGCACATGCGGGTTATTTAGGATCTTCTTACAAATATTGCAAACTGCTGTGTAACAGACTCTTAAAACTCCATCAAGTCATAATAAATCATACACAGCAGCAGAAAGGAGTCTGGAGAGTTCATCTCTGATCTCTACAGCAAGCTGAATGCTTAGAGCTCTCTCCACACTCGTTTAATTTTGAGTTAAGAGGCTTTAAAGTTCATTAGCACTGTTGCTGGTGCTTCAGCTTAACATTTGGTGCTGTGATTACAGGCAACGTGAGCGGGAGTGATGTCACCGCTCGCTGCTATTTCTGCGCTGGCCTCCTTGCTTTTTTTTAGATCCAGCCAAAAGGAGGAGAAGTGCAGGTTATGGATTGGTGGCATTTGCATCATCTTGCATAAGAACTGCCACAGTTCCTGCGTTCCTATCTCCCTTGACCATTAGTGCCATGCACTAAAGTGATTACACAGTCAAGCACCATCTGGCCATTGTTTTCAGGGGAGAAAGCAGACTAAAAATGCGATATTATTGGATTTTATTATAGTTTAAAAAACGATCTCAGGACTGGACTCACCACACTGTAAGTCTGGATAAGTCACATTCACTGCAATAACTTAAGGAAACTGCTTGCCTTAAGAATTAGAGGTAAAGTAAAGTTTACTGCAAATAAGTTAATTTAATGTACTTTGAATTTTATGGTTCACTCTAAAAAACAGAGGTACAAAAGGAGTACACTGTTCATAATTGTACCCTCAAAGGTACAATATTGGTCTTCACAGGGTCAGATTTGTGCCCTCTGAAGTACAAAGTCATTCCTAACAGCAATAAGTACAGATTTGTACCTTTTAACCAGACAAAAAGGTACATTCGGTTATCTGCATCACTGTATTAATAAACAATATATATTTTATTTGCACATTTTTTTTATTTGAGAGCCAGACATTTTTGCATCATGAAGTTCTTGACACATATTAGGTGATGATAATGTTTATAATCTTTATAATCTTTACTGGCACAAAAACCATGGGTACAAAAAAGGACTTTCACTGAAACAGGAAGACTAAACAAAGAAACAAACAAGTAACTGAAAATAATACAAAACTAAACAGGGCAAGGGAGTAAACTAGGAAATAAACAGGGAACTATAAACAACGAAAAAAACAAGAAGATAAACACTAAACTAGGAATAAAACACGGAACAAGAAACACACGCAGTATATAAATACAGATTGTCATGTGCCAAATGAAAATAAATGTCCAATGGCAACAGACTAAACTTTAAAATTATTATAAGTTGATTCATCTCAAAGGCCACATTTGAATGTATAAAATGACAACACATATTTACCAACATAAAGTAGCTCAATAATGTTAAATATAATGAAATATCCAATTTTGCATATAAAATATTTGCATATAAAAGGTTCGGATCAAGGTCGGATCACGTTCTTGCCAAAAAAACAGACCGCTCTGGAGTTCGCCACCTCCTCTCGCGGTCTTGGTATAATTGTTTTGGTCAACACGCAAGTTTGATTCGTTTTTTCACGTCTGCTTAAACAAACTGCATCAAGGCTACAAACAAACCAGAATCTGTTTTAACCAGACCAAACAGTGCTGGAGTGAAAACGCACTTAGACAGATCCACATCTATACCACTTTGTAAAATGTAAAATGCTCAAACAAAATGAAATGCACACATTGGATAATTTGAGAGGGAAAGCTGTTTAGTCCCACTTTAATCCAAACATAGTCAGTTAGATTGAGAACTGTTATAACAGTTGTGAAACACTTGCATGCATCTTAAATATGTCCTTAATTTTTTTTATAAACAAGGTTTTTATTCAACAGTTTCAAACTTCTTCTGAAAATTTGGTGAAATTCCTGATTCTTAATTCCTAATTTCTGTAGACAGCGTGAAACTCACACACTGCACAGCGTGAAACTAGAGTCTGCCTCTCTCTGCACTGAGCAAACATTTACTAAACTGCTCTGTTTTTAGAACAGTTTTGACAGCTCTCTGTCAGCTGCACATGACTTTAGTTCACAGACAGCCAGTAGCGCATTTAATGAGGCCTAAAATCTCTCTCCTGCGTTACTGCTGAACCCCTGGGAGGGAACTTCACCACAGCTAACACAGTTCTGATGTCTGGAATACTAAACACACTCCACTACATTAGCACTTACTCACAGAATCTGTAGCAATCATTGTTTCTATTTTTTTTTTACAATTGCATTTGGGCTATTCCACTGAATGGGTGCAATTTGCTTGTTGTAACTCTTCCAAATTAGACTCTGAATCGAAAAACATATGTATTTAACTATTCAAAACTGGTTCAAAACTGCATTTAGATGGTTACAAAACTCATGTGGCATTTAAAAAAAATCATTTAAAATCAAGTCCACTAATTCCACTAATACAGTGAATTGGCCCATTTAGTGTTAATTATTTTTCAGGATCATTTGATCATGTTCATTTCTCTAAAAGGTTGGATGGATGGTGCCTTCTTGTGAACAAAGTTGAAGCTAAATAAAAAAAAGTAAAAAAAAAAATAAATAAATACTGTCTGAACCGGAATTCTCCTTTTTTAACCCAGTTTTCTCTCCATTTTCAATGAACCCACATATTCATTAGGGCTCTGCATATTAATACAATGTTTCCAACAATAATAAGACGAGAAAAGGCCTTCTCAGATACATGTAAAGTCAGCCACTGCTTCATTTTTAATGCTGCTGCCAATGCAGCATCACTAGGCAGCCAACATGCACTGGACCAGCCAACATCACTGTGGGCTTGATGGGGAGAAGGCTGCCATCTACCCACCCAGAGAGAGCATGGCCAATTGTGTTCTCTCAGGCTCACAGGCTGCTGATGGCAAAGAAGCAAAAGGCAAAAATTAAAAGTGAACAAACAGGGATTAGTCACCTGGCTGACAGAAGCTGCAATGATGGTGGGTTGGCAATACTTCGCAAAGCAACAGTGCAAACACAGATGTTTAAATATCAGCATCACTGTAATCAGGCACAGATGAAAAAGCTCAGTACTCTGGAGAAGGTGAGCATGAAAACTGTTCATGATTGGCTGACTAGTGATGTGTGACAGGGTCCTCCAGCATAGAAGAATTATGTTTATCGTAGAGAGGGGATTCAGTGGAGGCAGGAGGGAGACTGAAAGAAATCTACATTTGTTGTAGAGATGTTTGATTTTGTAGAACTTAACGGTCTAGTGAACCATCACTTGATGTAAAGTTTCTTCAACACTCACACAGCACAATTACAAACATGGTTCTTTACGAAAACAAAAGTGGTTCATTAATAGTATTGCAAAGAAAACATTTGAAACACTTTTAATAGACCCTTAAGCATTATATTGTCTGTAGTAATTCATAACATGATCAGGATGTATCATCAGATATTGAGGAAACATGCTCAAGTTTAGCACTGGCAGCTCTTGTCAGCAGAGCTTCAGACAGTATTTTAGTACTTGAACTGTGTTGTACGTCAGGGAACTCTGTGTGGGTTTGGCCTCCAAATCTGCCATCCACCATTCCCCCAGCCCCATTTCCACACTCAGGGTTGCCAGCAACAGACAACATCACACAAACAAGAAGCTGGCTATTTTTCTGCTGAACAGGTAATCACTCAGCTTCAGTAAGGTTGGCAAACCATAGCTGTGTAATTTATCACCACACCTACTGTAGTAGAGACGGGCATTTTGTACTGACTGTATGTCCATCTGGCAACCCATGTAAGCTTCACATCTAGGAAAACTCTATCCATTGTTTGGAAATTGGACTCTTGTAGCCTTTTCGCACGTTTGCTTGTACGTTGTTTATTACTGACTGTTCCTTTAAGTTTAATAATGTATGGAATTGACCACAACTTATATGAGCTTACCATGTCTTCTCATGATCTGCTTTCTGTAACGCTACAGACTGGAGTCAGACGCACGAGGTAAAAACTAGATGAGGGTTTAATATGAGGGACAAAATCAGAAAGTTTAGTCGTAATACAGGCGAGGGTTAGAACCAGAGAAACAGTAAACCAATACATAAAAGACCAAATCACTAGACAAAAGAGTAATTCTGAGCCAAAATATAAAGGAGGAAAAGCGGAAGAGCACTAAGTAAACTGAAATGCAAACAGAAATGCAAACAGAGAAAGAAAGCTCAGATAACAATGGACGGTAAAAGACGGTAGCCATGTTCTGTACATAGCCTAAAAGATTACACATTACTTAAACTGGGAATTTAGATTTTTCATTTATTCCTTTCATTTCTTTTCAATTTAGTTTCTAAAATAGTTTTTTTCTGTGACTTTTGACTCACCCTGTATATTTTAAACTCATGTAGTTTTATTGCATCATGTAAATGATAACACTGGTTAACTGATGCTCATATAATGTGGACTCAGGCTCTGGTGCTTATCCACCTTATCTGAGCCTCTAGTGGAGGCGGGGTGCTGCACAGGTTGAACTAATGGAGGTGTTCATTAATCTTCCTTGGAGGGTCACGGGAGATCTGGAGCCTATCTGGAAACACTGGGCGCAGGTCCAGTGCAGTCCATCGCCAGGTACCACACACACCCGTACACTCACACCTTCACACCTAGTGGCAATTTAGTGTATCTGAATCCTCCACCGAGCATTTTTGAGAGGGATCTGAGATAGATACAGGGTGAACAGAGAGAGGATCAAACCCACAACCCTGGAGCTGTGCAGCTACCTGCTGTGCCACCATGCTGCTTCAAAAAGGCTTTTTTATCACAAAAAAAGACTTTATTATCAAAAGATATTTTTTATGTGTGGCAAATGACTTTAGGGTACAATTATTTTGAAAATAAAGGTGTCAAAAAGGGGGTTATTTGAACAATGGAGGAAAAAAAAGAACTAAACATTAGAGCACCATTTTTGGAAATGATATCTGTGTTTAGAATGGTTCATGAACTTATAAACTTCTTTACTGTTCACTACATTGTATTTATTAAAAAATAAGGTTTAATTAATTAACTTCTCATTCAAAAATGTTCATTTCCTACATTGTAAATGAATACTATAGTCATCCAGACTATGGAGGAACACATAAGGAATCATGTAGTAAAACAAACCAACGTACTTTTATCTGGGGTTAAGCTCTTAACCTGTGGTTTTAAAGGTTGGTAACTCTGATAACCTTATCCTGTGCAACAGAGGACAGAGAAAACTCTTGCTCTTCCTTTCTTGGGGCGTCCCTGATGAAAAGAGGCGTGCAGACTAAAGCACCACCAACTCTGCCCTTTATCAACCAAGGTGCCCTTTTGAAACTTCGTTTTTTTTATGTTTTTTTTTTTTATATTATTATTATTAAGATTTTACTGAGGCTGGTTTGAAATGATACTGTTTGCTCTATATTGTATATGTATTTCATCAGTTGGTGGTGTGACATTTTTGAAAACTCACATTTAGAGAATGTTACAAATAAAAGTCAAATTTCATTCAACATGTGCGTGTAATTATTTTCATAATGAAGTGTTCCACGAGCGCTAAAAAGTGCCCTTTTTTTCCCCTTAGCACTTGCCCCCCAAAATGTCTGTGCACACCACTGCTGATGAGAGCCAGTTTCATCATTCATCAACAAAATTATGCACTGGCAGCTTTTGTCAGCAGAGCTTCAGCCAGTATTTTAGTACTTGAACTGTGTGGTACGTCTGGAAAGTCTGTGTGGGTTTGACCTCCAAATCTGCCCTCTGCCATTTCCCCAGTTCTTGGTCTTCATTTCTTGGGAAGGCCCTGATGAGAGCCAGTTTCATCATTCAGCAATGAAGTTAAGCACTGGCAGCTTTTGTCAGCAGAGCTTCAGACAGTACAAATTTGAACACACCTTCTTACTCAAGGTTTTTTTTTTTTTTTTACACATTGTGAATGAATACTGTAGCCATCCAGACTATGAAGAAACACATAAGGAATTATGTAGTTAAACAAACCAAAATACTCTTATCTGTGATTCAGCTCTTAACTTGTAGTTTCTGAGGCTGGTAACTCTGATAAACTTATCCTGTGCAACAGAGGACAGAGGAAAATCTTGCTCCTCCTTTCCTGGGGCAGCCCTGATGAGAGCCAGTTCCATCATTCATCAACGTTTTTGATGGTCTTTTTGTGACTGCACTTGGGGACACTTTCAAAGTTCTTGAAAGTTTTCTGATTGACTGACCTTTTTTCTGTTCACATACTTTAAGCAGTGTTTTCTAAGGGGTTGTATTGAGATTTTAATGTAATGAAACCAGTGATTTTATTATAAATTATAAATCATACATAAAGTTATGCTGCTTTGAGCACTACTCAAAGTGTCATGTGCTTTTTTTAAGTCTGTATTTTCTATGATCCCCTCTCCCACAAAATACTTAAAAATTAGTATGGTCTAGAGTTAAAAAAAAAAAAAAATTAATTAACACTTATAAGAGTTGTTCTATCAGTGGAATAAAAATATATTAAACATTAATGAGTGTTACTAGTTTTAGAGTTAATATACAGTACAGGCCAAAAGTTTGGACACACCTTCTCTTGTTTCTTTATTTTTATGACTATTTACATTGTAGATTCTCACTGAAGGCATCAAAGCTATGAATGAACACGTTATATACTTAACAAAAAAATGTGAAATAACTGAAAACATGTTTTATTACATTACATTACATTACATTTGGCAGACGCCTTTGTCCAAAGCGACTTACAAAAGTGAAGTACAAAATTAATAGAAGTTAAAAACATCTTTAGATAGGGCCTAAAGGAGGTCAAAGGGAAATAATGGGATAGAGGATTCTAGTTTCTTCAAAAAAAAAATAGCCACCCTTCGCTCTGATTACTGCTTTGCACACTCTTGGCATCATTCTCTCAATGAGCTTCAAGAAGTGGTCACCTGAAATGGTTATCCAACAGTCTTGAAGGAGTTCCCAGAGGTGTTTAGCACTTGTTGCCCCCTTTGCCTTCACTCTGTGGTCCAGCTCACCCCAAACCATCTGGATTGGGTTCAGGTCCGGTGACTGTGGAGGCCAGCTCATTTTTTTGTTAAGTACATAAAACTCCACATGTGTTCATTCATAGTTTTGATGCTTTCAGTAAGAATCTACAATGTAAATAGTCATAAAAATAAAGAAAACACATCGAATGAGAAGGTGTGTCCAAACTTTTGACCTGTACTGTACAGTTTATGTGTAATACTTATAGTTATAAATCCATATGATGTTTAATTTTTTCTAAAATATTACCTCTAGTGGTTAAAGTTATTTTAACACTGTAAAAAAGTGGGACCATATCGTCGCTGTCCTATAAAAAAAACACTTATCTCCATTTTTGTCGATTTTTAGTTTACCACATAATTGAAACAGACAAACAGTTCCCTACACTGTGCCAAAAATTTGATCTTGAACGGACCAATAGAAACTCTTCAAAATGATCTGAAATAAACTCTTTTTAGATTGACTTCCATCAAAAGTTTACAAGGTTTTTTTTCTCTCTCCTGTAAAGTTGCTGTTTTGGAGATAAGTGTTTTTTTTATTGGACAGCGACGATATGCAATCCTCAGAAGTGTTAAATTAATCCTGTAATAAGTGAATTTAACACTGTCTGTTTAACTCTGTTACAATGTTTTCACGTGCTGAGCATCAGAACACCTCTATTGAAATTCCGCCGGCTTCAGAACATTCTGGAAAGCAGTGGCGCCCTATTAAGAGACCCGCTGGGTTTTCGGCCGCTAGCCTTCGAATCCAGCGGGTCTTTTTAATTCCAAACGCTCTCTGTGGAGCGTCTCTCCAGCCTGAGAAAGGGGAGGGGAGAAACAGTAGGGAATGACTAATTATGGCGTCCTTGCCACCTTTCCTCGCTCGCTGTCAGAGCCTCTCCAGGTTCATGTGGAGCGGGAGCTTCAAGCCGCTGTCCAGATGGGCTCCAATCAAATACAGTTACGCCTCCGAAGAGGAGAGCGAGAGGGCTGGTTGGGGGGAAGGGTGAGGGGGTGGTTGAGGAAGGGATGGGGGGCAGCATTGCAGGGAGAGCAGGGGTAATAAATCAAACCACGGAGCTGTGCAGAAAGGAGGAAATCTCAGTCAAGCCTTCCACCGCCTCTTCAGAATAATGGAAGCCAAACTTCTTTATTCATTCTCCATGAGCGCGCTTCAGCACACTGGCTTTATCTCAGGTAAGGGAAGTGAAATCGATGAGGAGCTTTGCTTTTAGATATGGTTCATCCTTAAGGTGCAGCCACTCCCCTCTTAAAGAAAAGGTGTGAAAAACCTTTTACATACTGTGTGGAGTTCCCCAAGGCTTCCATATTGAGTTTCGAGGTTTTCTTCTTTAGTTATTCACTGGAGAGAATGATCGAGAGGCTCTTGTTTATTTATTTATTTATTTGGCTGAACAACGTTTTAGGTCTCCTCTAGGATCATACTGAGAAAAAAAACAGCATGGCTACCTTTAACAGAGCACACTGGTTTGGTTTCTAGTTGCAGAGGGTATGTTGTTTGAGTTTGATGGTTTAACTGGTCAACTAGACCACCAGCATGACTGAGCTTAACCAGCATGAACAAGTTGGTCAAGCGTGATGACCAAAATCAACACTCTGGTTGAGCATCATGACCAAAATCAAATGCACTCTACTGCTCCTCAAGCTGTTTACTTGAGGATCACGGAGTTCAGCGAAGATAGATAATTAGACAATTATTAGATAATAGATAGATAATTCAGCCTATAATTTTCTCAGAGGACACATACATGGTCGTTCCAAATGGGAATAAAATCACAGAGGACCCCCTATAAAAGAGAAAATTACCCCAGAACCGCCTGAGAAACGTATCCCGTCCAAATAGGGCTTTAAACCAACAGCAAGCTGATCAAAAACCCTTAAACAAATATGAACAGATACATAAATTGAGTGAACAAGCTAGAATTGAGAAACAGAAACGAACAGAAACAACCAATTCAGTAGGGAAAAAACTGAAGAAAGATCGCCAGGGGGTAATACACGATAATAACAGATTGAAATAGAAAACTCTGTACTCAAGTACAAGGTTGGCAATATTTTGCAAAGTAACAATGCTACAAACAGAATTTATTCACAACACACAAGGGAGTAATTAGTCACAGGTGCAATAAATCAGTACCAGAGGGAAGCTGAACAGAAAAAAAGGGTTAATGATTGGCTGATATGAAGCATGTGACTGAGTCTAAAGGAAACAGGGAATAATGGAAAGTGTAGTTTGAATTGATTGTGGACAAAGGGAGATCCGGAAACATGACAAAGTTTAGCAGCATCAATGAATTAGTAGCATCAATGAATAATAACGTTTTTTAATTTTTTTCTGTGTTGTGTGTTAAATACTGTGTTTTGTAGTATTTTATCAACTTGTTGCTGAGTCTAGAACAATGTTCTGTTTTCATCACCTGTAGATCACAGGTGTTTGTGAAATCAGTGCCACAACCAAAGCTCACTATAAAGACTCTCTTCTCATATTAAATTTGTGTTTTAATTAAGCAACAATAAATAAATTGCTTATAGATATGAAATGGTTTTTGAGCAACAACAATGCAAAGACTCAGAAAAGATCCCAAAGCAGACCCAAAACATAAAAATGGCTCACTTGTTTTACAATTTTCAAACCCCACCCATCCGCACCTCCCACTTCTCCCACCTACCCACCCACCCACCTCTCCCACACACTCCTCCCACACACACATTTCTAAGTACAGTGCATGAATGAAAGTCATCTGAAATACATCTGAAATGTACAAACAAGAGGACAGGAAGAGAAAGGCATAAATAATTAATTAATTAAATTAAATTAAATGTTTCTAATTTTCTGGTAAATCCAAATTACCATACATTAAAAATTCTGCTTTTTTCTGTATCACTCCCACACCTCTGTTAGAAATAAACAGAGGACTGCATCCTGTTGGAGGCTTGTAGATAAATGAAATGCATTCAAGCAACATTAATTCTATGCCCAGAGAAAGCGCATGACGTCTAATGCAAGTCTACATTGGCAGAGACTACTGTTATGAAAAATGAGTAATGACAGTAATAATCTAAATATTCATAGAAGTGGTTTAATATTCATCTCTTAACACAGAAATAAAGGCACACTGACGTATGCACATGTTCTCCTCTTCCACAACATATGGGTAAAATGTAAACTGTCAAGGCCATCATCATCATCATCATCATCATGAGTTGTTTAAGAAGTGCAGCAGCAGTGGTTGAAGTGGTTAAACAGATTGCTTTGGTCTTGCAGGACTTTAATGTGGTGTGATGTTGAGAGCTGGCCAGCGCTGGATTATACTACATATAATAAAGCAGAAATCACACACTCATACGCATTCCAGTGAGGAAATAACACAGTTTAACAGGCATCAGAGCAGGTTAATGAGAGCTCCGCTGCTACAGTAAAAGGTTGATTAAGTCACTGGCCGTAAATGTCACTTCCATAATATATGGGGATAAGATGATGGTGGTATTGTAGGTTTGAACACAGTGTACACGCTTTAAAATGAGGTTTTTTAAACATTGGTTATAAACACTGAGAAATATTCTTAGCTCGGAGGATCAGCGTAATGTTTATCAGTTGAATTTTGCACGTAGTTTGAGGCTTCGAACTTCGAAAATAGAAAACTGTGCGTAACACTGTTTTTTTTATTTAATTTTCTCTAATGAATATAGTAAAAATAAATGGGTTTTTACTTTTAAAATTTTTACAAGATTTTTTTTTCTGCCCCTTACAATCACAATTCAGAAAAAGAAAATTGCATATAAAACTTAATTATTTAGATTTTTTTTATTATTATTTTTTTAAATGCATTTATCAGTTTTCTAGTTTATTATTATTATTATTATTATTATTATTATTATTATTATTATTATTATTATTGTTAGTGGTGTCAATCGATTAAAAAATTTAATCCGATTAATCACAAAAAAAATCTGTGATTAACTGCGATTAATATTATAGTGGATATTTAAATGTATATAAAAGAATGAATGTAAGAAATGTAAAATGTGCCCACGTGGGTGTGTGTGTGTGTGTGTGCGCGTGCATGTATGAGTGAGAGAGAGAGAGAGAGAGAGAGAGAGAGAGAGAGAGAGAGATCTCTGACCGGGTTGCAGCTGGAAGTCTGAACCGGACTGTTAATGCTGGACACCGTATGAGCGCTCCGTTCAGTCGTTCAGACAGATAATAGATCAGTGCGTTGGGCGGGGGCGAGGCAGATTACGGCAGAAGTAGGAGTCAAACTTGGTGCCTTAATTAACTTGCGTTTAAAAAATTGTAACTCGTTACTGTTTCCAAATTAACAGCATGTGTTAACACTTTACAGTTGACAGCCCTTATTATTATTATTATTATTATTATTATTATTATTATTATTATTATTATTATTATTATCTGAATTTCAGGAAATATCAATCTTAGCTTAATTTTCAGATTTTTACAATTTAGCATTTAGCACAAAAGTTTATAGAAGTTATACTATATTTTTTGGTGCACAAATGAAAAAATCTGAAAATCAATGTATTTATTTATTTATTTTTTATTTTTATATTGTTTATTATTCCTGAAATTCATATTGTAAAGGGCAGAATAAAAAAAGAAATAATGTATGGATGAAAACCCATTTAAAATTATAAATTAATAATTTACATAATTAGATTTCACATGCAATTTTAATTTCAGCATTAAACGTTGAGACATATGAACTGATAAACCTTTTATTGATACACTGTGCATTCATGTCATTTTAATATAGTTATATGTCTATAACTAAGTAAATAACACTCACCCTTTCAAGTTCTCCAGTACACATTTTTTTGTTAAGTTATTCAGCGTAAATGTTAATTTACATGTTGTAACAATGAAGTTCACTGAAGTAGGTTTTAGTTGCTGTATCTTAGTACATTTTATTTAAATAATGCAGCACCATAGAAACTCAGGCATCTTTCCTATTGGTTCCTGGCATCATTTATTTGCATAATGCACTAACCCACCATAAGTATGCAGTCTTTCCCACCAGGGCTTCCTTGTTTTGGGTGGTCAGGTATATTTTGTCAGGACACAGTGAAAGCTGTAAGTGCATAATCTTCACTGTGAAGTGTGACTTCATGCTGGTTAAGAACTCATGAATGAACACATATATCTCAGTCCTCTTCTCCAGAAAGGAATGTTTTTTACTGTTGTATTGGGTGTGAACATCACTGTAATGTGCAGAGTCCAGCTCTAACGTGGGCGCGCTGTGTGTGAGGAGTCCTTGTTTGCACTGTAGTTATGACTCATTCTTTAGCGCGCTGTTGTTGATTAGCAGAACGTATTTTTTGGATGAGTACACGCTGTTGTAGCATATCTCAGTTTTTTTCGCTGTGATGAAGCAGATGAAAGTTGAAGAAGTAAGTGCACCTATTTATTTAACTGAACTGAGTCAAAGCTAGATAATAACTTGAATCAGTTAAGTTTATTCAACTCAGGGCGCCGAGTGGTCCAGCGGTCTAAAGTGCTGCCACTATGAGCGGGAGGTTGCAGATTTGAACCCCCACTCATCAGCTGCCGGTGCTTAGGAGGAGCAAAATTTGCCCTGCTCCCTCCGGGTGGGTAGATGGTGCTCTCTCCCATCACACTTAAAGGTGGCGCCGGGCGGCACGAGGCGTCTGTGAGCTGATGTATCGGAGCCTAGCCGTTGTGCTTTCCTCCGAGCGCGCTAGCTGCTCAGGCAATGATTCATCAGCAGCAGCTCGAAAAAAGGGGTTATTGACTTCACACGTGTCGGAGGAGGCGTGTGCTTGTCCGCATCCTCCAAGGGTCGCAGGTACCACCGGTGATGGGGATGAGCATTCTTTAAAAACTAACGCTAGCTACTTTTAAACATTATTTGCTTCTACAGCTCTGTTTCAACCATGTAACCATTCAACTTCTTTAATTCTATGTTTTACAATCTTTATACGTAGTTTTGACCTGATTTCTTGAACAAAATGTTAATAATAGTTATGGAATTCTTATTTTTGTTACATCAGGGTTATACCTTACAGTCATGTGCCCACAATAATAATAAAAAAAAATAATGAGCTGCTCCTTGAATTCATCTGATTTCATTTTGAATTGGTATTAATATTTAGTAATGGCTCTGCGCTCTAATGTGTAAAAAAATACCACATGTATGCTTAAATGGTACTTTAATGTTTCATTAGTATATCTGCTCTATTACCACTATTCTATTCATGATGCAGTTTATTATTATTATAATTATTATAATTATTATGAATACCTCCAGTGAAAAGCGCAGCGACTCGGTTCCGATACATCAGCTCACAGACGCCTTGCTGATAGACATCACCCTAAGAATGATGAAAGTAAAAAAAGGAGCCCACTCAGAGAGAGCAAGGCCAATTGTGCTCTATCTATAGCTGATGGCAAGCTGCATGACAAGGATTAGACCGCTGGATCACTTTGGCACCCGTATAATTAATGTTGTGTAATAAATGTATAATAATCCCCACAATGGAGAACCTGTTGTGTTTTTTATACAGAAGCTTTTAATTTGGTTCTACACAGCACCAGATTCTGATTGTTAAAAGACATATGAACCCATTTCTGCTGCTACAGGATTCGTTTTGTGTCAGCTGGTGAAAACCTATTTTTCCTGGGTTTAGAAAATCCATAACTAAAAGAATAACAAGGCAAATTGAATGACTCCAATGCCATTCAGCCGCTAATCATACCCACCCACTCCAGCTGGAATAGCTCATTCAGGATCTCATTGGCAAGGTCATTCAAGACATCTGTCTTGTGTCAAATTTTGTAATACGACTCTCCAGTTTTGCATTAAGGTGTCATTTAATCATGTGGAAGGAGGGGTGAAGGGGGTGGGTGGGAGTCGAGTGGAGTGGAGGGGTGGATGGGAAGAAAGGAGAAAAAAAGAAAAGGCAAAGCGAATTACACGGCACACTCTAAAGGTCATCACTCTGTTAATCAGTGCTGCCTTCCTACATCAGCTACTTTATGCTTCTCCAAAACAAAACATTTTTGTGTGTCTGCAGGGCAAAACTTTTGGCATATCGCTCAATACCAATCGGCCCCTGCAGAGGTAGATACTTTAATCACTCGATATCCAATTAGAATGCCATTTGCCATCCTGCTTTTCAAAGAGCGCGCCGGCTAATTGAAGCTAAACGGTGGCGCTTTATTGCATTTGGGGAGCTTCTAAAGCCCAGATTAGAGGCAGGAGAAAGCAGGAGCTGACATTATGAATGGAAGCGGTGGGGGTGGAGGGGATAATACGAGTGGAGAGAGAACAGAACACTGAATGGGTGACATTTAAGCGGGCGATTTGGATCATTGGACTTCTCTGAGCCGCCGTGTACGCGAGTAAACAAAATTTCCCTAAATCCCCAGCACACCGTTTTCTGGAGCGCAGTCAGGCAAACACAGTCCGGAACACTGTGCACATGTTCTGCTCCTGCACTCTTTCATCCCAGAGCAGCTCTACACCTCCAAAAATAACGCCCACTGGCTTCTGCAAAGGTTTGGATACTAGAGGAAGGCAATATGATATGATCCTAAAATATTATTACAATATTTCAGAGAATACATAGAGAAACCCAGAGAAAACCAAGAGAAAACCCAGAGAAAACACAAAGAAAACACAGAGAAAACACAAAGAAAACCCAGATAAAACACAAAGAAAACACAGAGAAAACACAAAGAAAACACAGAGAAAACAGAGAAAACACACAGAAAGCACAGAAAAAACACAGAGAAAACACAAAGAAAACCCAGAGAAAACACAAAGAAAACACAAAGAAAACAGAGAAAACACACAGACAACACAAAGAAAACACAGAGAAAACACAAAGAAAACAGAGGAAACACAGAGAAAACACAAAGAAAACACAGAGAAAACACAGAGAAAACACACAGAAAACAGAGAAAACACACAGAAAACACAAAGAAAGCACAGAGAAAACACACAGAAAGCACAAAAGAAACACAGAGAAAACACAAAGAAAACAGAGAAAACACACAGAAAACACAAAGTAAACAGAGAAAACACAAATAAAACAGAGACAACACAAAGAAAACACAAAGAAAACACAGAGAAAACACAAAGAAAACAGAGAAAACACACAGAAAACACAATGAAAGCACAGAGAAAGCACAGAGAAAACAGAGAAAACACAAATAAAGCACAGTAAAAAAAACAGAGAAAACAGAGAAAACACAAAGAAAACAGAGAAAACACAGAAAACACTGTTGACATGTTTGACATGTTAGGCAGGTACAAGTTCTGTGTATTTAGAACTAGACAACAATGTGTACAAATGAATAAGAATGTATCACAGTTCAGCAAGGTGGTGTACCCCAGGGATCTGTGCTTGGGCCAAAACTTGTTTTTTTTTACTTTATATTAACAACATCTGTAATGTTACTAAACTAGTTATGAATTATTTTTGCAGATGATACAAATATATATTTGCTCTGGGAATAATTTAAAGGAACTTTTGTCATCTATTGAAAAGGAATTAGAAATCCTCAAAACTTAATTTGATGTCTATAAGTTGTGGTTAAATATTACACAAGTCTAAATATGAATTGTGAGATGTTTGTAGATTTGTTGTCCAAAAAGCTGGACAAGTGATTAAAAGGAGATGTGTATCTTTTGTTGGAGTTAAATTTTGGAATGATACTAGCATGGATTTACAAATGTGCAGTTCATTTTCGATTTTTTCTTTTTTTTTATGGTATGTAAGGATATTTTTGAAGGTTAGAAGTCTTTTTTTTCTTTTTTTGTTAATGTAAGATTTCTGATGGGTAAGTAAATTTAATTTAATGTAAATTTAAGTAACTTCAACTCGGTTTTAAGACTTAATTGTTACATAGAGTAAATAAGTGAACTGAACTTCAGTCAATTTTTTCATTTATTTTTGCTGAATCAATCCTTTCTTTTATTAACCTTTATATAATTTCTGCATACAATATTACCTAATTACAATTACTTAATTTATACAATATTATTATATGTAATTTTAGTTAAAACACACGTTCAAATATTTACATAATCTCAAAGATATATTTTGTAAACAGACCAAGTCTCACTGTCTTAACACATGGATGGCATGTAATACATTCTTTTGAGTATACTAATCTGTGTGTTTTAACTAAAAAATATTAAAGTTTCAGGAATTATAATATATTATGCATCATAAATGATTTGAGTAATATTGTATAAATTGAGTAACTGTAATTAGGTAATATTGTATACAGAAATTAAGTAAAGTTTAATAAAAGAAAGAATTGACTGAAGTTCAGTTCACTTATTTACTTTGTTTAACATTTAAGTCTTGAAACCGAGTTGAAGTTACTTAAATTTACATGAAATTAAATTTACTTAAAAAAAGCAAATGCAGTGTTTTCAGTGTTGGACAGGCATTTTTATAAGCATAATGCTTCCGCCTGTGCCTTTTTAGTCATTATTTTGCTGTTAATGTTTGTAGTGTTTTTGTATTATATGATGACGAACTGGCTGAATAAATAATTATCATCATTATCATCATCATCATCAGGTATTTTATGACCATACGAAATCTTCAAAATCCAAGCATCCACCCTATTGATTTTGGAACCTTGCTGTGAAGATTTGATTGCATTCATCCATGCATTCATGAGAACATAATTCCTCTCCTCCACAGCTCAGTTCTGAGGGGCTTTATACCCCTCCAGCTCACATTTGGCACTGGGCACAGTGACCTTAAGCTCATGTATTTTAAGCTCAGTTCTTCTCCACTGAGGACGTAATATGAGCTTGAGGGTGGATTTCAACACCTTATTACAACTGAAAGGAGGTGAAAGCAGGTGTTCACAAACTTTTTGACATTTACTGTATTTCATGCTACATTTTTTAATGTTTTTTATTGTCCTGTTTTTTTTTAACTAAGCAAATTACCAATAATTATTATTTATAATGTTTATTAGTGCATTCTCTGGAAAACAAAATTAAAGCTTTAATCACTTAGATTTACTTTTAAAAGAAGTAAAGCCTTTATATTATGTGGAGGTCCTTAAAGTAACAGTGTGTAAGTTTTGCCGATTGGAGGATTTAGTGACCTCTCTGGTGAGAATGTGCAATTGCACAGAGCATGTGGAAGAGCACCTTTAATGCAGGGCAATGTAAAAAATGCTGTGTGAAATTAATTAACACCCAACAAACGTACCAGACTGTTCTGTTTTTAGAATAAATATATTAGACGTTTTAGAGATGGTAATGCTAGGACAATGATACTTAAAAGTTAATTTAGTTTAATAAAAAAAAAATATTAATATAAAAACAACAAATTGAATAGTTTACTACTGCTTTCACTTTAATAAAAAAAAAACTTATAAACTGCTGCTGTAAGGAATGGATTGGTTCAGGGGTTCACAAACATTTGCAACTTGAGTATAGAGTATTACAACTTTTAGCATATGAATTGTGTTCTACGGTTTCAAAACAGAACAGCGTTATACAGTTATTGACTTTATGATTTTACTATAAAATATACAGGAATACAGGAAATACAGTGTATTATAAAAAATACAAATAAAAAAATGTACAAATGTACACAAAGAATGAGCAACATTAACTAAAAGGTCTGTACTGTAATTCCACTGGTGCAAATAGTTGCTCAAGCTTCTGTACAGCCTCTTAATCACATCAGTGTTCCAATTGGCTGAGAGTTCTCACTAATTGTTAATTATCAACAGAGAATGGCATTATTTTACAGGGACCTCGCACCTTTCTCTCGAAGGACGTTTTCACACCTGTAGTCCATTTCTATGGTCTGTTTGATGAGTTTTCTTCCTCTGTTTGGTTTGGTTTCACACAGGCATAAACCTAAACGCACCAAAATATGCACCAATAAACCATGTGAGCACCCTAATTGTTCCTCTATTTAAAAACATTGTGTTTGAAAACGCAGCAGCAAATTTTCAGCGTCAACTGTTAAAACAGTTTCACACTGCACAGGTATACGAGCTGAAACACAGAATCTTCTTGCTATATTTAGTTTCTTGCTCCTGCACTAGACAGCTGTGACCAATTAGGATGTGCAGCGCAAATGTGAACAAAATGAACAGAGCCGCACGTCTGCGAGCAGTGAACGCAGCACAGACTGTACATGTAAACAGCATGGAGCAGAAACAGCGTGGTAATTATAAGCATTATCAGGCTAATGTATCAGATTGTACTGCACTTTATCAGCAGTTTAGCTCAAATAAAAGGAGTCAAGATTGAGACCGGATCACGGTCTCTAGCAGGTCTAGTGTGATTACTGTTTTCATACCTGCTTAACCCATTAAACCCTAGGCTGTTTGGTGTGTTTTTTCTTCGTTTTTTTTTTTTTCAGTTCCTCTTTCAGGTCTTATAACACAGTAATTATATCAGACAGTCACATGCCTTGAGCTCTTTTACTCTTGAAATCATGTGGCTGCTCAAAAATGTAATCATTTAAAATGTAAAAGAAAAGCAGAATTGTTATATTTAGCTGGAACTGAACATGTTTTGGTCAAAATTTTACCAAGCGCCTGTTTTTTTTTTTAGCATATTTTTGAATGTATAGACTTTAAATATATTCACACCTAAGATATCTTTTTCAAAAGTTGTTAGACTAGAGTGTATAATAGCTAAAAGCATAATAATATTGATATAATAGGTCATTATATGGCTTATTAATTATTACTTTGATAAAATACATGGAGAAACAGCATCAGGCGGATTTATTTTTCTTGATAATCACACCTCTAGGATACATGTAAGTTATTAAACACCTGACACTCAGAGCAGCCTATACCATTGAGTATTTTGATCAGGACACACAAAGAAACCAAATATATACAAAAATGTAAACTTTTTAGTCTAAATAAAAAAAAATGTTTAGTGCAAAATAAGTACTTAGTAAAAATGTGCAAGTAAAATAAAAACTATATAAAGTAGTGCGCACACCATACCTAGCTTTAGTTTGAGTAAAGCAGGTAGTTTCACACTTTTTCTGTGGACACTTTTCAGTCATTTACTGATATTATTTGGTTTGAAACATCATATAAATATGTTTGAAGCACTAAATTTCCTAAATTTCCTTCGGGATAAATCTCTATCTATCTATCTATCTATCTATCTATCTATCTATCTATCTATCTATCTATCTATCTATCTATCTATCTATCTATCTATCTATCTATCTATCTAAAGGTAAATAATATTGGTTGGGGAAGGAGATCTCACTTTTTTAGCTTTACCGCACTGGGATGTGATCTCTATTTTTAGAAAGAGTAAGTTCCTCCGCCCTTTCTAACCATATATGGATTATGTTTATGTGTGAAGGGATTCCTGAGTAATTAAGCTTAGAACACAAGGTGCGATTTTGGACAGAAAATTCGCCATAGGCTTCTTAGGGGTAACTAAACGCAAAGGCAGGGGTGTCCAAACTACGGTCCGCGGGCCATTTGCGGCCCGTTTCCTTTTTTGGAGCGACCCGCAAGGTATTTTAGAAATAGAATGAAAGTTGGCCCGCTGTTAAACAGGTTTTTATAGTGTGAGATTCAAAGTTTGAACGCTAGGTGTCAGAAACGGGCCAAAGAGTCTAAAAGCGGAGAAGGTGAGCATTTCTAGCGCAGAAAAACGGGCCAAAGAGTCTAAAAGCGGAGAGAGTGCGCATTTCTAGCACAGAAAATCGGGCCAAAGAGTCTAAAAGCGGAGAGGGTGCGCATTTTTAGCGCAGAAAAACGGGGTAAAAGAGTCTAAAAGCGGAGAGGGTGCGCAGTTATAGCGCAGAAAAACGGGCCAAAGAGTCTAAAAGCGGAGAGGGTGCGCAGTTATAGCGCAGAAAAACGGGCCAAAGAGTCTAAAAGCGGAGAGGGTGCGCAGTTATAGCGCAGAAAAACGGGGTAAAAGAGTCTAAAGGCGGAGAGGGTGCGCAGTTATAGCGCAGAAAAACGGGGTAAAAGAGTCTAAAGGCGGAGAGGGTGCGCAGTTATAGCGCAGAAAAACGGGGTAAAAGAGTCTAAAAGCGGAGAGAGTGCGCATTTCTAGCGCAGAAAAACGGGGCAAAGAGTCTAAAAGCGGAGAGGGTGCGCATTTCTAGCGCAGAAAAACGGGGTAAAAGAGTCTAAAGGCGGAGAGGGTGCGCAGTTATAGCGCAGAAAAACGGGGTAAAAGAGTCTAAAAGCGGAGAGAGTGCGCATTTCTAGCACAGAAAATCGGGCCAAAGAGTCTAAAAGCGGAGAGGGTGCGCATTTCTAGCGCAGAAAAACGGGGTAAAAGAGTCTAAAAGCGGAGAGGGTGCGCAGATATAGCGCAGAAAAACGGGGTAAAAGAGTCTAAAAGCGGAGAGGGTGTGCAGTTATAGCGCAGAAAAACGGGCCAAAGAGTCTAAAAGCGGAGAGGGTGCGCAGTTATAGCGCAGAAAAACGGGGTAAAAGAGTCTAAAGGCGGAGAGGGTGCGCAGTTATAGCGCAGAAAAACGGGGTAAAAGAGTCTAAAAGCGGAGAGAGTGCGCATTTCTAGCGCAGAAAAACGGGGCAAAGAGTCTAAAAGTTGCCGTAATTAAGGAGTTCAATATTAAGAGACATCATGAAATTAAACATCAATTTAAAAAATCTTTGTTTACACAACACTGTCAAAGATACAGATAGTCAAGTAAAATGGTGTGTAAATGAAATATTCAGGAAAAAAGTATTATTTAAAGTGGTATATTTCATTATTTGTTTTATGGCCTGTGACTTCAAATATATTTCTCCTTCTGGCCCCCAACAAAAAAAGTTTGAACACCCCTGCACTAAGGGTACAAACGAAAGTCCCTTTTTACTAGTTTTAACAAATAGTGCTGGTGTGAAAACGCCCTAAGTAAGGAAGTCTAAAAACTCTAAAACAAAAGATTCTTGGCTTTTGCAGAGCATTACTACAGAAAATTCCAGCTTTGGTTTGTGCAGAGCTGTAAATCTTTCCACGATAACAAATGATTAATCAACTTCGCCGGCAGAGCCGTGCCCTATAGATTATCCATTATCTCACGCTATTGTCTCAGAGACAAAAGGACAAAGTCAGTGTTTGCATGGCAGTGGGCTTGTTAATACGGGGCTGATATAATGCAGTGCTTGGGGCGAGGCTGGCGAGGCTTTAGAAAGAAAGAGATGAGCATTTAATTACAGCGGGGTGAGAGCAGAGCGCTGCAGAGGCTTCGGGGAGGCAGACGCCCGCTTTAGCTTGAATAGGGGACACGAGGAGGACAAAGCAGACACAGGCCCCATACTGATCAGCAAGACCACGCTGAGATTAGACCACCAGCTAGCCTTGACCCCCCCGGGACTCTCTCTCTCCCTCACACTGTAGCAGCTTCAGCTGAAGAGCTAATAAACAGACTGCGAGTTTTGGCCCCTGATATTAAATATTGATACAGCAGATAAGAACAGCGGAAACAAGTTCATGTTTTTGGTGGAAGAGGTGGAGGAGCACTCTCAAAACATCCTCAGGTAAAAGTCTAGTAACAGTCAAGTAAAAAAAAAAAAACTATATAGACAAAAGTATTGGGACACCTACACTGCAAAAAACGAAATCTTAGCAAGTAAAATTTTCTAAATTTAAGGCAATAAATCTTATTTTCTTCTCTGATAAGACTTTTTGTCTTACTAAGCGTTGTTAGTGTTAGAGTATTTTGCTTATGTTAGGGATAAATTATCTTAATCATTCTTACGTAGAATTTGTACCTTATTTTAAGTCATTTGAACTCAAAATAAGCACAATCAAGCAGCAATTAAATTATTTTGATTCCTGTGTCCAAAAACTTTGTTTTGCTTGATTTAGGTGTTACTTCACTCATTTTTAGACTTTGCCATTGCTTTTTGTAAGAAATCTTACTAAGAAAATATTGGCAGATATATTTGTCTTAATTTGCATATGTTTTGTCTAGTTTTTGCCAATGGATTTTTTTGCAGTGTACTCGTTTATTGTTTCTTCTGAACTCAAGGGCTTTAAAATAAAAGAGTTTTTAATAATATTTTTTGTTGAAGCAACCAAGGGTGTAGGAGATGTACCGATGCTGATATCCGATATTACACAGTGCATACCTGCTGATGCAAAAAAATAGTACTAACTTGTACTGGCGCAACCAGCTTCACTGATTCTTTTTATAGAGTTCAATAACTAAATCAGCAAGTATCGGTTTAAAATATCCTCCATTTCTCATTTATTTTCACGAATGTTGCTCTAAGTCTCTATACATACAGTGATTTACTACCTAACTAACAGTGGAATCAGCATATAGCTAATATGTTAGGTACTGAAGAATGATAATTTCATAATAACGTTGGTATCAGATGACAATAGTCACTATATCATCGTGCATCACTACCTAAAATATTAGCTATACATTGTTTCCACTCCAGTTAAGCTGGTAAATCACTGTATGTACACATATGCATTTTACTAAACACTCGTTTATACTGATAAATTAGAATTTTAACAATCCTGAACCCTGTGTTCTGAACATTACAATACATTTTGAAGGAACTTTTTTTTTATTTTGAAAATTCAAATCCATAAATAATAGAAAATCCATAATAATAACAAACTTAGATTTAGGTGAAATTTGAACATCCAGTAGATATAGACAAGTTCAGTTATGTGTTTCATAATTAAGAATTCCACAAAGGTTCCAGACCAGGATGTTCATGTGCAGTGTGTAGTGTGAAGCAGAATATGGACAATTCACTGCTGCGCATTTTAAACACAGTGTTTTTTTTTTTTTTTATGGGATGTGCTGCATAGTATATGCGCTGTTGTTCGGCCGCAGGCAGTGTGTAAACAGCTTACCATGGAGCAGCAGTGACAGCGTTTGTTCAAAGCTGTGATAATTATCTGACTAATGAATCAGGTTAAACTGCACCTGAACAGCCGTTTAGCTAGATTTTAAAAGTATATTTGACAATTGGGTCGGATCACATTCTCATCACAAGCGAACCAGACCAGGTCCAGACCACCTCCTCTCACGGGTCTTTGTTCGGTTGTTTTGATCCAAACCTGAGTGCAATTACTGAGTTCACACCTGCTCAAACGAACTGCACCAAGAGTGCAAACAAACCATCATATATAGCATCATATACAGTATTATATTATTTCCTTTTTTATTTTCTTTCATGCCATTTAGTGGCAGCATATGAACATTGTTATGTTAACCACGAGCGTTTAGCTTAAGGTCTCTGGATCCTTTGGTGCGACTTGAAGTGGAAACCGTTTAATCTCTCAGTAATGGCCTTTCCGTTCCTAAGCTGCTCTCTTTTGTTACTTGACACTATTATCAACAGTATCTCCAGAGGAAATGGCATTTGAGTATTCGTGTCCCCGCTCACAAAGCAGAAATGGAGCTTCAATCTATTACCACTAGCCGCAACGTTCACCAGAATCCAGCGGCTGCAGCACCTGGGTGCTTTAGGAAGAGCCCTGACTTTGAGATCTGCTTGTGACATACCATTTTAAGAAAGGGCTCATGGGCTGTTTGAACAGATTTTGCCGGATGACTTAAGGATTAGACTGTTGTTGCCGCTGAAGAGTGATCCCTTCAGAATACACATCAGGGATATTTGTCGAGCTTGGGCTTTTATAAAGGATGCGTATCTTCGAGTAGATTGTTTGGGGACTATAACACGCTCTCACTGTCTCTTCCTCTCACTCAGAGTTAATCTCTCCGCACCCTTTCTGGGAATGGACTGCGTGACAAGGCCAAACACTGCACAGGAAATGAGCGTCAACTCCTCCATCACCCGGGCCGGAGTGAAGCACGGGGGAAGCTGTATGAGAGTTTGATTGCGAGGGAGTGAGTGGGATGCGGCGCTGAGACCCTGTACAGTAGAGAATGACCTCTGTGTAATCACCTCATGAGCAGGATATGTACTCTTCTATACAGTGGTGGGAAAAAGGCTATGCTCCTTGATTTCTTATTTTTGTCACTTCTATATGTTGAAGATCATCAAACTAATTTAAATATTATTAAAGGACAACACAAGTAAAGCTTTTAAATGAAGATTTTTTATTATTAAAAGTCTCCTTCCACTAAAATCAACTTTTTCTTGTTCTTTGTGAAATACTATAGGTCTCTTGGAATTGTATATGATGCTGCATATGAAACTGTTTTTCAGCCTCCACTGTCTGCAGTAGCTAATAAAAGAAATAGCTTAGAAATATGAGTTGATCAGAGAGATAGAGTTCGGTGTCTACGTCAACCAGTGACTTCATGGCCTCACCCACCTTGGCTCAAGACCACCCATAGGCGGTCAAGATCCGAGGAGGAGCTTACAGCTTTGTTTACTTGTGTAAGTAACTGATGGTTTAAATTGGATCTCCACTTGATTCCTTGTTTTACCAAGACCTAAAATAAACACTAGGGAAGCACAGTTTGACAACATGGCACAACTCAACAGAACACCGTCCAAAGCGGGTGCCATTCGCATCGGATTTTATGATATAGAGCGGACTCCTGGGCTTGGATGAGTCTGACGTTAAGTGAAGTTTAAGGGTTTATTTTTACCTAGCACTCAGTGCTATATTTTTATAACTGAGGCTGTATCTCTGAAAACATTTTGTCCTTCAGAGATCACTAATTCAGTGATCTAAAGCAGGGCTAAATAGAAACACCAGAGCCCTTTTTTATCACAATAAATGTCTCACATGGCATTTATTCATACTAGAGGCCACAACTAGACTGTTTAAAATGAACTTAAAAACGATGGAATGGAACCTTTAAGAGAAAAATAAACCAAACCTACATGGTCCTGTAAGAAAGTGTTTCCCAAAACACAATTTCAATTTCTCTACCAACACCCAGTCCTGATTACTGCCACACCTGTTCTCAATCGATAAATCATTTGAATAAAACCTGACTGACAAAGAGAAGTAGACCAAAAAAAATACTCAAAAGCTAGACATCATGCCAATATCCAAAAACATTAAATAAGGTAATTAAGATCTTTCAGTCTAGAAAAGGTTAGAAAAGCCATTTTTAAAGTTTTGGCACTTCAGAAAGCTGTTATCTACCTATGGCAAAAATGTGGAACAGTGCTGAACCTTCCCAGGAGCGGCCAAAATTACCCCAAGAGTGTAGGGAACACTCATCCAAGAGGTCACAAAAGACCCCACAACAACATCCAAAGAACCGCAGGCCTCACTTGTCTCAGTTAAGGTCAGAAAGAGAGTGGGCAAAAAATGACCTGCTTTGCAGTGTAGCAAGATGAAAACCACTGCTGAGCAAAAAGAACATTAAGACTTATCTCAATTTTGCCAGAAAACATTTTGATGGTCACCAAGACTTTTGGAAAAATACTCTGTGGACTGTTGAGACAAAAGTTGAACGGCCAACAAGCTCCATTCAAGCATTTTTTCCTCGTAGCCACACATCTCTTGGTGCAGCTGTAGCTGCAAAAACAGCAAAAGCAAACCGCCTGGTCTTTTTTCTCCTCCTCGACCTGAGCATGAACTTCAGACCAGCTGTTTCTTTTTCTCCACTCCAGCAAAAGGTCCTCCACATATGAGCTGCTAACACATCCATTTCACCTTTATAAAGCTACGAGTCGTCTCTCAAATATGACGTTTTTGTTGTTGGTAAAGAAGGCAACATTTATACACGTATCAATGTGCGCACGTGAGACATTTCAGGGACAGATTCGTTCACATTACACACAGATACCGGTCACTACATTTGTGAATGTGAACCATTTGTAGAACTAGATCCAGACGCAGAGAGTGCGCTTGGAAGAAGTGTTTAAACCGCCAGATGGAAACGAAAAGTGTTCATCCAAAACCCCCATTGTCTCCAATTATTCTGACCACCTGCTGAAGATATGAATCTCATAAGATGTCAAAAATGAGAGACTAAAAAAAAGAAAAGAAGTAATTAACATGTGGGAGTTATCACAGGACAATTTTATTTCGAGGCACGCTCTATAATTTACATGTCTTGATCCATCAGAAAAAGAAGAAACGCCCGTGTGTACGGGAGTAGGCTGTAATTATTAGCTGTCTCTGAAAGTTCTCTCTATTTCTGTTTTAATGCTACAGGTTCCTGGCGGTTGCTAAAGCCTCATCTGCATTTTATGCAACCTTTCTAAGCCTGTGCTCATCTTTTTCATCTCATTATGCTCAAAAATAAACACCTGAAAAAAACGGAGAAAAAAAAAATATTTTCCACACTTTGTTTACAATGTTCTTCTTTATATGCAGTTTATTATTAGAAGTGGAAAATAATTCTTCAGAAACCGCTAATGCTACTTGGTTATATATATAAAAAATACATTAAAAAAAATGATTTTATACTATACTGTCAAGAGTTTTCATTCATTGTTCACAGTTCTGGTGTTTTAATCACTTCCATGACCACAGATGTATAAAACCAAGTTACCTAGACATTCAGACTGATTCTACAAACATTAGTGAAAGAACGGTCGCTCTCAGGAGCTCAGTGAATTCCAGCGTGAACATTTCCTCACTACTAAATATTCCACAGTCAACTGTCAGTAATATTATAACAAAGTGGAAGCGACTGGAAGTGAAAGAAACAGGTTAAATGACAGAGCAATGGATCCATAGAGATCAGTGGATGCATAGAGATCACCAACTTTCTGCAGAGTCAGTTACTACAGACCTTTAAACTTCATGCGGCCTTCAGATTATCTCAAGAACAGTGGCCTTGCATCACCAAAAAAGGCAGAGTGTGTAAGTTCTGTTTCCTACACCTTCTCTGGTACAGTACTTTCGGGTTTAAGCGATTATGTTGCAGAACTCCTGTCATATTCTTCACTTTTAAGATATTTTAAAATGAACTGCTTTTTCAAGAAAAACTCGATGGGACCTATTTTATCTATAGCCTTTTGGTCGGTGTGTCTAGTATCGTGAGGGTGCAAAAAATATGCCTTGCACAGCCCGAAACGTGCAAAAGACTTGTATTGCTTCTCTAAAAGGTACATTCTGTAGGAACTGAGAGCGGGAACTGAGAGTGTGTGAAATGGCTACAGCAGTCCAATTTCAAAACACCACATAAGAGTAGTCTGCTCCACCCACCCCTCCCTAGACCTGAAGCATATTTGGGTTGCCAAATTTAGCATGCTGAATCTAAACAATCTACACAAAGTTTAGACTAGTAGGAGAGGCGAAAAACGTAAAGTACGAGCAAAAGGTGAAATACAGCAATTCTAAACTCTTCTAAAACCCGAGTTATATTAACTGTATGCTACACATGAGAGACCTAAAGCTTCACGATGTGCTGGACCACGCGAGCTCCACTACTTGCCCGACTGCGCGAGCTGTGCGATGTGCCCGACCGTGCGATCTCCGCGATTTTTAAATTTAAACGCCAGTCCCTAGTAAGCACATCTGATGGTGGTGATAAATTAACGTTACCTGACTAAATTAGCTAGCCAGTTA
The DNA here is from genome assembly GCF_023375975.1 of Astyanax mexicanus. Classification (NCBI taxonomy): domain Eukaryota; kingdom Metazoa; phylum Chordata; class Actinopteri; order Characiformes; family Acestrorhamphidae; genus Astyanax; species Astyanax mexicanus. Next base: position 26,936,890 of record NC_064408.1, read on the forward strand.
GCTTACCTGTTCAGGAGCAAAGTAGCAGCTCTGGGTTGGTATTGCAGTCTTTTTGAGCTCTAAGTCTCCAACTTTCAAACTCCCTGCCAATATTCACTCTTGTTATATTCCTTATTTGGTCACTGAGCTTTCTTAAGACATGTTGATGCTTTTAAAGCTGTGTAGCAGCGGATGTCTGAACCAGCTCTGCTAGCTCTTTTGCTGTGCTGCGCTCGCTGTGAGTGCTGGCAACCTCGGTGGGTGGAGTTAGTGTTGGGGAACGAGCAGCAGGAGGAGACAGAGGACAAAACAAACACAAACTCCAGGACGGAGTGAACACTTAAAATAGGAACATACTGCTGAAGGCCTGCTGACAGGAGCTACCAGTGCTTTCAAACAACATGTTTTCTTAATATCTGATGATGCATCCTGATCATTTTATCATTTACTACTGAAAATAAGTTACATATTGGTCCTTTAATTAATCATGGTTGTGTTTTGGGCGTAAAGTGAAATAAACCAGTGTGTCACTTTCCATTCCTTTTAAGACACAGGTGCACTCTGACTTTGGCATGCTGTTTTTTTAACAGCGCAGCACTTTGTGCGTTTCAGCAGAGAATACTGACCAGCATGTTCACGCTGTGAAGGTGTGCCAGCAGCTCATTTACAGAAACAGCACCGGCTCCAGCACGATTCAGGCAAACCACGCCTAGTGTGAGGATACCTTAAACAAATGCTGGGTTGAGTGTTATGAGGACTTCAGTCAGGGCCTTCTCATTAAAAGTCTCTCTGACTGAAGTGAAGTCAGAAAATACAATGGAACTCATTTGTCAATCTCTTCCTAAAAGGTCTCTTTCATTTGATCTTGAAAAAGACCTAATACAAATCTACATCAGATTCATGATGTGTTTTAAACTGCAGAATTGTTCACAGTTCTGCTCTTATAATGAACGATCCCACTGACCTCGTAAATTGAACAGATTGTAAATAAGAAATCTTGGTAAAAACTGTAAATGTTTTATTTTAGAATAAATTTCTTAAATCTAAGAACAAGTGATGCTCAAGGCCATTATTATAATTCTTGTTCATAAACTTCCCTTTTCTCTGTTTTATTACTGAAATATAACACTTTACATTTTAATGAGGATTTATTATATATTTTAATTATGCATTAATTGCAGTATGTAGACTACTGGACGTTTGCAAGCTGAATAATAACTATGGATAATTGTTGCTGCTGGTATTAATTATTCAGGGGTACAAAATGTGTATTTTGTCCAGAAATGAAAAAATAAAAAAAAAAAAAATAAATCTGGCCAGCCACAGAGAAAAGACAAAGAACAATGGGTCATTTTAAGGGCAAACTTCTCGCTGAGCAGAAGTCCCATTATAAAACACACAACACACAAAGTTTCCCACTGGCTGGGCATTATTGATAGTTTATTTGTGAACTGTCTCCCCAAACTTTATGCCAGTTGACATTCAGCTCTGCACTAAAGCCAAGCAATGACCTTTTCCAGCATTAGCCTTATTTTTAGATAATGGAACGCCATTTAAAGGACAACACATGATCAATGTATGCCAGGCCCAATTCCTTCCAAACTCACACAGCAGCCATTACACAGCTACATATATATATATATATATATATATATATATATATATATATATATATATATATATATATATATATATATATATATAATATATACACACCATGGCATAAATATCAAATCAGTGAACACACTAGCCGCAGAGACAGAGACCACCTGCAGCGCATGACATGTATTTTATTCATCCAACATTTACAGCAGTATTACAAAATATAAGACATACCATAAACTTACAGATACTTACAATGTAAAAGTGGTCCCTGTTGGAAATTGTCCATCTTCATGTGTTTTGCACAGACAGACTCTGAGATGCATACGGATGTTGGAAAGATAATCTACACAGACAAGACCACATAAAACATCGGTATTTGCTTAAATACATACACATATGTATATATTTATATATATGTACATACTTTTTGAGATCAAAAATTGTGTATGACAGGTCTCACCGCTTCACATTTACATTCCTTTTTATATTTTGTACAAAAACATATTGCAAAAAAAATCAAGTGTCAAATAAAAGCGGGGAACCATGTGACCAGGTGTGGTTTTATAAGTGAAAATAATAGCGTAAAAAAACGACCTGAAAGAAGAAGAAAGAAAAAAAAAAAAAAAACAGATAGAAAATGAATTCCAAGCAGCTTAAAGGCTTCAATTAGCAAATGACCACATACACACTTATACATCCATAAAATAATAAATACAAAAATAAATAACTAAAAATAAAATAACACATTTGAATAAAAAAAAGATCAGTATATAAACTCTCAGTACAACATACAAAGAAAAGCTTAACAAAAATCTTGAATTGCACTTGTTGCAGGTTTGGCGTTCTGAATAAGTTCATGTTTCCAAACTAAAACAGCTAAAGGAGGCACGTTTTCATCACTTGTTGAATTTATTTACAGCCACAATGCAGGTTTTGTTGCAAATGGTTGTTTTATTTATGTACATAAATAAATGACGCAGTACAACAACCTCTTGATATTGTCCTATACTTCACAACCCAACTTAAATACTTTCTTTTCAAAACTTGATAAGGAGAGAGAGAGAGAGAGAGGAATAGCAGTTTCTGAGACAGAAGAAGGCTTCTGTCCTTGCTTTCTATTAGTGCACACTTCACACTTTGTTGGTTTGTGAATTTGCAGGTTAAAGATTAACTGGACGCAAAGTGAAACCGACTGCTACTGTAAAGCAGTTCCCTGTTTCTGTGTCCTTTTCTATTCAGTGGAAATTGGCAGGCTTTTTTCACCTGACAAATGTTATTCCTGCCCAGTCTGACTGCGGCTTCAGACCACTGTAATTATTTTTCTCCATCCAAATGGAAAGCCTTTCTATAATCCTGACCTAAAGATTAAAGTCTAGACACGTCTAGTCTCATCTTAGTGCCTTATCTCTGAATGCACAGGCCGTGCACAGGCCACGCGGCGCACACAGTCAGTGCATAATCGTTTAATGAAGATTACATATTGTTGCTTAAAGACGATCACTGCAATTGTTCGAAAATGCATTCACAATCAAATACTTTTCTGTGGCCATACACAGTAGTGGATTACACCACTGTTTATTTGCTCCATGTTGTTCATTGACCAGGTCTGACATCATTATCTCTCTAAAGCTCAGGAGGGAACAATGGGAGTACAATGTACAATCAAATTTAGTTAAATGTGTATATTTGGTTGTTACAGCCACACAGAGGTAAGTACAGTAAATGTTATACAGCTCTAGAAAAAAACACTTCAGTTTCTGAATCAGTTTTTCTGGTTTTGCTATTTATAGATACATGTTTGGTAAAATGATGTTATTTATTCTATAAACTACAGACAACATTCCTCTCAAATTCCAAATAAAAATATTGTCATTTAACGCATTTATTTGCAGAAAATGAGAAATGGCTGAAATAAATATAAAAAAAGATGCAGAGCTTTTAGACCTAAAATAATGCAAAGAAAACAAGTTCATATTCATAATGTTCAGAAATCACTATTTGGTGGAATAACCCTGGTTTTTAATCACAGTTTTTATGCATCTTGGCATGTTCTCCTCCACCAGTCTTACACGCTGCTTTTGGATAACTTTATGCTACTCCTAGTGCAAGAATTCAAGCAGTTGAGCTTGGTTTGATGGATTGTGATCATCCATCTTCCTCTTTGATTTTCAATTTGGCAAAATCAAAGAAACTCATCATTTCTAAGTGGTCTCTTATTTTTTTCCAGAGCTGTATATTATTCCAATCTACCATGCGTTTTGCAAAGCGGTTTGTCTTCTGTTGTCAGTTTTTGACATGGAAGTCTTGTGATTATGTTTAGCTCTGCCAGTGCCTAGTCCACAAAATCCAACAGATATGTTGATACAGAGGGCCCTATTTTAGTGATCTATAGGTAAGCTGTCAATTGCGCACCATGCAGCTTGATTTAGGGTGTCAGTGTGGAGAAGTATGCCTTGTGCAAAAGGCATATGAGTCAGGTGAGCTCTGATTTTGGCGTATTGGTATTTTTATGGCACATCGTTTCTGCACTTCTCAGCAGAGGAACTGACCTGCACGTTTTTGCTGTGAAGGTCCAGCAATGTTTTTTTTATTTTGTATTATTTTTGTTGTAGATGTAAACGTTGGGTTTGTGCAATGCTGGATGTCCTTGTGTATGAAACGAGCAGCAATGAACATTTGACTGTTGTCAGGGTTTTAATCAGCCAGTGGCACACCTGTTTCTTCTGCCTCCAAGATATCAATACACCAGAAATTTACCTAAACACACCTCGCTTCCAGATCAACAGACTGCCTATCACTGTATATATATTCATAAGTGACTTTGCTATTTAAACGACGCAGGCGCAGTAAAAATGAAAACATGAAAATAGTTAGCTGGAGCATTGTGAAGCGCCTCGCACAGGGTGTAAGATACGGCGCAGAGTGTGTATACTAGAATGTACCGTATCATAAATGTTTGTTTTGGAGATTGGATTGATAGATTTACACTGACAGTCAGCATTAATTTACTCAGCCTGGATTAGGAGCAAAAACACTGAATCGGGACATCCGTAACTGATGCATCGTCTATTAATAAACAATGACAAATACATACAACCAATAATCAGTCCAAAATATGTATATCTTACGCTTTGACCCGTGCTGAATTAATAAACATGTTTTCAAATGAATTCATTTTTGTTGGTCTTTTCATGAGTACGATTAGCAGTGTTTAAGAAAATATCAATGGGCATTTTAAATCATTATTGAACACTGCATTATGCAGCTGCATTTTTTTTGTTTGATGAACAAAAAGGCCTCTGTTTTCTTTTCAGACATTTGGCAAATTAATAAGTCATATATATATATAATGATCTGAAGAAGCAATGGATGAATCATAAACTTCAAGAAGGTACCTTTTAACTTTGTTTTTTTTTTTTCTTTAAAACTTCATGCACACAAAAATGAGAAACATTCTCACAGGTTCCCACAACACAAAATAATCCCTCCAGTGGATCATTCCAATACAAGCATTTAAACACCAATGAGTCAATGAGCTTTTTAAATGCGCATAACAGAAAACGCAGTGTAGAAAAAATGTAGATACACCTTTACACAGAGTAGATAAGTCTGTATTGTATAGCTGAAATACAGCAGACCTATAGTGTATAATAATGTAGTGAAGTTTCAGTGTGACATGCATGGTCATTTTTGTCATGGGCTTCAATAAAATTGCACTATTTACATTTTACTGTCCTTCATGGTCGGTAAGTCAAAGGCATTCATTTCTGTGTGTTTCTGTGTGTTTGTGTGTGGGTGTGTGTGTGTGCGTTTGTGAGACCTTTGCTATGGCTTTGTTTGGCCATCCTCTTTTTTACAGCTCTTTTTTGTAGTCACATATACAGGGTTGGACAATGAAACTGAAACACCTGGTTTTAGACCACAATAATTAATAATCCCGACGGACAGTTCTGGTGGAAACAGGAGAGTTGAGATGCGCATTGAATTCAGTCATGATTTGGGCAGCCGTGGTTTTATGTTTTTTTGGATACAATCCGGGTTAGCACCCGAACATCCCTTTCAGACAGCTTCCTCTTGCGTCCACAGTTAATCCTGTTGGATGTGGTTGGTCCTTATTGGTGGTATGCTGACATTACCCTGGATACCGTGGCTCTTGCACCAACAATTTGTCCTCTTTTGAACTCTGGTATGTCACCCATATGCTGTGTGCACTGCAATATTTTGAGCAAAACTGTGCTCTTACCCTGCTAACTGAACCTTTATTGGTTCATGATAGCCATGATTTATCCTCCCACACTAAAATGACAGGTGTTTCAGTTTCACTGTCCAACCCCTGTATTTACTTATAAATAAACTGATAATCAAATAAATACATAAATAAAGAAATAAAGAAATCTATATATAGATAGAGATATAGAGAGAGAGGAAAGACCTGTTCATACTGGTTCTTTTATGTTTCTTTCGTGAGAGCTTGATGCAAAAAAACCACCTAAGTTCAACATGTTCTAAATAAAAAGAACTTAGCAGTCTTTTTAAGTTCAGGCTTTGTTTGATGAAACCTGACTGTGCCCTTTAAACTCATACAATATTTATCACCATAACATTAGGAACTCCTTTATCAAAATAGCATTCATCTGTGACCGAGTCATCCAAACCCACATCTACACATATTGACAATAAGAAATATCTGAAATATCTTCTTCTTCTTTTTCTTCTTTTAAGTGGTGGCGAAGCATCCTTTGCTGCACTTCCTCTGCATTGTGTGATCTGTAGTCCATCACACACATACACACACACTCACACACACACACACTCACTCAGTTTGCCAGCAGCATCTTTCGGAAACCTGCAAATAAACCTCCACATTTACATTCGTTTGAATCAAGCCAAAAAATCCACAGTGTCTACTGTGTGAATTAAGAGTCTGTTCCTTTTTTTCATTTTTAGAAAAACATCCTTCCCTTCATCCCGAGTGAAAGATGGCACTAACCTCTTTATGAAAACCCACAGACACACACACACTCAATCACACACACACAGACAGTCACACACACATGCAGCTGCAGTCAGCAGTGCAGGATCTTCATGAACGCCTTGCGGAACTCCACGTTGAAGGTGGTGTAAATGATGGGGTTCACGGCGCTGTTCACGTAGCCCAGCCACGTGAAGGCGTTGTACATTTCCAGAGGCACGTAGCAGCTTGTGCAGTGAGTCTTCAAGATGTGAGTGATGAAGAAGGGCAGCCAGCATATAATGAAAACACCTGGAAGAAAGATGCTAATGTTACGCTTCCTGCCGTGAGGGAACAGAGGGTTACAGAGTGCTGTGTTTGTGCTGTGCAGCCGTTAGGCCGGCGTGCTGTTAGCGGCACAGGCTGCTGTTTAGAGCCGTAAGAGGATTTCAAATCAAAATGAATAAAGGCTTCATTTAATTTTCATTGCTGTGTTTACCAAAATACGACTGCGGTGGGTTGGAGAGTCGCTTAGAGTATAGCCACAATGAACATAATAATAGTGAAATATATAAAATGTATGTATATTAGTATAGATATACAGCTCTGGAAAACATTAAGAGATCACTCCAGTTTCTGAATCAGTTTCTCTGATTTTGCTATTTATAGATATAAGTTTGAGTAAAATGAACATTGTTTTATTCTATAAACTACAGACAACATTTCTCCCAAATTCCAAATAAAAATACTGTCATTTAAAGCATTTATTAGCAGAAAATGAGAAAAAAATGCAGAACTTTCAGAGCTCAGATAAAAGTTCATATTCATAAAGTTTAAAAAGTTCAGAAATCAATATTTGGTGGAATAACCCTGTTTTTTAATCACATGCATCTTGTTTTCATGCATCTTGGCATGTTCTCCTCCACCAGTCTTACACACTGCTTTTTTTTGGATAACTTTATGCCACTTCTGGTGCAAAAATTCAAGCAGTTCAGTTTGGTTTGATGGCTTGTGATCATCCATCTTCCTCTTGATTATATTCCAGATGTTTTTAATTTGGTCAAATAATCATTTTTAAGTGGTCTCTGTTTTCCAGGGCTGTATACAGTACCAGTTAAAACCAGTTTGAACACAGTCTTCTCAATCAGTGTATTTTCTTTCGTTTTATATCTTTTTTACATTGTAAATTTAATACTGAAGACATTAAAGCTATAAAGGAATGCATCCAGAATTATTTCTTAAACAAAAGTGTTACATAAACCAGAATATGTTTTATACTTTAGATTCTTCTGTTTACTACATAATTCCACATGTACCCCTTAATTGTAGTAGTTTTAATACTGTATTTTCTCTCTCGCATGGTAACGCTTTTGTTCCCAGACGTATCAATTATTACCACACTTTAATATACAAAAGAGGCCATATTTTTATATTTATTTGGATTTCATTTTATATAAATGAAATAATACTAAAAATAAAAAATGGGTAATTCATTCAATAACTCACCTAAATATGACAAAAACAATTCCTTACTTAACTTCTAAGTAAAATTTGTGTGTGTTTTCAAACAATAACTAATCTTTAACCCTCTAGGGTTAATTTACACATCATGTAACAGATTTAATGTTGCTTGGTGTTTTAATTACACTTTTTAGTATGTTCACTAAAAAAAAAGTAATTAGTATTAGTGCTTTGATTGTATAAGTGACTTATTCATTTGATTCAATTGAATCAGTGACTTTTAGTGATTTTGCCTTCTGGTTCTCCTGGCTTGATGTTTAGTACATATACATGACAGAAAGCTGCTCAGTCTTTATGTTTTCACTGCAGCTCTGCATCAATTTTAATGGAATCATTACTGTTAAAAGTATCAGCAGCATTAATATTATATCCACACTAGTATGGTTAAACTTTAGCGATTAATCCACAGTTCATGTGTGCCACTAACCATGAAGTGGAAATCATGAATTATAAACCCCACATTTGTTACACCACTAACCATGTCAACAAAGATGAAAGCATGTCGGCATGTGTAGTAAATGCAGATGCTTAAAAGAACAAATTATGTTTTTGGATAATAAACAGTGTTTTTTTCTCCTAATTTTTTGTGCATGTCTGTTTTTTGTGCATTCTGTTTTTGTGGATGCTCTTTTTTTGTTTCTGCAACTGTGTTCGCAGAAATCACAGGTCTATTTAAGACAACATTTCTCAACTCAAAAAGGTCAACATTATCGCAAAAGGCTTTATAGGAACAATACTTTTTGGCATGCCTATGGTTTTTTAGACTGCAGAGTGTTAAAAGTATATATTTTTAATATTATTTCTACTCACCTAAAACGATGGCTAACATCTGTGTGGCTTTCTTCTCTTTGTGCTGTGACATCTTCCTCTTGCTCATGGTCTTGGTGACAGTGGTGCGGGTTTTGCCGTTGGGTAAGGCCTGCGTTTCGAAGGACTTCGTCTCTTTGGGGGTCTGGGCGTCCTTGGCGTGGCCGTTTTTCTCGTCGTCGTGGGGCTGCCACTCCTCGTGCGAAGGGGAGGCATGGCTGGGGCTCTGGGTGGCCAGAAGGTTTACTGCTGGGGGGGCTGCCAGCTTCATCTTCTCTGGAGGACTTGTACTGGTCATCAACCCCATTTCTACACCAGTGCCCGGCTGCACCACCTCCTTTATCAGCAACTGCTGAGGAGATAACAGATAACAGCACAATTATTAGAGGATGATTCATATATACTAAAATAGTCATATTTCTAAACAACATTAATGTACAGTATACAAATGAGCCAAAACATTATGACCAATTATGAAATACAGAATTACTGTATGTTGATTTTCGTGTGAAAAAACAACGGAGGATGGCAGGGTCTAGGAGGTAATTAAGCTGTCGGTTTTTGGACAATGAGAAAAATGAGAAGGTGTGAAGACCTAAGAGACTTTGTCGAGGGCCAAATTGTCGAGGAATGCTCCCACTCAGCAGTGGAGAGTATCGACTAGATGGACAAGCTACAAAATGCTGACAGGTTATTGGCTGCCCAAGGCTCATTGATGCATTAGGACAACAAAAGCTATTCCATCTACATCTGTAACAAAGGCTATTGGAGACATGTGTCCTAAAACACATTACATCCCAATCTGCGGTCAATAGGTTCATTGGCCAACATCAAAAATACTATCAACAAGCCTCTGCAAAATTATTGCTGTAGCTGCTTAAGAACTTTAAGAAACATTGTGAAACCACAATTACAAAACTCTGCAGAGGGCATTTGATTTAAAGAGAGAGAGAAAAAAGAAGTGGAGAAAAATAGAGGAGGAAAAAAGAGAGAGGTTAAAAAAAAGAGACCATTTGTATCGTGATGTAAAGCCCAGAGTCCAGGCATCGAGTTTGGTAACGTTAGGTTGATATTCGCTTTTCAGCGATTATAGGCATTTTCCTCCTTCCCTTGCTAACAAATAATGCCCTGAACTCTCAGAAAATACATTTCCTAACTTATGAAGGAACAGAGAACAAACTAAAAATATTATGTGTTCTCAAATCTTTCCACTTAACTGAGAACATTTAATAAAATCAGCTGATATCACTGCAGAAGGCGCTGAGGTAAGTAAGGGACAGTCTATAAAGTACCAACCCTGCTTAAAAAAATTAAAACATTGACAACGATAAGGAGCCTGCTTTTAGAATTCAATGACTGATCTTTAATCATCCTAAATTTAATAGAGGTAAAATACTTTTCGGAACTGAAGTTTAAAGCAACAGAAAAAGGTTGCCTTTTTGCCTTTGTTTAATCTAGTTTTCTTTTACTAAATGTGATTAGCCGAGTATATGTAAATCCTCTACTTGTAGGAAGAACTGGCAAAAAAATGTCAGTCAATGACAGCTTCCAATCTATAAACTTAAAGAACCTACTGTAATCAAATCTTTCCACTTCATCAAGTACATTTAATAAAATCAGCTGATATCACTGCAGCAGGCGCTGAGGTAAGTAAGGGACAGTCTATAAACGTAAAATATTGCCAATGATAAAGAGCCTGCTGTTAGAATTCAACGACTGATCTTAAAACATCCTAAACACAATTTCGCAACTGAAGTTTAAATCAACTGAAAATTTTTGCCTTTTTGCCTTAGTTTAATCTAGTTTGTGGAAGGCACTGGCACAAAAATCCAGTCCATGCCAGCTTCCAGTCTATAAACGTAAAGAATCTACTGTAACATCTCAGTACCAAATCCTGTCAGATACCTTCAGATGTATTGTAGAGTGAGCTGTTTGATGGCACATAGAGGATCATAAGTATATTATGTTTAAGAGGTCATAATGTTTTTTTTACATGTACTATTTATATAATACACTCATTCTCCAAAAAAAAATAGTTGTACCCAGAAGGAATCAATTGACACTGCAACTAGTGGTCCTCGCTATCCCATCAGGCTATCAGGACCATGCTTGTCCACATGCTGTTGCCGTCTCATGAGTTTGGCTTAGTAACAAAATACTATAATGATACTGTGCTCTGATCAGCCTCATTTCCAGATCTATGCCAAAATGAAAATGTGTGGGATGCTACTGGACACGCTATCAAAATCTTCCAGAGTTGTCAATTTCAGTCTAAATTGTTAACCATTTATTGTTCCTGATAGCCTTTATCTTCATTCTGAAAAGCATTACAATCCGACCCTTCCTTCTGGGACCAAGTATTTTTGCAACTGTTTATTTGATAATGATTGTAAAGCACTGTATGTAATTATTTATCACTGTCATACAAACAACACACCATCAAATCTTGTAATTGTTTCTCACTTTTTTGGCATAATGTGAATTTGGCTATTGATCTTTGATATTTGTGTCAAATTAGGAATTGTGTGAGAAACTGACCATTAAAATGGTAAAAAAGCACTATTTTATTTATTAATTTGCACTTAAAGTTAAGAAGTCTTTTAAGTCTCATGTAAAATTATGATTTAGGAGATACAGTGATGTTGTGTGACAGTAACACAATATAAAGTATTTGCCAAATACAGATTTCTACTGTTTTTGCATTTTTCAGATTAACAAACACATTGTAGTATCATACAAGAATAACCTGAGTAAATATAAAAGCATTCTTAAATTATATTTTCATTTATTAGGTGAACAAAAAAAAATATCCAAACCAACATGGCCCTATGCGAAAAAGTATTTTCCCCCTAAACCTAATAACTTGGTTGTGCCACCTTTGACAAGGAGTCTTTCACATCTCTGTGAAATAATTTTGTTCCACTCTTCTTTACAGAATTGTTGTAATTCTGCCATATTAGAGGGTTTTCAAACATGAACAGCCTGTTTTTCTGAGGTGGACTTGCTGGTGTGCTGGATCATTGTCCTACTACAGAAACCAAGTACGCTTGAGCTTAAGATCATAAACTGATGGCCGGATATTCTTCTTGAGGATTTTCTGGTAGAGAGCAGAATTCATGGTTCCATCAATTACAGCAAGTTGTCCAGGTCCTGAAGCAGCAAAGCTGCCCCAGACCATCACACTACCACCACCATGTTTTACATACAGTTTGATGTTCTTTTTCTGAAATTCTTTTTTCTAATTTTATTTATTTGTCTAATATATTGGGACACACACCTTTCAAAAAGTTCCTATTTTCTCTTGTCAGCCCACAGAATTTTTTCCTCTAAATTCTGGGGATCTAGAGAAAGAAAACATCTTTTTGTATTTACTCAGGTTATCTTTATCTGATATTAAAGTTTTTTTGTTAATAATCTGAAAAAAGCAAAAACAAATGAAATCTGTAAGAGTGCAAATACTTTTTCACAGCACTGTGTGCATGCAAAAATAAAGTTGACACAAGCAGACTTACTGCTTTTTTGTTTTTCGCAGGCAAACTTCCATTGGTTTTGACAATAACTGTGCAGAGTTTCACGTCCTCCGGGTGCGTGCACTTTTCCTAAAGCAAGGACAACAACAGAAGGTTCAGCACGTGTTTGATATTAGAGAGAATATTTGCAGGAAGCCCCGGTGCCCTTTGGAGATGACCAGACCAAGTACTTCCGCCCAACCATCAAATTTCCTCCAGAATGGAAAAGAGAGACAGAAGAAAAACAATAGTGTGCTTGAAAGTTAATTGGATGTGGTGTACCATGAAAAATCTTAGACCTTTTGAACCAACCCCTCTCCAAAAAAACAAACCAAAAAAAAACGCATGAACTCATTGATCTGGAAAGGCAATTATAAAACAGATGGCCAAAAAAAAAATCAATAAGTAAACTGTGCAAGGATTAGGTCAACCTGATCGTTAAAAGTTCTCCTGTGCAATAAGGCCAACAGAATTGGAAAAAAGAGCTAATTGTATGCCTAACCTTCCATTACGTGAATGCACCTTGCTTTTATTGCTTCTCACCACAGATCCCTTTACTAGCCCTTAGGGAGCAAACCATCAAAGCAGCTGGTTGTGTTTCTCAGGTGAGTCGTGTTCATTTCACTTTGCTCTATCTTTTTATCCCCACATGTTCTGCTGTAGAAACGTCAGCAGAGCTAGTAGATGTCCCTGCGCAGAATATAAAGGGATTCATGTTAAACAATGTGCCGTGAAAGGAAATAGCCTCTAATTGTTCATGTGGAGGCATTTCCTAGCTTTAATGGCTGTACTTTCAGAGTCCTCCGCTGGGTAATGCATATTCAGCATGTGAGAAGCCAAAGACCTCATAAACAAATAACCAACACACGAGGGAGGCCTTAAAACAGGAGCATCCAAACATTACAATGGCCTTCGTGATGCACGTTGCCCATCAATCCATTAGGCTCAATCAACCACTGTGTTTAACATGGATGAAGGCTTTGAGCTGTCTCCAGGGGTCAGGAAGTTTTGCATCAGTACAGCCTTTATAGAACTCCAGCTGATAGTTTTAATGATCAGTAATGACTAATCTCTACTATTAGAACAAAGGACAACTAGAACAAACAGCTATTCAACAAATAATGCTATTCAATTATACTTCATTATCCTTCACTATGAGTCGTAGAGAGGATATCTATCATTTCTATTAGAGATGTTTCCTGGTTTCTTGAGATCATCCTTTAGATACATTGGCTGTTCACCAGTACTGATCAAGGATGGGGCTAGATAATATATTACCTTCCCAGGCAGACCTGTAATGCTCTGTGTATCATCTCTCAAGACGAAACATACTTTACTTTTTAGAATCAAAAAACCCTGTGGAACTCCAGATGACCTCCAGCTGAGAGAGTCTGTAAATCCCCTTACCTGCAGAACTGCACTGTGAAGTGGAAACACAACCCAAAAGTTCAGCTTATCCAGTTCTAAAAGCTCTACTATTCCGATTCTGATGCATTTAGCTTCACCACTGCTGCTGCTGCTGTAGTTATGGTGGTTTCTTGTTACATGTGGTTAGAGCTGTTGGCCCTGCTGTGTTGCTGTGCTAATAGCTACTCACTATACTGGCTGACAGAAGCTCAAGTGCAGTATTCTGATAGTGTTTTTAAAGTCTTTACTTTTTATTTTATTTTCATAAAAAAAATGATAAGGCAGCTTAAATGTGTTTAAAGGGGCAGTATCAGTTCTGGTCCAACCAACAATTTGGACACACCATCTCATTCAATATTTATTTATTTATTTATTTATATATTTTCTACACTGCGGATTAATATTACAGACAATGAAAACAATTAAGGGACACATATGGAATTCTGTAGAAACAAAAAAGTGTTTGGTCTTCACAATCCTCTAATCTAAACCTAGCTGAGATGGTAATTTGAGATGAGCTGGAGCTTCACCGCGTGAAGAAAAAGCAGCAGCCATTGTTCAGCACCTCTAGGAACTCCTTCCAGATGCTGAGAAAACTATTCCAGGTGTCTCTCCCTCATGAAGACACTGAGATGTAAATACCAAGTACTCAAAGCTAACTTTGACTACTTAGAAGAATCTAAAGTACAAAATATATTCTAGTTTGTTTAACACAAATAAGGCCAGATGCGTTCCTGTATAGCTTTACTGTTCTCAATATTAACTGTCCAAACTTGTGACTGGTACTGCATTTGCATTTATGGAGTATGTTAAGTTCTTCTTAGATGTATTTAATAGTAACTTTGGTTAAGAAAAAAAAAAATCTTATTTGCCAGTGATTCTCATTCCTGGTCCTGCAGGTACTCTGCTCTATATATGTATAGCTATATCTTTTTTCCAACACACCTGATTCAACTATCAGCTCATTAGCACTACCAGGGTGTGCTAAAGCAGGTAAACCCCTGATATGGGCAAGGGAGTGTGTCTCCAGTTCCAGCACAGAGAAAAACAGCCATATGCAACATTAAACGCCTATTTATAACACTAGTTTCCCAGTTAGACTTTCCTTTTTAACCCAGAGCAAAATGGGGATAAACAAATGACAAGCTCTGTGTTTATGGGCTGGTTTATGGCAATAATCAAAGCTAGTAGAATACTCTTTTAATCATAGCTCAGTCTGTACACTGCAACTGTTTACCGCACTATGAGCACACTGGATAATAAGGCACACTATCAATAAACGTCTATTTTCTGGTATCTTTTCATTCATTAGGTGCACTGGGTTATAAGGCGCCACATTATGCATCACCAGTAAGGAACAGGGGATGTTGCCATGTTTTCCTTCTAATTCAGCAGCTATTCTAAGAAAATATTTTCCTCAAAGTTAAATGAGTGCTGGATGTTAACCTACACTGATTTAAAAAATGTTTATTTAAGTGAGTAAAGCGCTCCTATTTATTTAAAGTAAGCTTTCAATAAGATTTAAGTAAGCCAGGGCGTTATTAGCTAGCGGTTTGTCCCACGTAGCTTGTTTTAACACAGTAAACGCTTTTTTATTTTTTGCCCCTGCCCTGCCCGACTTATGGCAGGAACTTTGAGGGCCTTGATGCTAGAAGACCTAGGACAATGACAGAGTCTGCGCCAGTTACTTTTATTCCAAATAAAAGACTTTTACTTCATATTTTCATGTAAAATTGATTTATTTTTATTTGTATGCTAGCTTCAAAGTCTTCTAATAGAACTTGAACAATTCTGATATGCCAAAGTAACAACAAGTTATAGGACATTATACTTAGACACACTTAACTGTTCACAGCAACACAAATAGCAAGAATAAAACATCACATCACAGGCACACAGTGATTGTGAGTGAAATTGACTTCTGGTCTGTGCTGGTGCATTGGCTCCAGGTTTGACGCTCCAATTTAGACCCACCCAGCCTCACAGCACACTAACAAGGACAGACATTCCACTAATTAACATTTAACAATGCACACACAGTAATTAGAAACATGATAATGAGAACGTTTTCCAACTCTGAAAGTCACAAAAGTTCTAAAATGAAAACATCAATGCTCAACATTTACTGTTGACTGGAACAAATAAAAAGAAACTTTTTGCCCAGTACAAACACTTTTGACAGAGAACCTTGTACGTATTGTTCTTTTTGTTTTTTATTACTATTTATTTAAAAAAAATCCCATTTTCTCCCAATTTTAGCTTGGCCAATTGTCCCACCCATTCCGCTGCTACTCAGCTGTATATTCCCCATTACTGGTGAACACCAGGAGGATGAGGACTAGCACAGTAGTATCACAGCGGTTCGAAGGAAAGGGCAGCAACTCGGTTCCAATACATCAGCTCACAGATGCCTTGTGCTGATCGACATCACCCTTTGGAGTGATGAGGGGAAAGGGTGCCATCTACCCAACCAGAGAGAGCCAATTGTGCTCTCTCAGGAATCTAGCAGCTGATATCAAGCTGCATGATTGGGATTTGAACTGGCGATATATTTGGCTACCGAAAATATTTGACCAAACAAGGCAAAAAGTACTTTCAGCACTCTGCCAATTAGTAAAAAAACAAATCATTTACAGTTGTGGTCAAAAGTTTACATACACTTGTAAAAAAACATAATGTTATGGCTGTCTTGAGTTTTCAATAAGTTCTACAACTCTTATTTTTCTGTGATAGAGTGATCGGAACACATACATGTTTGTCACAAAAAACAGTCATAAAATTTGGTTCTTTCATAAATTTATTATGGGTCTGCTGAAAATGTCACCAAATCTGCTGGGTCAAAAATATACATACAGCAACATTAGTATTTGGTTACATGTCCCTTGGCCATTTTCACGGCAACTAGGCGCTTTTGGTAGCCATCCACAAGCTCCTGGCAAGCTTCAGGTCGAATGTTTGACCACTCTTCTTGACAGAATTGGTGCAGTTCAGCTAAATGTGATGGTTTTCTTGCATGAACCCGTTTCTTTAGCACTGTCCACATGTTCTCAATGGGGTTTAAGTCAGGACTTTGGGAAGACCATTCTAAAACCTTAATTCTAGCCTGGTTTAGCCATTCCTTTACCACTTTTGATGTGTGTTTTGGGTCATTGTCTTGTTGGAACACCCAACTGCGCCCAAGACCCAACCTTCGGGCTGATGGTTTTAAGTTTTCCTGCAGAATTTGGAGGTAATCCTCCTTCTTCATTATCCCATTTACTTTCTGCAAAGAACCAGTTCCACTGGCAGCAAAACATCCCCAGAGCATAATACTACCACCACCATGCTTGACAGTAGGCATGGTGTTCCTGGGATTAAAGGCCTCACCTTTTCTCCTCCAAACATATTGCTGGGTGTTGTGGCCAAACAGCTCAATTTTTGTTTCGTCTGACCAGAGAACTTTCCTCCAGAAGGTTTTATCTTTGTCCATGTGATCAGCAGCAAACTTCAGCCGAGTCTTAAGGTGCCTTTTCTGGAGCAAGGGCTTCTTTCTTGCACGGCAGCCTCTCAGTCCATGGCGATGTAAAACACGCTTGACTGTGGAGACTGACACCTGTGTTCCATCAGCTTCCAAATCCTTGCAGACCTGCTTCTTGGTGATTCTTGGTTGACTCTTGACCATCCTGACCAATCTCCTCTCGGCAGCATGTGATAGCTTGCGTTTTCTTCCTGATCGTGGCAGTGACACAACTGTTCCATGCACTTTATACTTGCGTATAATTGTCTGCACAGTTGCTCTTGGGACCTGTAGCTGCTTTGAAATGGCTCCAAGTGACTTCCCTGACTTGTTCAAGTCAATAATTCGCTTTTTCAGATCCACACTGAGTTCCTTTGACTTTCCCATTGTAGCTTTTGTAGCTGAGTCTAATCACTGGGTCAAATGAGCCCTATTTAAATGGGCTCATGAGAAGTCAACAGCTGTAGTCAATCAGAATCACTTACAAGAAGTGAAGAGGCCATGACATGAAGCTAATTTGATTGACACAACTCGCTACATCACCAAAATTGACAAATTTTGTTGCTGTATGTATATTTTTGACCCAGCAGATTTGGTGACATTTTCAGCAGACCCATAATAAATTTATGAAAGAACCAAATTTTATGACTGTTTTTTGTGACAAACATGTATGTGTTCCGATCACTCTATCACAGAAAAATAAGAGTTGTAGAACTTATTGAAAACTCAAGACAGCCATAACATTATGTTTTTTTACAAGTGTATGTAAACTTTTGACCACAACTGTATATTGAACAATGACTCAATTTAGGTCTTTTTGTAATGCTTTCAACAACAGTAAAAAAAGGATTTTGAAGTGGCAGTGACAGGAGGCTCAAACTTCTCTCCTCTGCTCCAGTTCACGACAGCGTTCAGAGCTGGAGACACATAGAATGTTTATGTTCATTTTTACATTCTACTCTCATCATTCAAACTAAATAAAGCATTTAACATCACACTTCAGAGTTCTTACCACTTTTACAAATTGTCTGTTTTACAGCTTAAAGATACAAGCTGTACAGAGCTATACTAGAAGCTATTAGGGCTACCTTAGCGTTAGCATGTTTGTTCATAGAAATGCAGGTTGACCTTACTCACATGTGACTTGAGTAGCACATACTGAGGCTTAGGTAATTTATGACTGTAATAAACTGCTGAAATAAATTTACAATTAGAATAGCACTGCAAAAATAAAATAGTTTAATTTTGCTTAATTAAGTTTGTTCATTTGAATGATAATAGAACTCAGTTTAGCTTGGTAAACTTACATTGTTAGCTGGTAAGACTAAAAGTAGAAACTGAAGTGAGTAAGAAACTTTATCCTCTTGCAGAAAAAAAATACCAATTTTATCCTCCAATTTAGCCCTGTACATTTCCACCCTCTATCCAGGTCTCCCCTCATCACACACAATGCTGCCATGCTGGGCGGGCCAACCACCGCATCTTTCCAAACTGCTGTTAATGCGACATCATTAGACAGCTGAATGCGCTCGGAGGAGAACGCAACCTGTCAATTCTGTTACATCAGCTAACAGACGTCTGTGTTGAGTAGCACGGCTCTGAGAGATGGGGAGAGGCCAGGCCATCCTGCCCACCCAGAGAAAGGACAATTACGCTCTCCTGGAGTCAATTGGAGTCACTGATGTCATGGATGACATCTTCAGACTCTTCCACTGACAGGGCAGGTAGTTGTAACTGTGCACTCAAAAGACTCCAAATATACTGAATCTTTCAATTAATTCTAAACTGTTTCAGCAATATGCTTAGGCCAGGCAAACCGCCACTGTTAAGATATACACTAATATTGTATGTTTGAGTAGTTATGAAGTCTAAAGATACATGTGTTTTTGGCACTCTGTGACACACTGTGCTCTTTATATTTTTTTGTGTATATTTCAGTAAATATTTATTGTTACAATAAAAAACAAAAGATTTGTAGCAGCATCAGAGATTCAGACTGGATATCTGAATGTCCCCTGTAGGCTTGTTTTCCAATGAATGGACCTTTTAAAGCACATCTTGAAGCACAAGTATAGTACAATCGTTCCAACGATGGAAAACAGCTACAAAAAAATAAAATAAATATATATATATGTATATATATATATATATACATATATACATTTATTTTAGGGCTGTCCACATTAACGTTAATCTGGAATCTTTAATGCATTTCTTTTGCATAAAAGTATCAGGTGACAAAATTGACGGAGCCTAGTGAGGCATTAGTAGTGCATTTAGTGATATAACACAGAAACTATTACTGTATTTGTTCTGAAGTCTATGCTCTCTCCCTCTCGCTCTCTCTCTCTCTCTCCTACACCCTCGAGGTCATGCACACACACACTCACACACACACACACACACACACACACACACACACACACACACACACACACAGAGCTGATTCAAGCTGTTGAAGGTGTAATATGGAGCTACACTAACATTTATTTTCTCCAATAAAACTCTCAGTTAAACGCTCAGTTATAATTCCGAATATTACAATATTCTAGTTAAAAAAAGCATCAAAACTACCCTGAGATATTATAATACAGTTTTTTTTATTAACAGCCTTTTTTGCTTGTACACATATTTTTATAAATGTTACTGTTGGTTTATTATCATGAAGTCACGTTTTGAGAAAGTTTCTTCATCACTTGTTGTATTTGGTAAATGTAACAAGCTCCCTAACAGTGCCACTCACAGCATTTTGAGAGCTGATACATTGTAGGTTGATTTAATATAAATACTGAATAACAAATATAATCATATATAATAATAGTAAAATTAACTAAAATAAAAGCTAATTTTAGTAAAGACTGCCAAATATAAAAAAGAGATTTGGGTTTTAGTTTGTAATTTTTCCTGATTTCCTAAACTTTAAATGAGTAATATTCATTTTGATAAACTGTAAGAAGCAGATTTACAAATGTATTCAAACTAACTTTACCACACCTTCACATTGTCAGATTATACATGCTCCTGGATGAATAGAGTAAATGTGTTCAATTTAACCAATTCCTCACTTTAAAATCTTCTACTAAATGAAAAAAAAAACTAAACTGCAGAGCCATTTATATTCAAACAGGTGTCTAAAGGTAAAGTTTCTTTCTGACGGGGCTCTGATGAACAGTCAGCTGACAGGTAGGTATTTCTTCCTGAGCGGTTTGTTCACCTTGAGTGGAGGCTGGGGCTCGGCGTCAGCCTTCTGACAATTGCGCTTGGTGTTGACTCGTTTCCGCCGCTTCCTCAGCACCACGTAGATCTGCACGTAGACGAGGAGCGTGATGATGAAGGGCACGTAGAAAGACATGATGGAGGAGTAGACCACGAAGGCCGGGTTGGCGATCTCGCACACGGAATCATCGCGGGTTGCTGAAAAACAAACAAAATGTTTGAGTTATGAATATCACAACATAATGTGTAATCCTGAAACCATTCTAGTCTATATTATTTATCGTTTTATCTACATAATATAAAATTGTATAATGCAAAATTTCCAGTGCATCAAAGTTAGCTAAACTTAAGCCAATTTAGCTAGGACAAACTGAATTTAGTTACAACTCTGTACAAAACTGTTCATTTTATTGTACAGTTTTTATTTTATTTATAGTCTTAAGAGAGCTATTATTGTGTTTACATTTTGTTACATTCTTATATTATTTTATTTGTTTTGTTTGTTTTAGTTTAGTTTTTAGAATGAATTGATAGTTTTGTTTTTTTTGTAAATACTGTACGCCTGGATAAAACAAATGTATTTAAATTATTTGAGGAAATCTGTTCCCTTTTTAAGTAATGTTGACTGAAACTTGAGTTTTATTATGCTGTAAGTACATTTCACAGATTTTTATTTTATTGTTATATATGCATAATAATTGTCCTTTGAATGTTATGGTCACTTGAATGAAATATATTTATATTTAGTCTTCTCTTTCATTTCACTTAAGTAAAATACAGGTTTTAAATAATCATAGAAATTAGATAAAGAAAGAAAATGCCACAGAGTGAACAGTATAGACTCACAGCCTACAACATAGAGACCAGGCAGTTAATCATAACACATGATATAAAAGTTTACTTATAGTAGCCAGGGGGAATCACTACACACTGATGGTGAGTGTCAGAAACTGGGGGACAAACCCAGTATACACGTAGATTGTGCCAGAGGTCAAAAGAAAAAAAGAAACAGAATAAACTCACAAATGTTCACCTACTTCAAATTAGTAGAGTTATATTTTGAAATATCCAATTTTACATAAGACATACTTGATTAGTTTGAGTTCAAATGATTATTTTGGTAGTCGACTAATCGGACGATAATTTTTTATCGATTAGTCAATTAGTAATCGACTATTTCTGCTAAGTTCTCTATCTCTAAAATCAATTGAAACAGATGAATATGGGATTTAAATGGCATTTAAACGTGTAGATGTTGTTTAAACGTGGAAAGTACTGATATATAGTGAGTAAATATGTAATCTGTTGTTTTTGGGCACTTTGTTTTTGGGGACACAGACTAAGTTGAGTGTAAATTATGTGAGCGAGCCATTTACCCATCACCCACTGTGATTCTGTCCCCTGCAATGCGGTACTGTTACAAATTAACGATTAGTCAACAATTAAATTTGTAGTTGACACATTTAAAAAATCAACATTGTCGATTATATCGACTAAAAGTTGCAGCCCTGGTGTAGATTTAATTAAAAAATAGGAGACTATATTCTGAGCAAAAAACAAATGCATATATTAAATAACAGCTATACTAACAGATACAAAAAAGTTACACTGGTTCAAAAGTAAGAACTTTGTTTTAATCTAAAGAGGCTCAGAGCCAGATCTCTGATGTTCAAAAAATTTAAATTAAACTGAATTTAATCACTTTAACATTATGGAATATATTTCGATCTACTCCTTAAAGACTGGCAGATTGATTACTTCACTGACTACAGAAAAGCTAGTACTTTTTTTCCTTCCAATACTGTTAAGTCTAAGCTCTAAGTTCTATATTATTTAATTTTGACTGATTTATTTTTATTCATTATGATATCTAATAATAAAGAAATATAGTCAGCATCAGTCAAAAACCCTCTCCAGCATTGTAATATGATGCACCACATTTCTCCATCCTCCCAGTTCTAAACTCATTTCAGATTATGCACAAATATGCACACAGTGTGAATGGAGTGCTTTTATTCTACTAAACCCTGTGCTAGTCTGTGACATCAAACTTATAATATTTAGTTCAAAATGACAAATTGGGATGATCAGAAAACATATTCTTCTATTGTCAGTAAAACTGTGAATATCAGTGAGCTAATCACTCCATTAGGTGTTCAGGACCTTGGACAGATGTTGCACTTGTGAATGGAGGGCATGGTGGAGATCTACTGGCTGTTGGTCAACAGGTGAGAAAGAAGAACAGCTGTTTTTATTAATCACCTGTGTTGTTTAGGCCAAACAACAGGGGGCAGGAGATGGCGAAGGAGAGAACCCAAACCACTGAGATCATTACTGTGACGCGCCGCTTCGAGCTGTACCGCGTGTTGTACAACATCGGCATGGCAACAGCTGTGTACCTGCAGCAGCAACCCAGAAGCAGGAGTGGAAAGAGAGAGAGAGAGAGAGGGAGTAAGTGGGGGTACAGGAACACAAACAACAGAGATGATACATTCTCCTGACAGTTACAACACAATAGCTGCTTCAGGGTATTTGTCATATTATGATTAAGAACATCATGAACCTTATCTTCGCCACCAGGAGCTTTTTGTCAAAAAATAGTTGCATCCAGAAGAATCCACTAACAGGAATAAAACTTGGTGGGTAGTTGTGCCAGACTGAATTTTCATTAGTGATGAAACCTACTTTTTGTCTTGTTTGTGGTGATGACGTAAAAAATCAACAAAATCAAGAGCTTGCTTTGAAGATATGGACGCTATGCCATGGCCAGACACTAGGGGTGTGAAGAGACATTCATCTCACGAGACAAGACATGATGTTGGGTTCATGAGAACGTGACGAGACAAAAATATTTTAGCAATTGTAAAGTGAGGAGGCAGGGGAATCGTGAGTCCACCGCACGCCAGGACACGCTGCCCCGGTTGGTCCCAGCCTGGTCTCATTGAACTGATTGAACAGCCAGCGCAGACATAACTGGCATATAAAAGCCCTACCTCACTTGCCTTCACTTGAGGAGAGACGCTGGCGGTGAGAGGACACTGCTGGGACCACTAGGGCATGGCAATGTTTATTTACGGTTTGTTTCGGGTGTTGGGGGTCTGTGTTGGGGATCTGTGATTCTGCGTCGCTCTGCAGTATAAATCCTGAATGTAGAAATGCGTGGGTGAGAATACGAGGCTCGGCAGACCACATGATTAAGTGCACATTGAACAATGTGACAAAGCCGATACAGAGAGGCACATTTTTGTGTGTGTGCATGTGTGTGTATGTGTGTGTACAGCGGCTGACTCAAGCAAACCCAAAGTTCACTGTCCAAAATGATCAAACATTTGCTTTGGTTACCTGTGCGTAAATATCGCTAGACACATTTGACACCTGATGAGAAATATTGTGCTGTTTTAATCTTTTGAGATCTCGTGGCACGAGATCTTGTCACACCCCTGGGAGCTACATCACCAGACTAATTGAAAACTAATTCTCTAAAAAATAATTCCCTAATTGAAAACATGTGGGATGCTTTGGAACAGTCTATAGAACAATCCTCCCGACCACAAATACTGTGGGAACTACATTAAACACTCAAAGATTGATATTGCAAGACACCATTTTAGGTATATGTACAAATCTGTAGGAGTTCATGCCAAGGCAAGGCGTCTGGCGTGTTGTTTAACTCATATCAGTCTAAATTTTTTATCAAGTACTGTTTCTGGCAACCTTTTTTCTTCTTTCTGAATAACTCAGTGGAGTCCGAGACCTATTTCTGGGTGCAACTATTTTTGCAACAATTTCTTTGAAAATACTTTCATAAAATCTACAGCTGAGACTGGATGCATACTCTAAACAGTTCTGATAAACTCAAATCCATAAAGCAAATCCTGTGCAAAGTCACCTCAAATCTCTTGCTGTTGTTATGAACACCCCAAGAAACCTTTAGAGAACAAGTCGACACGTTTATATACTCAGCAAACTCAGAGACTCTCGCTCTCGCTCTCCTCGCTCTCCCTCACTCCGGCAAACACAACCCCATCGATCTACAGTATGCATGTCGTTTAGTCGGGCCATTTCTCAGCCCTCTCTGGATTGATGGCAATTTCATGGTAGACCTACCTGTCAATACTAATAGCA
This sequence comes from Astyanax mexicanus, assembly GCF_023375975.1. Lineage (NCBI taxonomy): Eukaryota > Metazoa > Chordata > Actinopteri > Characiformes > Acestrorhamphidae > Astyanax > Astyanax mexicanus. The sequence goes on from NC_064408.1 coordinate 26,961,506, forward strand.
CACAGATTAAGGATGCTGGCTGTGCACATCATGACGTCCAGAGTGACAAAGATGTCACAGTGGATTTTACTGAACCGCCACTCTCCCACAACCTGCAACACAGATTGGAAAAATCTGATTAGAAATGTTTAAATGCATAAAATAAGCATTAGAGGTGTGCATCCTGTCAAATGTTCATATTCAATTATTCACAACAGTTTGATCACTAGTTGTCAGCAGGGAAGGAATAAAAAACAACAGTGCTGTTGGCTCATGTATATTTTTTCTGGATAATTCCACTGATAACAGCAAGCTAACACTGGAAAAACGTGTTTTATTCATCACAAGCATGTGGAAAGCTTTTGTGTGACATGAGTAATGGAGTCTGTGTCTTCAGAGGAGCTAGGAGACTTACAGAGAGCATATGCTATAAACATATAATAAACAGAGGTTATGAATAATCTTTCTTTAAGCCTGTCAGACTTACAATCAATTGTGTGCAAATCCCAACTGGGCTATTGTCTTGTTTAGGATGCTGACATATTGCAATCAATTATACTGTATGTTTGTGAGACTTATTTTATTGCTCTAGACATCGATAAATCAATTAAAAGATAAGATGATGAATGGGTGTATGGGTGGGCAGATGAATTGATGGATAAATGGATGGATGGATAGACAGATAAAAGGCAATAAAGACAAATGATTTTTGGAGACCTATGAAAGCTCTTAAAAAGCCTAATTACTGCAACCCTGGACGACTTGGAGCCCCTATCAATGTTTAAATTTTAACTTGGAATCAATTATCTGTCTTTGTCTTATTAATATGATCATTGTTATAATTTTATGAGGACTGCCTTGCCAAAAAAAGTCGACAAAAAAGTACCACACTCTAATATTTAGTTGGACCGTTTTTAGCTTTGTTTGCAGCAAGTATTCACTGTGGCATTGTTTCAATAAGCTTCTGCAATGTCACAAAATGTATTTCAATCTCATGCTCCCTGAACCACTCTTTCACAGTTCCAGCACCATGAATCCTGACATTATCATCTTGGAATATGTTTGTGCCATCAGGGAAGAAAAAATCTATTGATGGAATAACCTGGTCTATATTCAGTATATTCAGGTAGTCAGCTGACCTCATTCTTTCAGCACATACTGTTGCTGAACCCAGACCTGACCAACTGCAGCAACACCAGATCATTTACTTTTTTTAGGCCAGGCAGTGTACATTGAAAAACTTAGTGAATAATCTTTTAGTTGTCTTACTTCTGCCTCAATCTAAAAAAAGCTTTCTTTTTCAGAGTTTACAATGTAGAAATTAAAATGAATTGTAATCTATGTAATGCAATATATATCTATATTAATTGCAGAAAAGTAATATCTCAATATCAATGATATCAGAATCATCTTGTAAAATATAATCTACACATAATTCAATGTTGATTAAACTATAATTTGACATGGATTCATGGGTTAAAGGTTCTCTAAAGACTGTCAACAATCCAGTAAGAGGTGTAGTTCTTAATAAAACTCTTTTCCAGCACCTTTATTATTATTTTTTAAGTGTTTAAAATTCTCATGGTAGGGGCTAATTTTTTTTTCAGACAAAGCAGCTCATTTGTAACTGATGCAGCAGATTTTCATGAAAATGAAGAATGATTAATGTTGTGCTTGGGCAGTAAAATCAGTTTTTGTGTACAATTTCATTGTTTTTCATTGCTAATGCAAAGTTTAAAGAACAGTCTGGCAAGTGTCAGAGCAGAACTACTGCAAATCCATACTGTACACAATTTCACAAGTTAAGACCCTCTGACAGCATCTTGAGCTTCTTTTTGTTCTTATTTATAGCATCTTTATGGCAGGAAATTGTTCAAAAATAAAAATCTGCCCTGTATTCTCTCAGTCAGACTATAAACAATCGGTTTCTTTATGTCATATCAACCTGTCAATGTGGGTCTATCTGTCAGACTCCTACAAGAATCACACCGCTGAAGGAAGTCTATCAAACTGACAGCCTCCTGTACAGAAGACTGCCTTTGTGTTGCTCCATATCGCTTGCCTACCTTCTTTCTATTTTTGTACCATCATAAAAAAGTATTCCATCTCTTACAGACACTCATCCTTTATAAGGGATATAATGCTCTTATACTGTTCCTGTTGCCAAGTGGCAACTCTTGACCATGTTATGCATTTTACAGTCCTGGAATTCTAAAAACTAGCCACAATACATTTCCTGTACAGATACTAAATATTGGCCCAAACTAATACCAGTTCCATACTGTAGTTTTTTTTAAGCTGCTACATCACAAAACGCTACTGTTCCAAAGTTAAAGATCCTTCATAAACAGCCAGGAATACAGCTGGCCCTTTGTTACCCACAATGCCCTGCTTACATTTAAGGTAAAGGGAAAATCTGGAGAAAACAACGAAAACTAGGTAAAAATGGTGGAAAACCAGGAATTAGGAGCACAAGTTCATTACATTACATTAAAGATTACACGCTGAATTTCACGCCTTAATGTCATAATGTGACGTTTCCAAATAAAGTTACTAAAAAGCCAGAGACTGGCCAGAGGCTAGTTCCATAACTAGACATGTTGGTTATCTATACTTTACTGGAGTAAATATTTTCCAGACGAATTTTTACTTCTGCTTCTTACATTTTCACACAATTATCTGAACCTTCTTTCTTCTATTTCCTTCTCCTTCTTTCTTCTATTTCTTTTCAGCTTGTTTTCATTCCGGCTTCTCATCATTTAGAATAAAGCCTATCCAGTTTAATCTCTATATCCGGATAGAATGAATTTGATTGTGGTTGGATAAGAAGTATAAACATATACCCTTCCGAAATCCTACTGGTTTATACATGATGCATTGCACCTGCACATTACATCACGCCCACTCTCCAGCAAGAACATAGCAGACGTATGTATTCTAATACGAAGATGATCCGTAGTTCAAGACACTCAAGAGAACTCAAAGAGCGAAATGTCCCAAATAAGCTTCTTTAATATATTTACCTTACACTAAAATGCATTAATTTTTATGGGCATTTAATGCATCCGAAACAGGGAGCCCAGTGCATCTTTAATTTTACAATATTAAAATTAATATTAATATTATAGTCATTATGGCTTTAGAAAAATGTGTTTTGGGGAGGGGGTGGGGGATAGTGCACTATAGGCTCCTGTGGTGCAGCCTAAGCTTTTTCCCTCAATGTCATTTTTTCCTTACATTACTTTTACTTTTATACTTTAAGTAGTTTTGAAACCAGTACTTTTACACTTTTGCTTGAGTAAAAAAAGCTTGAGTTGATACATGATAAAGAAGTATGTTAAACCCTAGTACCTATACTTCTACCTGAGTAATGAATGGGGATACTTTTCACACCTTTGCACAAAGCCTCTTTAGTCTATTCCACAGGTGTGACCAACACACTCCTGCCTTGACGCAGCTTATGTCTTTACTGAAGATGAGCTCATAAAAGTTGGCAATTATGCTCAAACTTCCCGACAGAAAGAAAATGCAGTCAACATTTCATCAAATAAAGTGTATGTTAATTGTTTCAGGATCTGATCAGATTTCTTGTTTTTTCCCATTTGATATCTGATTCAGTGTCGGCCCAATACACTGAATCAGATACTGATACCTTTTGATAACGGTGTGTCATTTCTAGTTAAAATAAATTGATTTTAAGTAAAGTTTATTTCTGAAAGTGTGCTTTCAAAGGTTTTCAATACTGTGTATGCTTCATTTGGGTTTAACTGTAAGTTTTGAGAAAAAAATTGAACTAAACTGTCATTAATCAAAATGATCTTTGTTGGTTAGAAGGACTTTTTTTATTAGAGTGGAGAAAACTTTGTGCTGGAGCTCAGATGGCTTCTGCTTGTAGAGCAGCCAGTCCACCTTTTCTGATAAGTGGATTCAGGAAGGAGAGATATCCAGTAAAGTTAAAGATAAGAGATGGGCGGTAAAGGGTTGCAAAGACTCATCACAGGCATGTATAGGCTATGTTCACAGTACCAGGCTGAAGTGATTTAAATCAGAATTTTTTTCATCAATTTGGCTCAGATTTCATTTTTTCGTGGCTGTGTGAAAGTGCCAAATCCCATTTTTTTCAAATCCGATTTGAGTTGCATTCATATGAGGTCCTAATTCAGATATATCCACAAATCTCTTTGTGCAGCTGTGCAGCTATAGCTTCAAAAAACAGCAAAATCAAACCACCTGGCCTTTTTTCACCTCCTCAACCTGAGCGTGTACTTCAGACCAGCTGTTTGCTGTTTCTCCACTCCAGAAAAAGATGCTCCACATATGAGCTGCTAACACATCCGTTACACCTTTATAAAAAGTCGTCTCTCAAATATGAGGTTTTTTGACGTTGAGGAAGAAGGTGATGTTTATACAGTATCAATGTGCGCATGTGAGGCATGTGCGCATTTCAGGGACAGATTCATTCACATTGAACACAGATACAGCTCACTTATGATTGTGAACCATCAAGATAGCCAAATCTGATCTGAGCAAAAAATTAGATTTGAGCAACATGGCTTGTAATGTGAACACAGCCTTAGATGCTATGTATTGTGTGTTATGTTAAATTAGGATAAGGGGTTTAGGGCATGTTCCTACACTTTAAATATTCTGCTATTTCCTAACACCACTAAAAGTAAAGTTAATTGTATGAACTGTGACATGCTTAAGTTGGAATAAAGCTTACTAACATCTGTAACTAGCACTGTATCTTTTAATTTATTATGTTCATTTTTCACGAACAGCAATGGTGTTCCAGGGTTTGTTTGAGCCGGTGCATGTTTAATTATCCAAAAAATATATGAAAAAAAAAAAAAAATCCTAACAAGCAGTGTAAATATTTCATTACTAACTCCATTACTAATTATTCTACCAATATTTAGTTCAATGGTGTTCCTTACCTCTAACAGGTAGTGGTTCAATTAAGATAATTCACTCGTTTTTCACAAAAAATACAAGTTAAAACTTTTTTAATGTTTTACTACTTTATTACTTTTGAAAAACCAACATATAAAATACAATAGTTTTACATAACATTGCAACATAACATTGCAACGTTGTTTTAGTTTTTGTTTTTGCAGGGGGTGGTTGCAAATATTTGTAACTTCTTAAGACAAGCAGAAGAAGTTCCATAATAAAAAAATACTTTTAACTATTTTTCCTAGATCTTCAAACTTAAAATTGGGTCAATTTGATCCGTAACATAACAGGAGGGTGAAGTAAATGTGCACTTTAATCTCTTTCTCATCTCTTTTACAAATAGTTTCTTCTAAGAAACTGTCACTCCAGTAACTCTTTGTAGAACCTTTATTTTTTTAAGAAGTGAAGAACAGTCCTGTACTAAACAGACTGAAAAGAAAAACAAATTTGTGTTAAGCACCTTAAATTCAATAAAGCATTCAATAAACACTAGGGTGTCAGTTTATAACAGCAGGCCTGCACTTTTCCAAATATCAGAAGATTAGAAGCTGATCAGGGGAAGGTCATGATCAATAAGAGTGGAACATTAGCGGCACAGTCAGGACTCCAGGACACCACATAACTACATTCCCTCCATTTACCAATAATAGTCTCATCTGGTTGATATTTCATCTGTGAGATAGAAATTTCAGTTTAAATCACAAGTCTCCCCCTGCTGGATCCCCCAGCACTCCATCTCCAGCCATAGCCTTTTTTTTTTACCTTCTCTATGTCTGCTATCCAGGAAAATGCAAGCCCAATACAGCATGTTTTGCAAATAATTAACATGAGGAGGTGAAGTAATGCATTTTTACAACAGAATGTCTCAAAAAATTAAGAATAGAAAAACTTGATGGGAGTGGCTACTCAATTTACACACTGCTGTCACCTCAAAAACATGTGATGATAACTTTTATGAGAATCTTATAAGCCACAGTAACAGTTTTTATTAGAAAATTAGAGGTTATGCTATACAATGACTTGGGGTATACCACAGACTTGAGCGAGCTGAGGTCTCTGTGACATTCACAATTAAAAAAGACTTCTTGAGCTCCTCCATGCTGAAGGAAAGCTGTAAAAAACTTATTTTTCTGCAGGATAAAAATAACTATTAACCCACATGCCAATTCACAATTATTTTTTTATTTTTATTTTTTTTTTACAGCTCGTTTAAAATAATGTATATGCGCTGGGATCATTAATGACGACCAAATGTACCGTTAGGGCTGGGTAAAATGTAAAGAAAAAAGAATAATAATCTCAATATTCTTTAATTATATTATGATTACATTTTTAGTTCTTACATAAGAACGTATTTTTTTTATTTGTAAACAAACAGCACCATTTAAAGTGATGTGCAAAACATTGTTTACTTTACATTTAATTCAATTTTTTTAGTTTAGTTTTAGTTATTTAGTTTATTTAGCTTTTTATTTAGTTTTTTTATTTGCCAAACATTAAGCAGCCCATTCAACCTTACACGCAGCTTTTATATTAAACACAGTGTAAACATAATGTCCTTATATTTCAGTTAAGGAAAAGTGAAATATATGAAATCCCTGCCACAAAAAAGTTCTTTACAGGTTATTGACAGAAGTAAATGTCTATCTACTAAGATTCCCTCTGACAGCTTCAGTGTGTAAAGATGTACAATCTCGATTAACCCATTTTGAAAATCGCATTAAACCATTAATTCAATTAATCAAATTAATTAGATTAAGTTTCCAGTCCTATATAAAGCCCATGAAAATGAATGACATGGTGCATTCAGACAGGACTTAAATCTCTGATAATAATTACATTACCCCACCTCCCCAGATAAAACTAATCCCATCTGAGTAGTGCTTAGGAGATACAAGATATGCTGCAATTCTAAGAATACCATCATCGTTCTGCCAAATCAGATGAAGTAGTTTGTCAAAAATCAATGGCTCTAGTTTGGCACTACTTGTTTTCTCTACATGTGTTGATGGGACTCAGTTTTAGAGTCTCTAAACAACTTCTAAATCAGGAGCAGTTCCTCCTCGTCTCCTCACTCTCAAATTCCCAAATCAATGTGAGAAAACTCAGAGCACTTCTCATCCATTATTAAACCAGAAAAGAAATGACCAGATGAGTTTCAGCGTCCTTTAGCAAGAGAGTAGAGCTCTACTGGCATATTGCCTGTGACCTCTAGAGTCACCAAGGTTAAACTCTCTAAATATAAATTCTACAAGCGCTGCAGCAGAGACTCGCCTACAAAAAAAAGAACTATTATTGCTATGTTTTGTCTAGTCTAGTGGTTCCTTGGGAGCAAATACTCTCCACATTATTATGTTAGTTTTTAGTGAAGCATTTGCAGTCTGGATATTACTGAAACACAGACCTGCTCATGGACCAGAAAACTTTCAGTGCATTTATGAATTTAGCAATGGCTGAGCATTTCCTCTGTGGCTATATGGCTGAGATGTTGGGTTGACCACGATGAAGCGGCTCATGTACGTTTTTATCAAGTTTGTTAATTCATCAACTATGTACAGGAACAGCATAGAAATTGGGATACTTACACCAATCAAATTCTGCCTTTAACTCACTGTCAACCATTCTTACAATTTAAACCTGGGTCAAAAACAATTACATAAACTGTCACACCTCCACAGGTTTTTAAAAAGGTGTCTAGAAACACTGAGAAGTGAAAAAGTGAGAAGATTGAAGAATAGTGTGTTTAAAACAGCATTTAAAAGGAGGACACAAATGCACTAGCAATGGATATTGTCAACTGCAGATTACCATATTTTTCAGGCGCACTTAAAATCTGTTTTATTTTTTTTTACCAAAAATTGACAGTGCATCTTATAATTCAGTGCGCCTTATGTATGAATTTTACCAGTCAGGTTGTAAGAAACAGTAAAGTTTCTCCAGCACTGAGGATGGAGCAGTATTAGCATTAGCAGCTAACCTCAGTGCTAGTTCTTTCGCTGTCTGTGCGTTTACCATGTTAAAACAAGGGTTCCTCAGTGTTGTGCTGTCGGGTGGCATTTACTAGCATTTAATTGCTGCTGCTTACTAAGGCTAGCGCTGCTGCTACCCATGCTATTAATAATATATAATAATGAATAATATCTAAGCTTACTGTAAATAAACAGAAGCGCTTTACTCACCCACATGAACAGTCTTCAGGAGAGAAAGCTGTGTAGATTAAAACTCCAGTTATGTTTCTTTAGCCCCCTGCATGAATTCAAAATGGATGGCATTATCGATTTTTTTTGCGAATATAGAACTGAGTGTTGTCTGCATATGGATGAAAGATCAAACCATGTTGCCAAACAATGCCATGAGAATAATGCAAAGGGAAGCACGCGCATAGTAAAGGTGTACAGAACCAAGAGAACAGAGGACTTGTAGAAAATGACTGTACCCTGATAACTCTCAAAAACTAGCACATGCCTCCTCTGATACATGTGAAGTCAGCCACCGCCTCTTTTTGAACTGCTGCTGATGTAGCGTTGCCAAAGTGCAGCGACTCGGTTCTGATACATCAGCTCACAGACGCCTTGTGCTGATCATCATCACCCTTTGGAGTGATGTGGGGAGAGAGCACCATCTACCAGGAACAGGATTCGAACCGGCGATCTCCCGATCATAGTAGCAGCGCTAAGCCTGCTGAACCACTCAGAGCCCCTTACCTGGTCTTTTCAGGTGGAAAGTTACATAAGTAGGATTGTGTTGATATTGTATGGTACCGCTGTTTATAGTCAAAACGATCCACAATTTAAGCACTTTACATGTAACTTACTAAATTTAATTGGAACATTTTTCTCTGATGACATAATGCACTCTATTACTGTGTTTATATCCGGATATCTGGTTCTACAGCTTTTATTGCAATGTTGGACTTGTGCTTTCTCTCGAACAGCTTCTCAGGTACAGTGAGTTCTTGCAGGATAGTGTTTACTCAGTACCTGAAGCACATACTTTTGACAGAAAGCCTGAGTAATGCTCTCAGACAGCGTGAGGAGCATCATTAAGCATCTCTGCTGTCGGCTTGGCTCAATTTCTTCTGCTTATGACTTTAGCAGGAATTAAAGCTCCTTTCTCACCTTAGCACCACTGTTTGCTTTCAGGGACGTAATTAATGTCCTGTTAATCCAATCAGCACTTATCTGTGTCTATATCAAGGAAGTACAATTAGCAAGGTACAATGAAGCTCCATGGCAACAGTGGGGTAACGCAGGAGGCCTGCTCGGTGAGATGTAGTCAAATAAAGCCAAACCAGCATGAACTTGAGTCATGATGAATCAGCCGTTTTTCGTTTGCACCAGCTAGGTGTCTGTGGGCTTTAGTAAATGAGGCAACCAGAATATCTTCCACTCCAGCAGTAGTGTCAGCTCAGCTCACACACACACACACACAAACAGAAACACACACACACACACTGCTTACCTGCAGCTCTAGGTGTTCTCCGAATCTGAATTTCAATTAGCTGGATGCTCGGATGCTACGTGGCGCAATTTCAATTAGGCGCTAAAGGCAAAGGCGTCCTCATGCTATGCTTATTAGCATAGGATGAGTCACGCTTCAGTGCTATGCTCTGTGCTCTCATAATTATGGATGAGCAATATACACCACAGCGACTTATTTAAATAACTTACAGTAATAACAAAATTCTATGTCGTACGGGTTTTGTTTTTTTTGTATCATGGAATATTGCAATATCTAGTGTGGTTTCATCATTCCCGACACTCACAGCCCCAAACACAGGCTCAGACAAGCAGAAAAAACATCAGCACTGCTTCACGAAATGACTGTGCCTGTTACCAGCTCCCATACAAAAGATGTCACTTCCCTTGTGCAGAATGTTTGCATTATAAATGGTTGTCTTGGCAGTCAGGGTTTATAATTAAAGGACGCACTGTACTGGAAGACTGACTCAGCAGCAAAATCACCAGAGAAGACAAGTGGAATGTCGTGTCATAAGAAATTGTCTGTCACACAGACTTCTGAGCGCGTGACAGCAGAAAAAAAAACATATTTGAATAAATGTGCTCTAATGTCATTCAGCACCTTTGAGTTTTTGCTCGATGTCTAAAAAAAGTCAGAAGAAAATCATCATTTCACAGTTTTTTTCTGACATGAAGTCCAGATGCTACCATTAGGATGATGTGTTTAGATCATATTCTGCGCTACATAGTTCTGAGAATTAGCTGCCAATCTGATCTAAAATTGAAATTGTCTTACATAACGCAGCCATACGGCTCCGGGTGCTCCAGGCACTGCCACTATGATCCAAGGATTGCACACTGGCTACCCAGTAATACTACATCAGTGGCAGTCTGAAAAGAGGTTCTAGTCCTTGCCTCGTAGTGTTGGGGGCATTACTAGTGGTAGGGGAGTCCTAGTAAGTAAATTGGGAAAATGGTCTTCTAAATTGGTGTGAAAATGGGAAAAAAATAAGGAATAAAAAAGCAAACAAAAAATAAAAGACAATCATTTGCTAGTCTGCCTATTATGATTCAGTAAAATTATTTTTATTTTATTTTTTAATGTATTCTGAGTGCATAATGTGGCATTCTGTGCTTATATGTTTAGTATTCAAGAAATGTGTTCAAATTTACTAGAGTAATAACCTATTAAAATCCACTCTGACTGTTCTCCTGCCTCCTCTTGACTGATTTGATTATCGTATTTTACAGAATATAAGGCGCACCGTATTATAAGGTGTACTATCAATAAATGACTGTTTTTTGGTCTATTTTTATACACAAGGCGCATCGGATTCTATGGCACATTTAATGCGACACTAGTAAGGAACAAGGGTGTCGCCATGTTTCCCCTCTAATTCAGCAGGTCTAGCTGCTGGGGGCACCTAAAGAAACAATACTGTAATTCTTACAACAAAAATATTTTCTAAAAACTATTTATTTGGGTGAGTAAAGCTTATATTTCCAATATTTCAGCACAGTTAGCAGCGCTTAGCACTAGTAAATGCCATCCGACAGCACTACACTGAGAAACCCTGATTGTTCGATATACTCACCTCTGAATGGCAAAAGGGCTAGAGCTGCGGTTAGCGACTAATACTATTACTAATACTGCTCAATTTTTTGAGTCTCGTTGCTGGAAAAACTAAACTAAAACTCCTGTATAACGCTGCACTTAAGCAGAGAGGCTTTACTGCTCCTTACAACCTGACTAGTAGAATTCATACATACGGCACTCCAGATTATAAGGCACACTGACGATTTTTGGGAAAATTAAAGGATTTTAACTTACAGAAAAATACAATTTCCTACCTTTATAGTCAAAGCCACTTTGCACAGTGGTTAAACATCATCAGAAATGATCTTTGACCATACAGGATTGTGCTTTGTGGCCTTTTTTATTGCATAGAGTAACGATTCTCTCTGGTCAGTCAGTGCTCTGTAAAATTTACACTTCATGTTTTCATGTTACTCGGCTCATTAGGAACAACAAGTGAGCAAGTACCACAAATTACCTGCTTCCAAATTACCTGGGACCAAATATTCCTAATGGAATATTAAGTGGTGAAGGTGCCATGCACTGCAAAAGCACCAATAGTGCAAAACACATGTCAGAAAACCTGCTGCTATGCTTTTACTGAATAGAAATTTTGTTATAGTAATTTAAAAATGTACTTTACCAATATTTAATGATATAGTTAACGCACTAGTTGTTGCTTAACAAAACTAATCACTCAGTAACATTCACCCCCCGCCCCATTATCATTCATTAACATATGTTTAAATGTTCAAATTATGATATTTATTTGAGGTCATATTACCCAGCACTGGTATAAGTGCATAGTACACATCAATCGACAGGTTATCACAATGCAAATTTTTTTATAAATAAGCAGAGTGATTATCATTGTATTTTCAATATAAAATACAACATAAGAGAGTACACCACTGAAACTGGTCATCGTTCCTTGGCTAGATGCACTTCAGTGCCAGTCATCTGTGCAACCCATCAAACCAAATCTGCAGAGAGCTGCTTTTGCCGGCTGAAGTGGCCCGAGATGCCCTGAGCCATTATCCCGCATTGTTGCATGACTCGGCAGTGACCCTCAGTGGGTGTGCCACGGGGGTGTAGACACTCATTCATCCATTTTCCTTTCAACTGCACCATGCCTCTGTCCTTTCACTTGACCTACACTACACAGAGAGTCAACTGTGTCCAGCCACCGGACGTTTTGAGGGAAAAATGGAAATACCAGCAGAAAGACTGCTCTTTGATTTTAAACAATAATATGGAGGCTCATCCAAGTTTCATAGAGCAGCTGCACAGGTGCTCAATTAGGCTTTAAAAAGCAAAACGCCGAGATGGAAACCAGCTGACGTGAACTTTCAGGGGAGAGAACGTTCAGGTCTTGAGCCACAGTTGGCAGATGATACGTGTGGTTAAACTAAATGCATCAGGACATCTCTTCCATTTTTCAACAGAGATTTCCTTGCTCCTTTCTGTCTAATAGGCACACTGAAGCTTCTCAGCGTATTTGGCTTTTAAGATACAAGTCGTGTTTTAGCTTTTCTTCGTCTCTAAGTTCTGGGTGAAAGCATTGCTATGCATAACTGTTTTATTCTGGTCTAAGAGCTCCTTTCATCCTCCATCTCTATTAAAGTTCTCAGCTGCCTGTTCCCACAATGTTCTGCTTTAGCTGAAGACTGTACTTACTGGGTTTATTAAGACACAACAATCAAATTTGATTGTGTTTAACATGCAGTGCATAGAGCAAGTGTTTGATATTTATCTCTTTAATATCTAAGTTAAAACAGAAAAAGATTTTTATGAAGTAATGTCATTTAATTAAACATATTATGGCTGCAATATATACAGTCCCACCATTGTTATTACAATGTGTGCAGTAGTTACACTGCAGGAAGCACAATGTCATGTGCAAAGTCAAAATAAATATTTTATCCCAATCTTGGATACACAGAGTCTGTTATTACCTTATTTTTGCACTATAAGGTGCACCGGATTATAAGGTGCATTATTTGTAAGGTCAAGCGAGCACTCGATGTTAATCCACACAGATTTCGCTTCTAAAAACTGTATATTTGGGTGAGTAAACACTTCCGTTTATTTTATTTAGATTTCCAAGTTTCCATTAGGGCTAGCCAGGGTTCCTCAGTGTTCTGGTAACTCAGGGTTATATAAGTTAGCGGATCGTCCTACGTAGCCTGTTTTAACACAGTAAACAGGAAGGCAGTCTGATATACTCACCTCGGAATGGCAAAAGATCTAATTAGCAGTAATGCTTATGCTGCTCCAGCAGTGCTAGGTGGGGTTAGGAGCAGCCTACAGGCTGACATACTTGCCTCTGAACGGCGAAAGAGCTAACTAACGCTTAGCGCGGTTAGCAAAGACTGCTAATGCTGCTCCAGCAATGCTAGCCAAGGTTAGGAGCAGCCTACAGACCATTAATACTCACCTCTAAACTGCAACAGAATTAGTTCTTAGCACAGTTAGCAGCTAATGCTAATACTGCTCCGATCTCAAGTCTCATGTTGGAGAACTAAACTATAGAACTAAACTATAATGCGCTGCACTTAAGCGGAGTGGCTTTACTGCTCTCTACAACCTGACTGGTAAAATTTATACGTAAGGCATACTAGATTTAAAGGTGCACTGACGATTTTTGGGAAAAATAAAGGATTTTAAGTACGCTATAGTCCTAAAAATGTCAAAATGTTGGCTTCTCGTGATTTCTGGTAAAAAAAATAAAAATAAAAAAACATAATATTTCCAATAATGTGCAGTCCTAAAACATGGGCTAACACGTCACACCTGTGTACTAAACAATAATACTATAAGGTATAGACTATTATATATACTTATTTTAATAATGAAGATTTGTCAGGTTACTAGACAAAATATTAACAAACTAATTTACAAATCACAGGAAGTGATGAGACACTGCTTTGTCAACATATGCCACTGGATGTTCTACTGCCTTCATTCCTGCTGCACTTGCACAGTTTTGCATTATATCATAGGGTAATAGTGTCCATGGTAACCGCATTTAAAAACCGATCATCCTCTGTGAAAAGACTGTTAGATCTGCAGTTCTTAAAAACGCCCTCTCTGTAGCTCTTAGCTTGCAGTTCAGGTTTGTTGAGCACAGGTTGTTTTGGAACTTCAGTGGATTCACAGTTTATATGCTAAAGTACAGCATGTTTCAAGGACAAAGGACACAACGCCTCCCCTGGAGCTGGCAAACACAGCTAGTACAACAATTACTTTAGGCAGCCTGCATTACCACTACTGCTGCAGCAGCTCAGCTTCCTGAAGCCTTTAGATTGTGTTCCCCGCAACATTCTATCCAACCAAATAACACCAATAGCTGAGAAATCAGAGTTCTGCAGCAGTTCTGTACGAAAACAAGAACTGCTGGGTCTGTTCTGAGGCTGACCAAGCTGTTCAGAATGAAAAACACATTACAAAAACCCTGATGAGAAAATGCTTCTGTATTTAGTTTAGACTAAACAACACTGAGTGTCCGGAAACAAACGCACATTTACCATCGTGCTCAATTCACAGAGACAAGACAGAATACACAACATCAGATTTATCCTAACAATGCCATTTTTTTTTTACAAAAAACTTACAAGAAGAAAGAAAATTCAAACAGAAGATTATCTTAATATTTCTATAGTTGTCATAGGGCCCTATTTTAGTGATGCATAAGCAAGCAATCAACAGCTTGGTTTAGGGCGTGTCAGTGTGTGTTTGGTATCGTGAGAATGCAAAAAAGTCATGTCATAATTCTCTTAATTATTCATGGATGTGATTTGTGCATAACATGAAATAAACCAATCAATGTGTCAGCCTTTTGAGTTTTAATGCTGTCAATTATTTTATAATTAATTTAATTAATTAATAAATTTATTTATTTTAATATCTAAATATCCTAAAAATATTGCATTTTATGTTGAATAAACCATTGTTGAATATTTTATGTTTGAATAAACCAGCAATTTTGTAGTCTCCTTTATCCTCAAGCAAATTAACTATGAATAATTATAAATCACAGAGAAGTCGACTGAATGTCTTTTATTCTCCGATTCACAGGAAAACACAAATATTATTAAAACAGCTAAATGTAAAAGATAGAAGGATATAAACAGAGGAATCATAAATGAGCAAGTAATAAACATAAAAACAGAGGACCTGACGTCTTAGAGAAAAAAATATTTCTATAGATTTTCTTTACTATGCAAAATAATTCTGTAAAGAAATAAAAAAAAAAGTTAAAGAAATAAAAGGTTAAAGAATAAAAGATAAACTGATTGGAGACAGTTGTTCATGTTAACTAGACAGAGCATTTTGAATTAGGTTAGCAAATCTTTAGGCCTTAAGCCTCTGCGTTCAACAAACATGTTGGCATGTAAAATTCTATGCTTTCCCATTTTTCCAATAATAATAACTTTATTGGGAACTTGTTTGGAAAATTGTTGTTTGTAATTTGTAGATTTGTGTGTCTGTCTACGTTTTATGAAACTGACCAAGAGACAATCAGAAAATCCCTAAAGAGTTACTTTTTTATTTTATAATTCTGGAACGATTTTAAATTTAACCTTCCTACTAAATTTGCTTCTTTACCCAGGCAAAGAATCAGGCGCTGGGGAGTGATGAAAATCCCAGCCGTTCTTCATAGCCTCGTAACTCCAGATGTGAACTGGTGAAAAGATGCAATCAAAAGGAAAGACTCTACAGATTCAGCAAATGTATAAATGGTATGTCTGTGATGTATTATCTCAAAGATATTAATAGAAACATAAAATGAATTGTACGGTCCTGTACAAATGTGGGTAAACTTTCATGTAATTCATAAATTCAATTCATGAATCAAGAAAAGAAAGGAAGATATTGTACCACTTTTAGGCAAATATGAGCAGTTCTTTTTAAGAGTTTTCTTGTATTTTCTGTTTGCATAATGACTTCCACACTTCCCCTGAACTGCTAATTCTATACTGTAAGCATTGTGATTTATATATACTTTACTTTACTGTACATCCTGTACTTTTGCACTTTGTATAGTTTTTTATTCATATATTTATGTATACATTTTTGAATCTCAGTTTAGAATTTTCTAGTTTAGAGTCTTATATTTCTTACTGTGCTCTCTATTGTACTACCACTATTGTTTGTTTGTACTGTGTTGTGTAACTGCTACTATCTATCTATCTATCTATCTATCTATCTATCTATCTATCTATCTATCTATCTATCTATCTATCTATCTATCTATCTATCTATCTATCTATCTATCTATCTATCTATCATTTATGGCAGGGTGTCTGTTAAAACGTCTGTGAAAGCTGTCTATCCACAGTACCCAGCGACCTGCCTGCCAACCTGAGCTTGAATACATTGAATACATTCAGTAATGCAGCTCCTACCTTAAATGTGTTCTGTCACATGGATTAACATAACAGACTGTAAGGACTGTAAGTACTCACCTCCAGATACACTACCCAGGGCATAACTAGCGTAGCCACCAGGAGGTCTGCCACTGCCAGGCTCACGATCAAGTAATTAGTGGTGGTCTGCAGGGCCTTCTCCCGGGAGACGGCCATGCACACCAGCACGTTGCCGAAGACGATGACGAAGATGAGCAGTGTCAAGAGCATGGCGTAGTAGTTATACTGGTGCTTGGCTTCACAGCCCGTGCTGTTGAAGGCCTCCGTCCCGTTGTCATGGTACGTCTCGTTGTCGGCATACTCCACGAGGAAATCCATGAGCTGCTGCCAGAGAAGACGCCTGAAACTGAGAGAACGAGAGACCCGTCAATCACCTCGCATCACATTAAAGCGCAGCACACATTACAGCGCTGAACTTCATAAAAGCACTCAGCTCTTCAAAAGAGCATTAAGTGGTGTAAGCACTCTATATTCATACCGCGCCATTTCTCACTACATCGCTCTCCAGTTACTATGCGGCCCGAGGCCAGCACGTTTGATATAGTTTTAATCACAGATAGGTACCGAGTAAAAAGAAATTAATGGGAAAATGCAATCACAAGTGCTTTCAATGGTGTGGGCGGCACAGGGCACAATGAGAACAAGCATTGAATTCAAACAATGTTGTCAAGCTTCACACCAATCTTCATTTGCAGGGGATAATGGCCGAGACACCCACATCGCACCAGCACACCTTTCCCATTCCTCCTTTCCTTTCAAGCCCGTAACGCAGGCTGAACGGCCAAAGAGAAAAAGCATCGATTCTTCGCCGAGGGAGGCGCAGCGGCCGTCTCCTATTGATTTGGAAATTTACACAAATTCTTATCTTCTTTAGAATCAACACCACAGAGTGATGGGAAATGGAAGGAAAAATGCATGCATAGCAAACCCCTCCACTCACTATCTTATTCTGAATGAATTTATATTACATATTATAAGCATCTGACCAATGGAGCAAACAGAGAACATTTGAAAAATATTTGTCTTCCATATTTTCTCTGTATCTTTGTTAACATCTCGTAAATGATGTTGATGTTCACTTGAAAAGGAGCAAAAAAATTACACAATTTGCAGGACAACACAGAGATACAGATTCCTGCGTCTCCCTCCAAGGTTCTGGCCTTAAAGGGTGTAACAATACATTATGTTCATGATTCGCTTCACAATACTGAGTTCACAATGAGATTTTCTCATAACATTTTAAACAGATGTTAATTAGGATTTTTTTTTATTTTTTCTAAGGTGTAAACAATGTAAACAACAGGGGTCTAATAATGCACTCTGCTCACCATTTCATTCAATTCACAGTTCTGGATTCATGATTCGATTTTGTAATTTTGAATACAAACATTTTTTTAGAAACAATGCCAAACACACCTTATACAAATGTTCAATGTATAAATATTTATGTATATATAAGTGCTTTTTATTATTAAGTATTACAAGTACAGTTTTAAGCTTAAACAAACTACTGCTTATTTTTGAATAATTTTTTAGTGAAAGTATCATTGTATAAGATGTCTAATCTGAACAGTGGTAAACAGAAATGCAGTAAATGTAAATACTCTACTTAAATAGATTTTTTTGTGTATCTTTACTGAAGTATTTCCATTTTTGGTGACTTTAATTTACTTTAATTTAATCTGCATTTTAAATTAAAATCCACTACATTATCCAAATCTATCTGCATTTTGACTGGAAAGTTGGCTGGGTGGCTGATGTGAAAACTCGCACCACGACTGCAGTGAAGAATCTGGGGTTCAAAAATGGCCTACTTTGCCAACATTTCGATCAATTATATCAACATACTGGTTATAAATGTTGCCTGTATTCATATAAAAAAAATACATTATTCAATATTTTAATTCATAATGCAGAATTTTTCAATCAAGTCAAAACCATGGCTTATTTTCTTAAATATTTGATTCAGTATTTCATGCATATTTTTACCAATCCTAAATAAATAAATTATTTCACACTATTCAACACTATTTCCCACAAAGCTGGTAAAATTGTTTTTTTTATCATTAGCATGACAAAGCTTTTTTCATGCAGATTTTGACCAATTAAACTGCAATTATTTTAACTGAGTCTGTGAAAATTATGACTTGTTAAAAATTTCTGTCACCATACCTCATTTTCTAAAAACATTGCTGCCTTCAATTAAGTAAATTCTGATCTGAAATAACATGCCTCTTATCGTTTGGAAACTGTTCACAATACTGGACCAGAAAATAACATTTGTGGAGGATGGACCCCTTGATTCTTATCATTATGTCTGTTATGGTAATCACATTATTGATTTATCATTCAATGCATAGAAACGACCTCTGTACATTTTTAGCATACCTTGATATTGCTAACTGTCTACTTGTGAGTTTGATTACATGAGAATGACCATTAGAAAAGTATTGATAGTATCAGTTACTATCAATTATCAAAGCCCTGAAAGTAACAATTAGGACAATTTACACTGCAGTTTTTGGAGCCTAATAGTCCCCTAAACTTGGACATGGTTCTGGTTTAATATGTAGCATATGTCCACGCATTCTGCCCACTACATTATATGGTCAGGAAATGTATGGCTGGGAAAGAGTGTATATAAATTCTCTGCACGCTTGTGGCCCTCAGAGAGGTATCAAAAACCTGAACGCATCTCTCAGCGCATGACTAATTAAATAATATAATACAGCTCTGGAAAAATAAGAGACCACTTAAAAATGATGAGTTTCTTTGATTTTATCAAATTAAAAACCTCTACAATATAATCAAGAGGAAGATGGATGATCACAAGCCATCAAACCAAGCTGAACTGCTTGAATTTTTTGCACCAGGAGTAGCATAAAGTTATCCAAATGCAGTGTGTAAGACTGGTGGAGGAGAACATGCCAAGATGCATGAAAACTGTGATTAAAAACCAGGGTTATTCCACCAAATATTGATTTCTGAACTCTTAAAACTTTATGAATATGAACTTGTTTTCTTGTTTTCTATCTTTTTTGTCTGCAAATAAATGCTCTAAATGACAATATTTTTATTTGGAATTTGGGAGAAATGTTGTCTGTAGGTTATAGAATAAAACAACAATGTTCATTTTACTCAAACATATATCTATAAATAGCAAAATCAGAGAAACTGATTTAGAAACTATAATGGTCTTTTAATTTATTCTAGAGCTGTATTGATTGATACTTCAGCACATTCAGGTCATTGGATGAGTTCATCAATTGAGCATTACTTAGCTTTTTTCTAGTCATTGTTTTTCTAGGCCAGTCCTGAAAACAATGGAATCATTCAATTTCATTTATCATTATACATGTATATCATTAATCATGATTAGTGTTTGACAGTTTACTTTTTTTTATCAGAACAACCTTCTAAATTCTTTCCACAGCAGTCTTTCCGCACATGGAGAATTAGACACGCTCGTAGGTGTGGAATTTCAGCCTAATCTGTGCTCAGGCTCAATCATACGCCTTGTGCTCATGAAGGACAGGGGATGTAATCCTGCATGTCACTTTCCCCTTGTGCTTATCCTCCCCAGCACGGCTGGTTTTCACTAAATTGGATAAAAACACACACACACACAAAACCCCCTCCAGCAACACAGACAACTTTCCCTCTAGAGGGAAATCTCCTTCAATTAACAGATTACCTGCTCAGCCTAATCACTAAAAAGCGTGAAGTGTAATTAATCGAGAATAATCAGAAATGTGTGTGTTTCAGCTTGTATTTGTTAGGAAATAATGCTAAGGGGTAAAGATTTTTACCACACAAAGATCTAATTAAACATAGGACATTATTTGTATATAAGGACATAAACCTCTGCAAATTATTTGTAATATACTACCTTTAGGCAAACACTATGCCTAAGGTATTCTTCCAGTATACTACAGAATGCAATGATGCTACTCATTAACTCCTACATACTTAACCATCTCTAATAAAACAAAGGATTCATTACATACTAGAGCCATACCCATTTAAATGTTGTCAGTACAATCAGATTTGGCTGTTTAATATGAATTGTCGACTATTCATTTATGTTTCCCCCTATATCATTTATATTTTGAGCACTTAAAATCAGAAACGCAGCATATGATTAATGATCAGAATTGCAGCATAATTTAATTATCTACATTCAACTCTGGAAAAAATGAAGAGACCACTTTATTTTGCTATTTATAGGTATATGTTTAAATAAAATAAACATTGTGATTTTATTCTATAAACTACAGACAACATTTATCCCAAATTCCAAATAAAAATATTGTCATTTAGAACGTTTATTTGCAGAAAATTAGAAATGGCTGAAATAACAAAATAGCAGATATTCAGATATTAAACAATGCAAAGAAAACAACAAGTTCATATTCATAAAGTTTTAAGAGTTCAGAAATCAATATTTAGTGGAATAACTCTGGTTTTTAATCACAGTTTTCATGCATCTTGGCATGTTCTTCTCCACCAGTCTTGCACACTGCTTTTGGATAATTTATGTCACTCCTGGTGCAACAATTCAAGCAGTTCAGCTTAGTTTGATGGCATCCATCTTCCTCTTGATTTTTATTCCAGAGGTTTTAGATTTGGTAAAATCAAAGAAACTCATTATTTTTAAGTGGTCTCCTACTTTTCCAGAGTTGTATAATGTCTCATGTAAAATGCATTTGTGGAATATTTTTTCTATCAGTCTCTCTCTCAGTCTTCCCAGATATAGTTTCTACCAACAGTAAAACACCACTACATGTCGTCAAATGGATTTTCTTTTTAGAGTTAGTCTTGTTATCCAGCTCTGGAAAACATTAAGAGACCACTTCAATATGATCGGTTTCTCTGATTTTACTATTTATTTATAGGTTTATGTTTGAGTAAAATAAACATTCTTGTTTTATTCTGTAAACTAAAAACAACATTTCTCCCAAATTACAATTTATAAAAAATCATTTAGAGCATTTATTTGCAGAAAATGATAAATGGTCAAAATAACATAAATGAAGCAAAGAAAACAAGCTCATATTCATTTAGAAACATTTAGAAAAGTTCAGAAATCAATATTTGTATACATATTTGGAACAACCCTAAATTGTATTCACAGTTTTCACGCATCTTGGCATGCTCTCCACCAGTCTTTCACACTGCTTTTGGGTGACCTTATTCCACTCCTGACACAAGAATGTAAGCGGTTCAGCTTGGTTTAATGGCTTGTGACCATCCAGCTTTCTCTTGATTTAATTCCAGAGGTTTTTAGTGGGGTCCTTGTATTTCTTTCCTCACTAAAATGTCATTCTTTTGCTTTTTTGTCTTTGTTTTTTTAAAAAAGGTGCTTGACTGCCCGATTTGAAGAATCTTAGTGACTGATTCAACTCATTGATTTTCAGAGGGCAGCCACAGTTCTTCTCATAAGCTGGTAGTCAGGCAAACACAATTTACCAGGAAGTATCTATTCATCTATGTTCATTCTTATGCTCTATTTCCTGGTCAGGATCTGTATCCTTCTCGGAATCACTGGGTGTAAGGTAGGGATATTTCCTGGACAGGGTGCACAGCCATTGGAAGGTACCACAAACAACAATTCTTTTTTATACACTCGAACACATAAATCATGGCCAATTCATTTACTGTGCTTTTTTAGAA
This sequence comes from Astyanax mexicanus, assembly GCF_023375975.1. Taxonomy (NCBI): domain Eukaryota; kingdom Metazoa; phylum Chordata; class Actinopteri; order Characiformes; family Acestrorhamphidae; genus Astyanax; species Astyanax mexicanus. The sequence continues at coordinate 26,983,579 of NC_064408.1, forward strand.
GACCATAATGCACACAGAACTTTACCTAAGAAATTGACCTAAACACTTCCAGACCACCACGCCCATCAGTGTAGATTTATTTCTACACTGGAGTTATTTTAACAGCACGGGTGCAAGGCATGAAAATAGACTGTTGACGGGGTGTAAGATAGCAAACACCATTGCACTGTCCCTACAAAACTAAAAAGTATTTACAATTTATTTTTATCAAACGTGATTCAAATTAGCTTAATCTTTAATAATTGTGATGCTTTCTGACAAGCTGTTTTATATTCATCTGAATAAAATGTAAAAAACCTAAAGCAGTAACCAGTAAAACACCCATCTTTCAGTTCCTAATAAAGCACTGCTCCTTTTGCTCACTGGGGGAGAGCTTTAATCCTCTGAGACATATCAGTTTTGATTATAATCTGATGAAATTCTTTCCACTCAAGCCTCTCGCTGGTCATCTGGCCAACTGTGAGGAGAGCCATCGTCCCCTCAGTACTGAGCCCATCAGCCGTGGCCTCAATTTCTTCACCATGTAATCTGCTCTGGGTATGTATTGATTAAAGCTACAGTAAGTATGGATATGCTTAGTGGCTTTCCCTCAGGTTATAAAATAAATGCTGTCCTGTCAGCCTATCACGTGCTGTCAGCAGATACGAATGATACCCAGTTCACTGAGAGAACTGATGTCTTATTTCTCATTACCTATAGATGCATTTTCAAGCAACTTAAATCAATACAAAAAATAAAGTAGCTAAAGATAATTTTGAAGTGAATCAATCTGGATAAGGGCATCTGCTAAATACCATAAATGTAAATGTTAAAATATTACATCATCTTAACTGCAAAAAAATAAATAAATAAAAAATAAATAGTTGATTTTACCAAATTTAAAAACTCTGGAATATAATCAAGAGAAAGATGGATGATCACAAGCCATCAAATCAAGCTGAACTAAAAATATCCAAAAGCAGTGTGTAAGACAGGTGGAGGAGAACATGCCAAGATGCACAAAAACTGTGATTAAAAAACACCAAATATTGATTTTTGAACTTTTTTTAAAACTTTATGAATTCTTTGCATTATTTGAGGCCTAAAAGCTCTGCATCTTTTTTGTTATTTCAGTCATTTCTTATTTTCTGCAAATAAATGCTCTAAATGACAATATTTTTATTTGTAATTAAGTAGTTTATAGAATAAAACAACAATGTTCATTTTACTCAAACATATACCTATAAATAGCAAAATTAGCGAAACTGATTCAAAAAATGAAGTGGTCTCTTAATTTTTAAAATGTTTAATAATCTATTTTATTTATAAATCCAAAAAAGAAAAAATAGAACCAATGTCAAAAAAGTAAAAATCCTGGTTTATTTATGTTACAGGTCCTATTTAGGAAAAACATGAAGTTAGCATGTGTTATTGAGGTCAAATCCATATATTGTACAAAAATTCGATAACGAATGACCCTCACCAAAATGCTGAAAGATTTTATTATACTGTGCTTCACACTGCTCTTAAAAAACCCAAGAAGAGTCAGTGGACAATTTGTTCTACTGAAGCCTTAGCTAATGGCTTATTAATGCCCCATAATAATCCACTTTAATCCACTGTAATTAAATTAGATCTCTCTATTTTCTTCATTAATTCCCTTTTCAACACGCTAATAATTGCTTTTGAAAGGTCAGATTTCAGTCATCGCTCACAATGGAATACATCACCCTGTAGGCCAGGCTTAGGTGTAGCATGTGTTGTGAAGATTCAGTTGGGGTCAGAAGTTTACATACAACAATCATGGGCAGGAATGTCATGGGAATATCAGGCTTTCTGTCGTTTACTTGAAACTCTTCATCTGTGGTAGGGTGAGGGTGCATCATGCATCTTTATTAAAAAATGGGGAGAGGTTTATAAAATCAATGTGCTCAAAATTATACCCAGCGGTGGTAAAAAATATAGACACACTTAAACACACTGAGATGAATAATTCAGTGGGGCAGAACTTTCTGAATTATATTTAACTCTCCAAGGTCTCTTAACCTTCAGTTATTGATCAGGACTAGGGATGCGCCTACTTAAAAAAAATTTAAAAAAAAAAAAGATTTGCCTTAATATTTCACTGTCTTCTTTTGTCATCTTATTTTGAGCGTGAGCTTGTGTTTCTGAGAATCCAATGCCTGCTTCCCAAACTACACATCTAAACTTTATTTTTTAAATAGAAACATGCAAGTCATCTTTGCGATATGACAACACACACATTTGTAATCAATGACACTGATAACATTGACATGTTCCCCCAGCCAAACAAACCACACTATAATGTAGGGGTGTGACGAGACACTAATACCACGAGACGAGACGAGACACGATATTGGGTTCACGATAACGAGACGAGATGAGATTTAAAAATAAAATTTTAAGGAAAACTTTTTTTTCCTTTGGACAATATACCGCAAACTTAACAGACTGGTTTCTCTCACACATTGATTCTATAAGGAATAGAAATAAGAATAAAAAATAAAAATACAACTTTTCTAGGTCTTATATAGTGCAAACAATAAGTACAAACCACAACCAGTCATATTAAGACTATGGTTTGTGTGTTTTTTCTCTTAAATCTCTTGTAATTTAACTATGTATAACCATAACCAGTCATATTAAGATTATGCTTGAAGTGCAAACAGAGACAGAACATTTTTTTTAATACAGTACAGAGTTAAGGGATTAGTACAACTGCCTATGAAACAGTCACATGTAGGATTTACTTACAGTATTTACATATGGTTTGTGTCTTGTTGGTCACTCTGTTACCGGTTATTGTTTCCACTGGAGCCAAAATGCAGCCAGACAAACAACTTACAAGTAGCAGAAGCATCTTCTATATCAGGAGTATTTAATTATATTAAATAATTAAGTGCTATATCCTGTAAGGTTGTTTGAACTGAATTATGTAAAAATATAGAAGAAGAAGAAGAAATGCCTCTCTGGACAGATTTTGTTTTCATTTATCCCCTGTCTCTCTGTCGCGCTCGGCGTCACTAGTTTCCGCCCGTTCTCGTTTTTCCACCCGATCTCGGGCTCCCTATCTACTTATAAAGGCGTTTTTTCACGGCCGCGGTACCGCGACCCTGACAACACAGGCTCGATCCCGCGTGAGGAGCGGTGTGTTTGCACTTATTTTTTTCCTTACTGCATCTGCACAGATCTGATTGACTGAAGAGAGCGTTTGGTGATCTTACCCCGCACGTGATTGGTCTGTGAGTTAACTGCGCCGCACAATTAAATCCTTCTCAGTAGTTTATCGGTTTGGGTCCGCATTGGACAACGTTTGGGTCCGGACCGCGGTCCGCCCATTTTCCTCTTCTGCTGAGAGCTGCTCTCACACTCGCTGCTACTGGGTTGCCAGATCCCTCTTAAAAAGTCCACATTAAACTTTTTTTTCTCGCGAGACAGGTTTAAGCTTGACGAGAAATATCGTCATATTTAATCTCGCGAGATCTCGTGGCACGATATCTCGTCACACCCCTACTATAATGAAAAAGCCCAAATAACTCCAGCCAACCAGATATGTATTGTAGACTTGCACAATTCAGGAATTGGAAGGCATAGTCAATTGCCCATTTCTGCAATAAGAGCCAAACCTCACCTGAGGACAGTTGCTAAGACACAGGCCTGTCACAAACTGGAAGCTACAGGCACATCTGTATCAGTCTATAATCTAGTCATGGTCAGAGGTAGTGCTGGGCGATATGGGAAAAATCATATATAAATCTTATATCATGCTAACAATATATATCATGATATACCACATTTAAGTATGTTTTCAGTTATTCTTCGAAAAATATGACAAAATAATATCATTGCTTACTTTTTTCCAACTTTATTTCAAAGTGACATTAAACCAAACTTTTACAAATAAGAATTACTACATTTTAATGCAGCAATATATATATTTATATATATATATATGTATCAAATGAAAACAGATGAGGTAGATGCAGTAGCTAATTTTTTCAAAAGAACAATGAGTTTAATAATGTAAAGCATGTCGCAAACCGCCGTGTCCGTCAAATAAGGTAAAGCAGCGCCCTGTCGCAAAACCACATTATGAAGCTTTTTCGCGAAGATTACTTTATTATCACTTATATAAACCGAGTTTATGCAAAGTGACCACACCAATACATTTCATCATAGCCATTTTATATATTTGCATTAATAATTGATGAAATTACTGTAGAAACGATAGGGACGATAGAAGGTAAGTAGCACGATATACATTTCTATCGTCCCCACAATATTTATCATAATATCGCACAGCACTAGTCAGAGGACCTGCTGTCCAATAAAGAAGCCCCTCCTTGTCCAAAATTAACACCTTCCAGTTAGAATAACAAAATGTGTGATTGGCGGATTGAACAAAAAGGAATGTAGGATAATTAATGTATGGTGAGGCAATTAATCCCAAGAACAACTGTTCCAAGAACTATTGTTAAGTGCAGTGGCGGCAGCATGATTGTCTGGGACTGTTTTGCTGCCAGTTGAATTAATACATATCACAAACTCAACAGAATAATGAAGGAGAAAGAGAACAATTTCAGAATTCTTCATCATAACCACAAACCTTCAGCTAGACAGTTTAAACTTGGACACAATTGGGTGTTGCCACAGGACAATGACCCTAAACAAAATAGGGATGCAAAGATTAGCCGATATAATCGACAATATTGATTACAAAAACTAATCAACAATGGAAGAAGAGTAATGTACTCACTCATTTTACACTCAAATTGGCACGCAGTACCAAAAGTGCTCAAACACAACAGATAACATATTTCTTCACCAAACAGCAGCACTTTCCACATTTAAACAGCAATTTTCTGGACATTTGATTAGCATATATGTTAATTCATGTTCAGGTGTTTCTATTATTTGAAAACGATAGGGAAAGCTAGGGTCAGGAGCCGTACCCACAGAAAAATAATCATCAGATTAGTCAACTACCATAATAATCATTAGTTTCAACACAAACAAAAGGTTGTTTGTGGAATGAATGAAGTCGCACTGAAGTCAATATTTGAGATTCAAGAATCAAGATATTTATTGTCATGTCACAGAGTACAGGTGTACATGTGAGTGAAAAACATGGGTGCAGACAACAATATTTACAGAATAATAAAATAAAATAGAAATATGCTGTTAACTTAAACAGTATACACAATATACACAATAAACACAATAATTACCTTAAAGACATGTGGTATTGCACTGTAGATATACGTTAATATGACTGAATATAAAAGTATATAATGCTAGCTATATACATGTGCTGATATCTGAGTGTGTATGTAGAAGTCCAGTATGTAACAGAGTAACTATGAGTAAAGTGCAGGTACAGAATGAGTTGTGTGGGAAGTACAGGGTGCAGAGTGCTGTATATGGAATAATTATGGGAAAGTCAGATAGATACAATGTGAAGTAAATTAAAGTAAAGTGCAGGGTGCAAGAGTTTGTATAAATGGCAGTGGGTGGGTTGGGCCGAACACTGTTCTACCTGCTGTTTCACAGCCTGGTCGCCCAGGGGAAGAAGCTCTCTCAGAACTGGCTGGTTCTTTAATTTCAGCCTATCATAAATATGTGGACTGTACTGTCTATGTCATGCCTTTACCTGGAAAACATCCCATTTTGCCAAGCCAAGTGTTTAAAATATCCAACAAACTTCTGCCAGAAGCTTGTTGATGGCAACCCAAAGCACATGGTACCTGTCACTGTGTAATGTTTGTCAGAAATGTGTAATGTTTGTTCCTTGTATGCATGAGCACACTTGGCCAAATAAGCCTTCTTATTGGTCCTTGTAACAAAACTTTAAGTCAATGTAACTTCCAGATCCACTTTAATGTTGATTTCAGAAAAAAAAAACTCTGCACCTATACTTCTATAATGTTAAATGTATATTGTGCAGGTAATGTAGCATGTTGGATAAAAGTTTCACCATATACCTTTCAGCCAGTTTTTCAAAGTGTACAGAATTGCCTGCAGAGTATTCACAAAGTGTAGCATTACTGTTCTAGAAATAGCTATTCAAGCAGCAATTGCTCTTAATAGGGTCACCTACAGAGAGTGGCAACTAGGGACATTGTTTCAGGTTCAGGCCTAAGGGGGAGCCCAAACAGCAGGAGAAAATGTGCCCATCATGAGAAATATTACACAATTCCATTTCAGAGTAAAAATAATACTAATGTATTGTGCCGTGGGCCTGGAGCAAGGTAGTAGCTTACATCTGATGTAGGCTTTTTCTTTCCTGGAATAGTAGGAAAAGAAAGGGAGAAGACTGAAGAAAAAACAAGCATAAGTACTTAGGCTTTTTGCAAGAAGATACCTGCATATAGCATCTTTTACATAAACCATATATTTTGTAGATATATTTGGATATATTGGAAAACTTTCATTTTTTTTAATTATAAGTTTTATAATGAAGCATCCAAATTAGGGGTGATCTTTAGTATCTGTAATGATTAAAATCTACTGGCCAAAATCACGATGACACTTATGATTGTGACAGCTATATCTACTGTAACTGTAGATTAGTCTTATTTATAAGCAGCAATAAAAGCAATCGGAGGACAGTTTTGTACACTCATTCTGCTGAATGGGGGGGGGGGGCAAATTCTGGCAGAAAGAAGGATTTCAGCACTACATCTGAAAAGGCAGCTCACCAAACTGACAACTTCTGGCTCTATAAACCAATCAGTGTGAAGTATAGAAAATTCAGATAGATGATGTTGACAGGACACACTCAAGTCATTTGCTCCATTCACTGAACCAGTCCAAAAGTTTACAATTTAACAAACACATAAACCATTGTCTGGACTCTGGTCTGGACTTAGAAGTGTGAAAATACACACCTTGTGCAAGATAGGGCCTGATGTCTGATTGATACTGGAATATACTCAAGGTTTCAGTTAGTGTTAAACAACATTGACAAAAAATGAGATGTGCAATAACATTGTTATCCCAATATTGATGTGAAACTCAATAAAGATAAATTATATTAGTTTTAGCCTGATGTCCATAAGTTTTGGGATTTAGGGCCCTTTCTTGTGAGAATGGGTAATTGCACTGAGCATGCGGAATAATCATTTTAAACTGGGTGGGTGTGATGTGGTCTCCTTTTAGAGCAGATTAATCGGATTCCAGGTTACGTTCAGTCAGAGAGAGAGAGCAAACTCAATTAGAAACTTCACTTCAACTACACACTTTTACTACTTTTACTTTTACTATGAGTAAATGAGCTACTAAGCTCTGAGTTTTCCCTTCATAAGTCTCCATTGCTCCACCAGCCACTTATGTTCAGTAAAACTGAGCCAGAACCTCTTTTACAGGCTGTACGTGTGACGTAAACACGTAAAGACGTGTGACATGGCCAGAAGAACTTCTTAGAAAAAGCGACACCCCAATATTTAGAATAAATGTATTAGGTTCAGCAGGGAAGTTCGTTCCAGCACACTGGCACCATTTAATACAATATTTTATCCCGTCTTCACGGGATAAAGGAGGGGTAGTGTGTTTAGTGAGTGAGAGAGATGGGGCACGGTGAGGCTGTACAGAGACACAGCGGGAGAACTGACGGGGCTCACTTTAATGCAGTGTAGTCTATATCGATATACACGATATTGTCTCGTCTTATATCGCATTAGAAAATATATCGATATTTTTTAAAATCTCGATATATCGCCCAGTCCTAACCTCTACCTTGCTCTGCTTCACTCTGCCTTCAGTCTCATTAGTTCACATGAGCCTAGACTACGGTGTAAAAAGCGAAAATGGAGACAAGAAACAGAAGGCTGTGCTCAAATGAGAGACTCAACAAAGTAACATGCATGTTCTGCCAAGCAAAAACACTGAATTGCTTTCCATTTCCAACTCATTTTCACAAAATCCATTTCAAAGAGTGAGGCCAATTTACAAGAGGGACCTACAGCAATGGCACAATGACCTGAGAATCTTTTTGTGAGTACAAAAGCCGGCTCTATAGACACAGCAGGGCTCCATATTTGAGCCCACATTTGATGCAGACAGCCTGACAAAATGTGTGTGTCAGACTCATCAATAAGCACCTTCCCTCTGCTCAGACTACTCGCAATCAATGCATAATTTAAAAACACTGCAGCGTCCCTGTTTCTCTGTCTAGGATTAGCTCAATATGGCTTTTAAGAGATGTCTTGCAACTCTTACACTTAATGAGCCAAGTTAAGGTATGGATTTCACGTTGGGATAAATTGGACATTATTGCTTGTTTTTCATTTAAATGATCTTGCCTATGTATTGGACATCCAGGCTTGTGAAAACAGAAGGTACATAAGTACATTTAATACATATACATTTAGTTTCTTGAATGAATTACTTTGTGCTACATTTGAAAAACGAAGCCAAATCTCTACAAATCAATGTAATGGCACTGAGAAATATTCACATGGTGTGCAGGTATTGGAAAAGACCTCTAACGTGCAGCAATTAAGCACACTCTATTCTGATTCCAGAGAGATTTCATTCTTATTAAGACTGTTGCAATTACTGCTCTATTATAAAGATGATTATGATGAATGAGAAATGTAATTACAGTGTAAGTATTTAATCATATTCACTTAAGGTATGAACTGGTTCTGCCAAATGAGACTAGAGAATATTGTTAAATGATGCATGCATTCTAGGACATTAAAAAAATAATGCAACCTCAGTCCCTTAAGGTTGAGCTCCCAGCTCTATGCCGTTGTCTTACATATTTGTTAAAATTACGAAACATGATAAATTACCAAAAATGTAGACCCTCAGCGAGATATTGCATTTAGAGACCTAAAGTTTGTATTAATTTGATAATAATGAGCACATAGTCAACTGATTTCCTCCTATTCTTTGATGGCCTGTCCTATTGCCACATTTCTCTTTCTCTCTCTCTCTGTCTGTCTGTCTCTCTCTTTCTCCTATTTGTCTCATCAGACTTCATTTATTGTTTTCCTGCCTTTTGTGTCGGCTTGTCTTAGGGCTGGGCGATATATCGAGATTTAAAAAATATCGATATATTTTCATATGCGATATAAGACGAGACAATATTGTGTATACCGATATAGACTACGCCACGTTACAGTGAGCCCCGTCAGTTCTCCCGCTGTCTCTCTGTACAGCTTCACCTAGCCCCGCCCCCCTCCCTACCTACCCAGACTACCCTTCCCCCACCACAGTCAGCATCAGGCAGCAAGAGAGAGAGCAGGCGACAGAGAAACCTAACGTTACAGATAATTTCCAGATGGTTTGGATTCAGCAAGTCAGATGAGCAGCAGAATAAGGTATTTTGTAGAGCGGGGGTCAGTAATGGGCGGACCTGGTCCACTATTGAGATCTAGTTAATTTCGACAGGGTTTATTTTGAACTTTACTAGCCGTTGCCGGTGGTTTTGCAGTGCAGGAAACTCAAAGCCCAATTGCCTGCGTTCTAAATAAACGCCAACAGAGGAGAGATACGAAGCTCATTCAGACACTGTTCTTTTAAAAACACACAGTGGCAGCAGAACATGTAGCTTTGTCTCAAAAGAATCTTTTTGATATTACCTTATGGGATGAAAAAAATGTTGAGATATATATCGTATATCACAATTCAGAAAAAAATATTGAGATATAGTTTTTGATCCATATCGCCCAGTCCTAGCTTGTCTGCCAAGGCTGCCAAAGACTTAACAGTTACTCACTATACCACCTACACCACTATTACACCAGTAATACCACTCAGTAATAAAGGACTTTACCACTGATACTAGTGCTGGGCGATAAAACGATATCGATAGTTATCGAGGAAACTATATATCGCGATAAGTCGGGGCGAGAAATTCGATAAACTAAATTTTCTATTTCCCGTTTAAGTAGCGTTGTGAAAAGGCGCAGCACGAGATCAGGCAGCACGCTGAACTGCTGCTCAGCCCAGTACAACCCCTCCCCTCCCCTCTCCACCATCCCCCTCCGCCCCACCCCCCGAGCCCCTCCACTCTGAACTCCTCACATAGCGGCTCCTTCTCTCCCATTTACTGGATAAACTTCATTTATACTATTCAGCGGCGCTACACTGGAAAACTCACCTTTTAAATATGAGGCATGCGTCTCCAAGATATTTAGAGAGGTGAGCTTGTTCAGATTTCTGAAGGCAGGTAAACGCTGCTCTGTTTGCTGCTAGTTAGATTAGCTTGTCTCCAGTTTAAAGTTAGCGATGTTTAGGTGTAAAAGGGATCTGTGCAATCTGTCATCATTAGCTAAGATGCTTTCACTGCTTTTTACATTCTAATAAACTAATGGGTAACGCACGTTAGCCGTGTTAATCCACGTTTCGTGTAAATTAAGGTTAACTTCAGCACGAGTGAGGGGTTAGTATATAAACACACAGAAAGGAAGCACTTTCCATCTTTTTTCCTAACTCTCACTGTTTCTGTTAGAAAACCCTGAGGGCAGCATTCTCCTCTGTCTTTGTGTTTTATAGTTTTTAACAGATAGAGAGTCTGTTATGCTGGATATTTTACTAAATACAGAAGATTATATAATCTGTCTAGCTGTATTTGAACTGAGCTAAACATTGCTGTTACTGAACTGGAGTTTTAAATACACTTAAGTAATGTAAGTCTAGTCTACTGAAAGCCAGTAATGTTAGTATAAATCTGTACTGCAGTAGAAGTGGATCATTTCAGAAACTTGACTTTATTCCTCCCACCTCCATTATAGGCCACTTTTTTTTTAAATATTTAAATGTTAGCTTAATTTAAATGAAAAAAAAACTAAAGGCTCTTATTTAAAAAAAAACATAAGCAGTAAATTATCTAAAATTACAACAAATAGAAAATAGAAAAACAGTAAAACATATGTAATACATACTTTTTATATGACCAAAATTAAACTAGACTGAAATCTGACTAAAACTAATAATATCCGATAGACTAAAATGTAACTAAAACTATTATACATTTTAGTGAAAAGACTAAGACTGTATCAAAATCACCTGTCAAAATGAACACTGTGATATACTCTTGTATTTTGCTTTATGTAGTTGCCTGCATTCAGGGAGGGGAATGATCTTTTGATTAAATATAATTTTATAAAAATAAATAAAGTGTTATTGCAATTTAAATTAAACAGACATATAATGTAAAGGGTCTTACATATTTTTTAGTTTATATATTTGTCCCCTTTTTAAAATTAATTTAAAAGCTGTACCCACCTGGCAAGATGTTAACATCCTAGTGTCTGTCCACAAGGCTCTGAGCCTGCTAGTGATTTTGTCCATAACTCCCTTATTCTGTCACTTCTGAGTAAAAATAGAAACCTTTAAGTGTAACAGAAAGTGATTTGATTTATATCGTGATACATATCGATATCGGCTGATATGAAAAACTATATCGTAATAAGATTTTTTTCCATATCGCCCAGCCCTAACTGATACATTTATAAACGTAGGCCTTCATAAGGTTAGGCCTGTAATGATTACATTACATTACATGACTTACAACAGTCCTTTTTGTTTACTTTAAAACATCCAGAGCTAGTTTGTAGAGACTAGGATCAAGAGATAGACCAAACTTGATAATGTTTAGAACCCTAGAAGAATAATGTTTTTAAGATTAGTTTAGAAACTCTTTAAGAAGATGAGTCTTCAGTCTGTGTTTGAAGACCGCGAGTGACTCTGTACACTCCACCACCTTGGTCCTAGGACAGAGAAGAGTCTTGAGTGATGGTGGTTCAAGACAAGCCGTACTGGAAGCTCTAAGAGCTCTTGGCACAGATCTGGCTTTGACCATTGCCATCAAGTATGAAGGAGCTGGTCCGTTTTTGGCTTTGTAGGTCAGAGTCAGGGTTTTAAATCTGATATGGGCGGCAACAGGAAGCCAGTGGAGGAAACACAGTGTAGGCAGCAGGTCCTAGCCGGTTGAGTAAGGTTGACGCGTAGCAGTAACCACCAGCAGAGTCCACTTGTGTTTTAAAAAATGTTTACTAAGAAAAAGTTTTCCAACAAGCAAAAATGCCAAAGACTTCCACAAATATCCACTTAAGAAGTAAATCTAAAAAAACATGTGCTCCATTTTCCACCTATGTTCAAATGCTGCTCTAATTCGCTCCCTAGTGAGCAAAAACACATTCTAGAACATTCCTGTGGCTTTCTTAAAGAGACAGGATGCAATTACTCTACTAATAAAATCTACATCAAAGGAAATTTTCTAAACTGTGTGTTATGTGTCTCTTGAAAATGGCAAAGAAATCATGGTAAAGAAATAACAATAAAACAATATATACAAAACACTATATACATTAAAGGCAGTCCTTCTTTTGATTCCTATATACAGCAAAGGAGTCACATGACTGAACTTCGGAAGATTGAAGACGAGTTGAGCTACCACATGTACATGTCAACAGGAACAATTCTTTTATGGAATATAATGTTTCAAGTGAAACTGATTTTCTTCTTAAATCCAATATTTTTTTGGAATAACTTTTTAAATCTGTCATTTATAATAAACCATTCTGTCTATATAAAAAAATAAGCTATCAAGGAATTCCAGTGGCTGACCGCTGGGCTTATTACAGAGGATGTGTTCTAGAGCACTATAAAAAGATCACATTATTCAGTCAACAACACTTCCGTCCGTGATTTCATACTTAAGGGTTTTATTCTACTGTGTGAGCACAGCCTTAGTGAATATAAAGCTTGTTATCCAGCAATACCTTTAAAAATCAGTATTGTTATGGCAAACCAGAAGAAATGATATCTCCTCAGACTCTAACTGTACTTGTCTTTTTAACTTTTGGTATTTATTCATACTAACCAGCTTACATAGAATGCCTTAGTTGCAGCAGTTGTAGAGAATCCCAGACATTCTGCAGGAACTCTCTGGAGAAATCAGTGATATTGTCAGAGAGGGATTAAGCCCTCTCTGGGGGCGGAGTGAGCGGATTTTAACATGAGCCAGGTACCAGCATCTAGCGTAAATCAATGGAGCATGACACTTTAATGGGCTTAATGAAGGTACGTTTCCTCCTACTTACTCGAATTCTCCGTTCACCTCCAGCCCTCGACCTACTAGCCTATCCATCCATCTTGATCTGCTTTGATTTTCTTTTGCACCTCATTTGTGTGGTTCTACGCTCACATGTGGTGAGATTAGCTATTTTCTTTAAAAATAGAGCGGCTAGGGTGACCAGCTACGAGAACAAAGCTATCACAGTTTCTCACACAGCCAGAAATCTGAGAAACTAGCGTGTTGTAAAATGTGCATATAAGTAAAAATAAATGCAATTTCAGCATCACTTCAGTGCCACAAGTGCTCTTGTTAAGGAACCCCTTTTATTTCTCTCATCTTTATGCACCTTCACGCTGTGGCTTTAAAAATAAGACTGCATTTCTATAGCCATCGCATGCTAGTCAATTCAGTCTCAAAGGAGACAACATCACACACACACACACACAAACACACACACACACACTGTTTAAGTTGATATATATCAAAGGACGACCAGTTAGTTCAAGAAACTAACATTCAGAAACTCTAATCAGTCTATTTCTGCCATGGACTAATTCAGTGACTTGGAACTACACTTCCCAGAATTCCCCTGTGCTCTCCCAGTCATGTGCCACTGCGTCACAAACTCTCCGTCATAATAATTAGCCTCACCTGTTTCGTCCTGTATAAATAAACCTCATTTCCTGTTCTCCAAAGAAAAATGCTTTGTTTGTCATTCAATAAAATAATTTTGGTTATTGTAATCGAGGTAAAATTAATAGTGATACTGATTTGAAGTCAAATCATCCAAAACTAAACTAATCAAATAAATCCCACTTTAAAAAAATGACCACTTTGACATATTTTGTTTGTATTTATAGTAGATAGATATCCATAGTAAGCACAAAGTGAACATGCTAGAAAAGCACAAAACCAGCAACACTTGAGGATTTGAGAATTGTACAGTTTCTTAAAAAAAAAAAAGTTTGGCGCATAGGGTTTTTCTGAGTTAGAGAATTGTGATTGCATTGTTGCGTACATACACAAAGTTCCAGAAGTGAATTTTCAAAATGCCAATTTAATATTTTAAAGGACTATGAGCTGAATCGAATTCTTAATAAAGTGTAGACCAATCATCAAGTTTTAATGCACTGCAGTGAAGTGCTGCCAGATCATTATTATATAAGACTTAACAACCTAGAAAGTACATATGTAGTAAATGGTTTATAATGAACAAACTGGGCAACCTTTGTTATATAAAATATTTTTAAAGCTTACATCTATGGTTAAAGATACTCTAAGAGTCTCTAAGAGCTAACCTAAGAACTTCACAAGCACCCAAATCATCCGCTTCATCTGAACTTCATACAGTACCTGTCAAAAGTTTGGACACACCTTCTCGTTCAATGTTTTTCTTTCCTATTAGAAATATAGCTTCTCTTCTTTGGAAGGCACTTAATATGAGTTAGGTGGAGTCGCACAAAATGTTACTTCTGTTTAAACAAAATTATTTCTTCTTCCCATTATTATGTCACTTTCTTACTGAGCATTATATACTACTATACTAATTTGTATGTACATTATTGCTATTGTTTTATCTATTCCATTTTTTTTTCAGGCTTCAGGACTCTTTTTTACTGAAGCTGCTGTGACGCCTGGGTAACATCTTAGGACAGAGCATATTTAAATATTCTTATGTCTAAAATTAGAGCTTAAAGCATAGTTTAGAATCATGCTTTAACTGTGCCCACCTTTGCAATTACTCGCTTTTTTGTTGGGTTTGTACCCAAGAAAAAAGTCCTGCTGCTAAAGGACAAATTAGTATAATAAAGCAGTGACCTTTGTTAAGTTTATATGCTAAAAGATGCTTAAAGCACACTGTAAATGCGCCCTTTCGTACTGATCTGAGACATGCTTTGTATTATTCTTTAAAAACGGTCAAAGGTTAGCACACAGTAAGGGGAAGCAGATCAGATCAGCATAAAAGAGCGAACTCAGTGAAGAACCCGTGGGTTCTCCTCTACCCCTGATGTAATCTGAGGCACGGTGAGGGCAGCGGGAGGCGTGCTTAATTCTTAGGTGCATGATGTGGTGGAAAAGGAGTCTTGATGACAGCTTCTCCGAGCAGGTTTGCGGAGATGACACTGGAGCCTCCTAAAAGGCCACTGCCCTGAGTCGCAAAGACAGTGTTGGCAGGGCCACCGCACGGCACTGCGAGACAGCCACGTCCTTATTATGTCTCTGCTGGTGAAACTTTCATCCAGCTACAAGGGCCTTCCGCTAGCGTGGCCGGGCACAGAAGCAGCAGTACAGTAGCAGTGCCAGGAAATGACAGCAGGCCAGCGAGGGCATCAGGCAGAGCAGGTAAATGTGCCAGACTATTTTTGTTTCAGAAGAACACGAGACGTCTGCCTCTCAGACTTACAAAAATTTAAAACTGTCAACATCCCTCACGGTTTACCCTCAAAGTGAACATGGTGGAACGATCTGACAGGAACAATGTGAACAGCATGCAGTGCGAGCACAAAAGCAACACAATGCAAGAACAAGTGACCTCAACAAGCCTCTTGGGCAAGTTAACATTTTACAAAGATGTTTAAATCAAACTATGAAAGCTTTCTATGGCAGGGATGCAGGAATTTTGCGTATGTTTCTTTTTAGGTTTGTGTGTGAAATCTCCGCTCAGTCTTTAATTACTACTAGTTCATTTCAAACTATTCATACACAGAGGTTGTGACTGAAATGGCTCCCTACTCCCTCATTAGTGTTGAGCTATATAGAGCAACACCATTTAGCTCTGGTCGCTCAACACGACCAACTGAACGGCTGAACTGTGTTTAAAACTCCATAAACACACAAACTGAGCTCTGAATTAGAGTTAGTGAAGCTCTGTGTTGATCATGTAGTAATCTCCCTGACTGTTTAATTTACACTGTTTAGAAACATAATCCTCACATTAATGAACTACATGGAGAAACATCTGAAATACACTAAACACATATGTAATACACACATGCAGATAAAATCATTTTATATGTTGTTTTTTGTATTTAGTGATACTTGAGGTAAGGTATTTTATTTATTTTATTTAAAGGTGGTATTTTTTCATCCAGATCAAAAATTTTGTTTTTTATTGATTTAGTTTCTATTGGAGCAGCTTACAGATGCTCAGATTTAAATGTAAATATTTAGTAGCTTCTGGCTTCAACATATATACTAGTTTGTGTGGTGCAACCCATTTTAATTTAGTAACGGTTACATCTGAATTTACATTATAAACACTTGCATTAAAACTAGCTTACGTTTGAACTCATGCACAACTGGGCAACCAGCCCCAGGTCCTCCTGACGTGTGATGCATGTCAACAGACTACTAATCTTAGTGTTGTCCCTTACTGCATCCACACAAGGGCTTGTTCGTCGTTTTCACTGAAACAAAAATAGAGCTTCCACACAGACAGATTTTAATATAAGAGCCATATTGTTTCCAGTAACTACAGCATCTCAATCAGAAAGGAGAGCAGTTCAATTGGGACTTGAGGGCAGGCAGCCTTCATCCAAAGCAGATAATGCTCCTCTCCTGCAGCCCCCGGGTGACTCAAGGGCTTGTCCTGGGCTTGTGGTTGCATCACAAAGCAGCAGCTAACTGAGGGAACCTCTCACTCCCTCCTACTGTCTCCCTCCTCTCTCTCTCTCTCTCTCTCTCTCTTTCTCTCTCTCTTTCTCTCTCTCTCTTCCTGCCAATACGGTCAAATCTGCCAGTTGCGCCCGAGGCTAGCAGAGCGCTGGCTCTGCCTGGCTGACGCCCCTGCTCTGTCTCATCTCATTTGTGAGCAGGGAAGCCTGTGAGGAGGCGAGGAGAAGAGAAGATGAAAAGAGAAGAAGAAAAGGGAAGAGAAGATAAGAGATGATAAAGCAAACATACTAAATAAAATGAGAAACATTCTGAAGAGTGGAAATAGGAAAAGAAATACAAATGATTAAAAAGTAAAATAAGAGAAAAATACACTTAAAAAAGAAGAGAAGAGTAGAGAAGAGGAAATAAAAACATCATTTCAGAGGGAAAGAGAAGAGAACAGAAAAAATAATGAGAATGAAAGTGAGAACAGATCAGAAAAGAGAAGATGAAAGAATGATAAAATAGAATAAAACAAGAGAAGATAAAAAATGTGAAAATAAAAGAAAAAAAGGGAAATAAAATGATGGAATATGAGACAAATAAATGGGAGACAAAAAAGTAAAATATGAGAGGCAAAAGAAAGAAGTGAGGAACAGAAATTTAAACGAGGGAAAAAGAGAAAGGAAAAGAAGAAATGAATGGAGAAAAGATATGAAAAGAGAAGATGAGATGAGGATAAGAATAACAGAATCAATTAGAAGAGGAAAAGAAAACAGGACAGAAAACAGACAAGAAAGAAGAGACAAGTAGAGAAGAATAATAGAGCAACAGAAAATAAAACAGGAAGAACAGTAATTAAGAGAAATGAGAAGAGAACTGAAGGAAAACATAAACATAAAACTAAAGAGAAGAGAAGATAAGAGCAAAGAAATTAAAAGAAAACTAAAGAGAAGAGAAGAGAAGAGAAGAGAAAACTAAAGAGAAGAGAAATTAAAAGAAAACTAAAGAGAAGAGAAGAGAAGAGAAGAAAAAACTAAAGAGAAGAGAAGAGAAATTAACAGAAAACTAAAGAGGAGAAATTAAAAGAAAACTAAAGATAAGAGAAGAGAAGAGAAAAGAAGAGAAGAGATGAGATGAGAAGAGAAGAAAAAACTAAAGGGAAGAGAAATTAAAAGAAAACTAAAGAGAAGAGAAAAGAAGAGAAGACAAGAGAAGAGGAATTAATAGAAAACTGAAGATAAGCGAAGGGAAGAGAAGAGAAGTGAAGAGAAGAGAAATTAACAGAAAACTAAAGAGAGGAGAAATTAAATGAAAACTAAAGAGAAGAGAAGAGAAGAGAAGAGAAATTAACAGAAAACTAAAGAGAGGAGAAATTAAAAGAAAACTAAACAGAAGAGAAGAAAAGAGAAGAGGAGAGAAGAGGAGAGAAGAGAAGAAAAAACTAAAGAGAAGAGAAATTAAAAGAAAACTAAAGAGAAGAGAAGAGAAGAGATGAGAAGAGAAATTAACAGAAAACTAAAGAGAGGAGAAATTAAAAGAAAACTAAAGAGAAGAGAAAAGAAGAGAAGACAAGAGAAGAGGAATTAATAGAAAACTGAAGAGAAGAGAAGAGAAGAGAAGAGAAGAGGAATTCATAGAAAACTGAAGAGAAGAGAAAAAAGAGGAGAAATTAAAAGAAAACTAAAGAGAAGAGAAGAGAAGAGAAGAGGAATTAATAGAAAACTGAAGAGAAGAGAAGAGAAGAGAAGAGAAGAGAGAAAAGAGAGGAGAAATTAAAAGAAAACTAAAGAGAAGAGAATAGAAGAGAAGAGGAATTAATAGAAAACTGAAGAGAAGAGAAGAGAAGAGGAATTAATAGAAAACTGAAGAGAAGAGAAAAAAGAGGAGAAATTAAAAGAAAACTAAAGAGAAGAGAATAGAAGAGAAGAGGAATTAATAGAAAACTGAAGAGAAGAGAAGAGAAGAGAAGAGAAGAGGAATTAATAGAAAACTGAAGAGAAGAGAAGAGAACAGAACAGAAGAGAAAAGAAGAGAACAGAAGAGAACAGAAGAGAAGAGGCAGTTCTTTGGAGGTGTTCTGCAGTAAGAGTAGATGTCCATGTCAGTGGCTTTTTTCACTCAGGGACCAGCAGAAAGGCCATGAGACGTTCTGTCTGTCTGGTCACTCCAAAGCACACATGTAGGACTTTTTCCCCAGTTTTAATGACCAGATATCTTCCCCAGGGCTGGGCTGCCTTTTGAAGGGAGAGGCTGTTTCTCTCAGCAGCAGCAGTAGCAGCAGCAGAAACACTGTATGTTCTACCCCGTGGAGAAATGTCAAAGGCTAGGGTGGGCAATTATCGATCAGGACAATTGCTATTGGGAAAGTCAGTGGTCAAAAACAGGTCCATTCTGCTGAACTGGAGAACACATTCAGAAGTGTTCTGTCTTTTAGCAGCAGAAGAGCCTCAAGAAAGATAATTGTAATGGATGCTAATTCATTACTAAGGGCAAATCTTGTAAGATGTGTGGCAGTTCTGAAAAGATAAAAATAAATCAGTGGTTCTGTCTTTTACTCTCTTGTTCAACAAAATGTACCCCAGCAGGGCAGAGGGAATTTCTGCAATATGGCTCCAATCAGAGCTCCATCACACTGCTACACTGTGAAATGTGTCAGACCAATGACACTCCATCAACGTGAATCAAAACTAATCTGACCAACTGACAGACTAACCAGGACAAGGGACATTTCCAACAAAACAGTGCCTGGACAACATCACTGAACTGCTGACACTTCTATACACAACATAATGAAAACATGCTTGAGTTTATGTGGGATTCTTTTTTTTTGGCCAGTAGAGAAGATAATATATATTTGGGGTGTAACAGTACAGGAAATTCACTGTTCGGTTCACACCTCGGTATAGACCCCACGGTTTGGTGTGTTTTCGGTACATATTCAGTAAGGTTGGTGGGAAAAATAAAGAGGCTGGGCATTCTGTATAGCCTCACCTTTATTAACTTCATAATAACAATGGAACAGCATTATGATCATGTTTTGTTTTTTGGGATGGAATGTTGTTTTAAATGCTTGAAACCAGGGTTCTCTCCTTCTGTCATCATGAGAGGCTCCATCTTTTGGATCTTGTTGGAACAAACAAACAATGAACCTGATTGTGTCGCTTTATTAAGAACGAAAACAACAGCGTTACTTTAACTGATTAAACTACAATTATTTTCCTAAGCATGTTTCTAGAGAGAGAGAGAGAAAGTGAAAGAGAGAGAGAGAAAGAGAGAAAGAGAGATACACAGTATGATCGCCTGAGTTCATACTGGAAAGCGACAGGCGTACATTCATTTCCTATGGCAGCGCAGCGACAGTGTGTGAACAGTCTGAATCTGTGTTTCTGCGCTCTCTGCCTTTGTGCTTCAACGTCCAGTCAGAGCTAAACTTCTCAGGGCAGGCTAGGTCAGTAGCGAGATGCTAATAGCAACAGTGCTACAGCTACACTTTCCGGGTTACGTTCCTTGGTTCTACAAGTCTCCTATAGACTGCCCGTGTACCATGTATTCTGCACGTGTTTGTGCAAACCAGAGACTGTAAAAAAGATGGACGCTGTGTCACCGGTCCCATTCATTCAATGAAAATGAAGCCAAAATATTCCTCCATGTTGGTGATCCTGAAACCCGAGTCTGCGCAGTAGAGACCAGAGGAGGGAGAAAGACTGTGGAGAGACAGCCTACTCATTTAAATAACCCCGCCCCTGAGGGCTGCCTCCGCAGAGCTCACACAGTCTATGGTCCCACCCATACAGTCATTGGTCCCACCCCGGCTAGGTGTAACCCAGCCCTTTTACAATAACCACACCTTTTTGAATAGAGCTGAATAACGTTTTAAAAAACAAATTCTGTGGGAATATAAAATTTTTACATTATGAGCAGAGGTTACACTAGCTGTTCACTGTACACTTACAGTATATTGGAAAAAAACGTGATTAAAAGTTGTCTGTTTTCCCATTGAAACCTAAGAGAATGGGTGGGGTTACACAGCTTTCTGCAACCAAACCATTTTACTCTAATTCTAACATAGACAACACACAAGGTATTTAATAAAAAAAGAAATAAAAATACTGAATAGTTTCGTTTCATTGACGGTGAAATAGGTATGAATCTGCAAACCAGCACAATTGTGTGAATTGGAACACAGACCTACAGAGTGCACTCTTATGATCTTACAATCTTATATATAAAACAACTTTTAAAAATGCTTTACCCACCAAAATAAGCTGTTTCTAGGAGAGATAAGTGTGTAGACTAATCCAAGGCAGGGCACATCAGAAAACCAAGTATTTGCATCTACTCAAAATTAGCAAGAATCGTGCATTTAAAGTGGGGCTCAAAGCTTCCCGCATCCCAGCAGCAGAGCGTGCACTGCTTCACGGAGGTATTTTGCTGTTAACTGTTGAGCTTTTATTTCCTTTGTAACTACATTCAAGAACACCCTTTTACTCTCCCATAAATTTATATTAGGCTTACACATTAATTCTCTGAAAAGGATCATTGTTTTTAGAGTTATATCATGCTATTAATGTCCTACATGTTACAACTACATTTGGTCACATCTTAAAACATTCTGTGGTCCATGTGTTCATATTCTGTTATGAACAGAAGCTGCAGTGGATTTTGGAGCTAGTATGCCACTGCTCTGCATCTAACTAAACCATAGTTGTCATGGACCTGTGATTTTTGTTGGAGCACAGTCCTCTAGTTTTGTGTTTTGAGTACAGGTGGAGTGTTCCCACATGCCACAATAAACCAAACCACAAAAACCTTTATATGTCTGCCCCAGACAAGGTAGCAGTGCCCTGACAATTTTTGTACCAAATTAGGTTCCAGGATAATATAAAGCTACATAACTTTTCTATGCTCTTTCTACAAGCACAGTCTTCTTAAAAAAAGGGAAGGAATAATGATCAATAAGGTGTAGCTTCTTTTTTGGGTAATTGAGCTAACGCACACTGATTCAATTAACTGGTGTTAATTAAGGAAAATCTGAATTTGATCATATCATACGCAATAATATCGGCAACATTTTTGAATATCGTGAACGATATTATACCCTAAAATATTGTGCCATATCACCCACCCCTAATTATAAAATCATGGTACTACTTTTTTTGCTGTTTACTGTTCTCATCTCTCATTATGTATCTACTAGAGACAGATTATATCTGTCCAGTATCATTTATTTTACTTTAATTCTGGATATATGGAGATGGATATGGAGTGCATTATTAGTATTATGACATTCTGGATCATTGACTTCTGTTAAAAATCTAATACAATTCTTGTATTCTTTAATATCTCAGTTAATGCTGTGCCTTATTATATCGTATGCAATAATACAATTTTATTTTTATTATTGCGAAAAAATACTATAAAATATCAGACTATTATTTTAGGGCCAAATCGCCGAACCCTAATTCCAACCTCCAAATTCATTTGATTGTATAGGGTTTTGTCAATAGCTTATCTGCCATTGTACATGAATAGGACATTCAGTAGAAAAAAAAATAGAACCAATAAATTAGCATCAAAATAAACAGAATGGAGATTTTACTCTAGCTCTTTGCATTTAGCAGAATTATGTTTTCAGCCATTTGCAATATTTTGATAAATGTCACCAACCTGCACAAGCAGTAACCTATCTAAAGAAGACTGTAACCTCTGTGCACCCCAACAACATCCACCCCACAACTGGGAGCACAAACGAAACCGACAGTTAGTGATAGTGAAATTATACACCATCACAGTGTCTGTAACACTACTCTTTATAGAACCTGCAGAGAGTTTTTTTTTAAATGTTGACATGAAACAAGCATGACAACAAGCATGACAACGGCTCAGGCTGGAGTTTGCTTTTACTTTCCTGAGATTACAAAGCATCAAAGATTCTTTAAGTGGCTCACAGAGCAGAGCACAGGCTTTGAATTCAAGATGATTTACTGTAGTGGTGTGTAATTCAGCGGAAAGTTAGGAGTTTCGAAAGGGTGAAATTTGTAGGATGTGTTCAGGCCCACAGCAGAAGGGTCTGTTTTCCCCAGCAACTCAATTGAGCCACAAAGCATGAAAGTCCAGATCAATATCAATCCCCAAACAGCAAGTATAAACAAAAGCCGCACTTTCAGAGGAGAGGATGACCATGAGATTTAAGCTCCACACTGAGACTGAAATTGCATTGCAGATTCCCCCTTGTGACTCTTGATCTACGCAACCTTCTGGGTAAGTCAGTTCACTTTTTAAAGTGATAAGACCTATTCACAACAAGTTTTACTTTTTGGACAAAACAAAACTATGTATTTTAACCATAGTGGAACCTTTGCACCAATTCTGATGCGCTTTTGACTTCTGTGCTCTGTTAAAGCGGAAAACTCCATGGAAATATATGTATATAAACTCTATAGTTTATATACATATACAGTATTTACACTCTTTCTGTTTCGTTGCTCCCTGTCCGCTTCTTTTGCTCTCTAATTCCCTTCTTCACACAAGCCGTCATTAGAGCAGGAAAGCTATAATCTGCTTTGTGGACGTGAACAGACAAGGATGCAACTTCTATAATATTTTATCAGTCCCACAATAGGGAAATTCACAAACCTAGACCTTAAAACAGCTCCAGCAATTCTTTTATTCTTTTAATCTGTTATTCCCAAGCCTTGCAGTTCTGCTCTGTCATATATTTATTTTAACCTCAGTGTGTTAAGTGGGGCTGGGTATGGAAATTCAACCCCAAAAATGCATCAACCGAAATGTCTCGGTACTACCGAGTACCAAAAGGTCTAAAAAATGTAGTTCCTGTTTTTAATACTTTGCATGAAACATGTATATATGAGCCAAACGCAGAGAGCACGGTAAAAACAACCCCCACGGCACCCTGAGCACATACAAAAACGCATATCATTCAAGCTGTCCACACACCACCGCTGCGCTGAAATCTCTCAGGCTCTCGCACTGTCTGTCTCTCTCGCTTGCTCTGTCTCTCTCTTTCAATATTATAATGCAGTACAAATTGATCTAGTCTGCCAGACCTAAACCAAACTACACTATTATTACTGTCCCCTCACAATAATACTGGGAAATTTCAGCATTAAAACTTTGTTTTCATTTCATTTAATTTTTAAGTGATTGACAACACTAATATAATGAAATGTTGCCAAACATATGCTGATATCCCTTAAAAGAACTTTAACATTGAAATGCTCCAGTAATATGCTCAATGCTTAGAGAAAATATTTGTAGTTTAAGCAGTTAAAGTAATGATGTTATTTTTGTTCTTAATAAAGCTCCACAGTCATGCTCATTGTTTTTGTTCCAACAAGATCCAAAAGTGACAGTGACAGTATGAGAATGAGATTATTTGTCCCTACTCTTATGATAAATAGATCCTTTGTGTAAGAATAATTATCACTTTTTGTATTTTTTGTTTGCAATTTTTGAAAAAAGGCATCGAAAAAAGTACAGTTTCAAGGTCCTGTACCGGTACAATAACCAGACCTAATGTTAAGCCATATAAGCTATAAAATGATATGTTTCCATACAACACAGAAAATAGAGTTGGCTCCAAATAAAAAAAAATGCAGCATCACAATACACAAGTTTATGACTTGGTTCTGAAATACACCATTAATATAGAAGTGTTCACTTTCAAAATGGACACTCGGCTTGATGTGAAACGATTTTAAGTGCTGGAAAAGGTTATTAAACCCTATAATGGTATAAAACCCTATTTGCACTTTGTGTGACTTTTATGAACCAATAAAACAATGGGATTGTTCCTGTAGTGGAATGATCCTGCCAAGTCAGATGCATATTTTTTTTTGTCTTTAGTGCTTTGTAGACCGTGCTAGAAACTTCACTGCTCTCATAAATTACCCTCTGCCACACCAGTGCTCATTAGCGAGTGAAGCTATAGTTAGCAGTTCTTTGTGGACATAAACAGACTAGGATGCACAAACATTATGTTCTTCTCAGTCCTTCCCAAGCCTTTCAGCTCCTCTCCACCATATACAGTATTCACTTTATCCTCCACATTTTTATAGTCAGCGTGTTCTTTCTGTATATTTAAGCCTTTGTATTTCATGCTATAAAACAAGATAAGCTGTTCTTCTGACAGCTTGATACTAGCTTAATTTGCATTGGTCTGCAAACATGGCAAAATAGCTTCTATTGGTCAGCCAGAATTTAATGCTTGCATGTAAAAAATGTAGAAAATCGCGGAGGCTTTATATAGAAACAGTTTAAAACGTCATACCCATCTCTGTTCCATTTCTAGATGCTCTTTACTGAAACTCAACATGAATGGATCAGATGAGGCAGCTCACCAATGTACATGTAAATGTAGATAGTGTGCAATCATCTCAACAAAGGCTTGCTCAAATGATGAGATATGCTCAATTAGATGTGAACTGACTTGAGGAGTTATCATACGCTGATGACTCTCATTATCCTAATCCACACACAATCAGTTTTTAATTATGTGTCTCATTTGTGGAGAGGCCCTTATCTGCCAAGTATATCCACACAGCAGAGTGTGACAGTCCACCATTACACACATCGTCTCCACTGTTTATCCCAAGTAGATTAGGTTTCCATTCCCTTCAATATTAATCCTTTTCAATGGAAACAGGTGTGTCAAATTTTGGCGTTCTGCATAAACGGACTGCTGAGAAAAGGGTCATTGCGGAGGTGCTAAGCCCTGCCGGATGACGGAAGAAGGGAAGTGCCGCTCCAAGCGGGTTGATAGAGTATGCCCCCTTAAACGCATTGTCAACTCCTATCCAAAAGTGAATGACAAGCCTTGGGGAGATTAGAGTGCTCGTATTTCTTTAGCTGTCTGCCTTGTCAGCTCCCGCAGACGCACGGCTGAGAAAACACAGAGACATACACAGCAGTAATAGTCAAGAGCAACCTTTAAAATTCCTGCTCCAAAAAAAAAAAGATGAGAAAAAAAGGCCTTACAGTGCTTTAAAAGAGCACTTATAAATCACACCACCGCTTGATATAACTATACAAGTCCAGCGGGGTCAAAAACATTGCCTTTTCAAATAAGCTGACATTTAAAACTCAGGAGGAGGGCTTCACTATTAAAGCAGGATGTTCTGCATGAAAAAAAATACTGATTTATGACTCAAAGAGTGAAAACTGGGCTCTACCTTCTTGCATCCAACAAAAGAAGATGAACAAATTGCTATGGATGGAGCATCTTTTATATCGCCATCAGATGTAGGCTTCTCCCGAGATCATTCTACCTCCAGCAAATGATTTCATCATGCACCATCATGTGTCTTACATCTGAAAAAGTGGGGTGGCCCTGCATGAATACAATCAGATCCTGTAGACATGACATACATATCATATCATATGAAACAGCAAGACTTCATTTTAGATTGAGGCTCCCTTTATGGATGCTAGGTACCACTGTGTCCTTCCAACTCCCACCTTAGCCTGAATAAAAATTGCAGGCTTTGCTTTGTTTAATTCTCTGTCGGGTTTTGTTTTATCTGGCTCATGTAAAACCCGCTTATTCCATTCCGGGACACGGGGGAGCTGGAGCCAATTCTGCCAGCCATCGGGCGGAAGGCATGATACACCCTGGACAGGCCGACAGTCCATTGCAGTGCAGACAGACAAACAGACACATACACATCTAGGGACAATTTTGAGCATCTCCAATTCACATAAAAAGACAGGTGGGAAGAAACCGGAGCACCTGGAGGAAACCCACATGGACACAGCAAGAACGTCCAAACTCCACACAGAAAGAATCTTCCCCCCCCACCCCCACCCCTCCACAGCCGGGAAGCGAACCCTTCTTGCCAAGAAACCACAGCACTACCGACCTTTGCCACCATGCTACCCTATGAACAAATCAGCAAATTATAAATGGACACTGAAAAATTATATAGATGAGATAAAACAAAAAAAAAATTTTTTTTTACAGTATGACTGTTTACCAGTTTAAGAACTATTGCTCCATCCAACCATTGTGGTACCTTTAGCCTATCAACAGCATTCAGCAAGTAATCCAGCTCAGAATAACAATTAGCATCACAGCATACACACTCCAACACTGCCAAGGCCGTCTGCGGTGTCTGATAGCATTGTGGCTTTTGCTGCCTTCAATCACACACAGAAGCTTGTGTTTTGTATTTTGGAACGATGGAATGATTTTCAAAAACAACAAAAACACCTGCTTTTTTACTTTACTTGTTTTTCTGCTTTGAGAAATTGCTGAAATAACAAAAAAGATGCGGAGCTTTTAGACTTCAAATAATGCAAAGAAAATAAGTTCATATTCATAAAGTTTAAAAGTCCAGAAATCAATATTTGGTGGAATAAACTAGGTTTTTAATCACAATTTTCAAGCATCTTGATGTGTTCTCCTTCATCAGTCTTGCACACTGCTTTTGAATACATTTTTTGCCACTCTTGGTGCAAAAATTCAAGCAGTACAGCTTGGTTTGATGGCTTGTGATCATCCATCTTCCTCTTAATTATATTCCAGAAGTTTTCACTTTGGTAAAATCAAAGAAACTCATCATTTTTAAGGAATATAATTTTTTTTTCCAGAGCTGTATATTTGATCTTTCATGTGTGCATGAGAGTAAACTATTAAAAGTACACTGTAGTTGTTGTTATATCAGTGTTATGTATTGACACATCCCCCAACTCATAAAGTTCATTTTACAACTGTGTAATTGTAAGTATTCTGTAAATAAGTACAAACAGTGCACCTTTCACATCACCATTTCCACATAGATCATTCTATCTTCGGCAGATGATTTTTTCATGCTCCATCATGTGACTTATATCTGAAAATGGGCTGTTCCTGCACAAATACATGAAGAAGATCACAGCATTGACTTCTATTTATCTGCAAAGCTCTTCCATTCTGAAACACTGTCAAATGTTTCAGAGATGACTTTCTCTGGAAATCCTCTCTGGCCCTGCTGACCTTGGGGAAACGGCTTTTAGTCACTAAGCACCTCAATGCTAGATTGAATTTCAGGGCGCTTGTCACCTACACACCCTTGTGACCCTTAATGCATTTTAAACTGCTGATAAGAGAACTGGGCACCGGAGCATGGTTCTGATAGCAGTGTGTCTGTGTGTTGTGCTGATGCTTGTATTTAGTGTCAGGTGCCTTGTTTTGTATGGCACATATTTTATACAAAAGGTATCTGCTGTTAGGTGCAGTGCTGTAATATATAGTAGTTATAACCATATTGCAGTATTCATGTTGTAAAACATTAGGAAAAGCTGAAATGCACCATTAAATAAACATATATTTTAGTTAAAAGTTCCCTGAGATGTTTTCTTTGAGGAGAAGAACACAATTAACTCATGGGTTTGATACTTAGGCTATCTAGCCTGTCACGTTTAGGACTTTACGTAAGGGCAAAAAAGGTGCTTTACTAATGTTTAAAAAGTATTTATGCAATTTATGTAGATGCAACCTTTATGCGATACATAATTTCATTGTGTTGCTTTTGAGTCAAAATACTACACTAATATGTAATAACAATATTTAACCCTTTGAACCCTAGGCTGTTTTGGTTTGTTTTTCTTTGTTTTTTTTTTTCAGTTCCTCTTTCAGGTCTTATAATACAGTAATTATATCAGACACATGAGCCATGAGCTGTTTCACTCCAGAAGCCATACAGCTGCTCAAAAATGTAATCATTTAAAATGTAAAAGGAAGCAGAATTGTTATATTTTGCTGGAACTGGTCATGTTTTGGTCAAAATTTTACCAAGCGCCTGTTTTTTTTTACTTATTTGTGAATGAATAGACTTTAACTATATTCACACCTAAGATATATTTTCAAAAATTATTAGACTAGAGTGTATATGAGTTGAAAGCATAAGAATATTGATGATAGTTCATTACAGGGCTTATTACTTTGACAAAATACATGAACAGCATTTTTCTTGATAATCACACCTCTAGGATACATGTAGATTATTAAAAACCTGACACTCAGAGCAGCCTATACCACTGAGTATTTTAAAACTATTGAGTAAAATAAAAACTATATAAAGTAGTGCGCACACCATACCTAGCTTTAGTTTGAGTGCAGGTAGTTTCACACTTTTTCTGTGGACACTTTTCAGTCATTTACTAATATTATTTGGTTCGAAACATCATATAAATATGTTTAAAGCACTAAAGGTAAATAATATTGGTTGAGGAAGGAGATCTCACTTAGGTGTTTTTCTCAATGGGTTTCTTGTAGAGGCTTTACCACACTGCAATGTTATTACTATTTTTAGAAAGAATAAGTTCCGCCCTTTCTAACCATATATGGATTATGTTTATGTGTTTAGGGGTCCTGAGTAATAAAGCTGAGAACAAAAGGTGCGATTTTGTAGGGTTCTAAGGGTTAATGTTTGATAAATGGTTTTGATAAAATGGTTCACTTCAGGCTGTTGCTAAATTTCTGCTTTTGTAATC
Organism: Astyanax mexicanus; assembly: GCF_023375975.1. Classification (NCBI taxonomy): domain Eukaryota; kingdom Metazoa; phylum Chordata; class Actinopteri; order Characiformes; family Acestrorhamphidae; genus Astyanax; species Astyanax mexicanus. The sequence continues at coordinate 27,012,698 of NC_064408.1, forward strand.
CAGGTGGTTCTCTATGGTGTTTCCAGCTGTTTGAAATGGACTTGCTAAGCGGTGGTTAAATTGATACAACAGTATCCCAGGTGATTGCTATGGTGATTCCTTAGTGGCTAACTAGCAGGTGGCTGCTATGGTGGTGCAAAGTGGCCTCTATATGTTTTAAACCGTTGCTATGGTGTTGCTAGGTTTTTGCTAAATGGTTTTATGGTATGGAATATGTTTTTCCTAAGTGGTTAATAGGTAATCGCCATGACACTGCTTAGTGGTTGATATGATTTCTCAGGTGGGTGCTATGGTTTCCAAGTTGGTTGCCATAGTGTTCCTAAGTAACATTACAAGGATCACACAATCAGATTGAAGGTAAAACAGTGTTAATATTGTAAAAGTGTGCAACAAGATACATGGAGAAAAATCCGGCAGAATATTGAAGAAGAAGAAGAAGAAGAAGAAGAAGAAGAAGAAGAAGAAGAAGAAGAAATGCATTACACTGTGTCCCCATAATAATTAATTAAACTAATCATCGGATATAACTGTTTTTGTAGGCTCCAGAATGTACTTTAGAATGTCTTTTAAATAATAAATTCCAGTATTTATGTAGTAATACTACTGTTGTTTCTTAAAATGTATTTATGTTGTTTTGCTAAATTATGTGTATAGTGTATTAGTGGGATGTTGTGCTTTCAAGTGGAACCACCTGTAATGGAGAGGCTCTTAATCTCTTAAGCCTCTCTTGAAGAGCTCTCTTGATAAAAAACGCTTGTCTAAAGTCTCTATCAGAAACTGTGAAAAATTTTACACCACAGATTATCTACAGCTGCTCACTGTTTCAACATATTTGCACTCACTTAATTTGTATTAGCATCAATATAATTTATCAAAGCAATATTATATATATCATTCTTCTCTTAAAATGACAACTTCAATCATGCTGATGCTATATTTGTTATGTAAACGGAAGAACAGTGTCCAGGCCCGTCACAATCACTATTTTTATTTGGATGATGAACTGTCCATGTCATTTTATGGTAATAAGACCATTTTATGCCATTGGTATAATGGCAATAGAGTAGCATGATCATGCAATTACAATTTTAATCATTACAATTATTCAGATGTTGGATTCAGATAACTGACAATTTTAAAAGTTGAAGTATCTTAAATAAATAGAACATAATTGAATTAAAACACTGGTTTTAAGAAAACTTGTCATCTCAAAGTAGTACCCTGATGTCGTAATTTGGGGTGGGTGATATGGCACAATATTTCAGGGTATAATATCATTCACGATATTCAAAAATGTTGGTGATATGGCACACCCCTAATGGGCTGTCATTGCTAAAAAACAAAATGGTTTATTATGATGTCAGGAGAAACTAATGAGGTTATCTCTATATTTTGTATAATACGTCAATATAGTCTAGTGTGGCTTAAATGTGGCTCATATTTCAACACCAGTACTACTAATATTTTGAGTTTTTCTTGGCTAAACCCTTTAATACCTTAAGTGTTTAAATCTAAACACATTGATTTACAAAGTGAATGGAAGGCACATTATTGCTGCATCCCTGTAGAGATAAAACTTAAATAATCCTGGAAAATCCTGTAGAATTTCTAAAAATCCTAATTAGATCACCCCCACAGTGTAAATGCCATAAACGATTGTGATTATTTCCAGCAATGCCACAACTGCCACATAGCTTGCTCCTTTCTATGTCCGTGCACAGCACGCTCCATTGGCGCTGTCTGTGCATTGTTGTGCTGTGTGAACAACAGTGTGGCACCACAGAGCACTCTCAGCACGCTTCATGTGGTTCGCTGGAGCGCTCGTTTTGTTAGCGCTGACCAAAAGGACAAGTCTTGATTTGACAGCAGAAGGAACCCCGAGATATGGAACACATCCTTTCATCCTTTTGAAGAGACCAAAACTGCAGGAATCACAATCTACTAGAGTATAGCTGCTTGCGTGGAGGGAAACATGACATATTCTTCAGGCTTCAAGTCTTTAAACCGTGGAAAATATATAGAGTTAATCAGCATTTCATAAATATTTATATTCTTAGGTAGTTATAAAATGTTATGTATAAAAACTAAATGCACATAAATCTGGCAGCAGACATTTGTTTTTTTATTTCAGAAAAGTACACAATTTATATTAAAAATAAGGAAATTAAAAATGTATAAATACATAAATTACCAAGACTCTCTGCACTACAATAAGTTTTCATCAAACTAAAAACCATAATAAATAAAATATCCCCTCCTCTACTAACAGCTGAGGTATTGAAAAAAAATCCCCATCTTGCTTCAATGAGCTAAAGGTCATAAATAACTCAAGAAGAGGCCTTTTAAGGTGAGAGTGCTTGATTAAAGGTCTTTGCCATCTAATGGGTGCAAATTAGTGACCACTGAACCTATTTTTATTCTAAAGAGAAAATCATTCTCCCATGCATTTAATTATTTAATACACACAGCCAAAATGCCAAAAGTTATGGGAGAGCAGTATGTAACATATCATAAAGATCTCAAAACAAGCATTAAAATCACATCCACATTTGATGCAGGAGGCCCCACACCAGGGGTGTAACATATCGTATCGTACGCAATAATATCGCCAACATTTTTGAATATCGTGAATGATATTATACCCTGAAATTTCGTGCTATATCACCCACCCCTAATTCTGCACATCAGGGTACTAATGTTTTTGCTGTTTTTAGCAATAGATACATTCACACTGTTCCCATTTCCCATTATATATCTACTAGAGATCTGTTCAGTATCATTAATTCTACTTTAATCCTGGATATATGGAGATATTTGTAAAGCATTATTAGTATCCTGACATTCTGGATCATTGACTTCTGTTACAAATCTGATAAAATGATTGTATTTTTTAATATCTCAGTTAGGGGTGTGCCATATCATATCATATGCAATAACAAAATTTAATTTTCATTTTGTTGCAGTAGTGTATTCTTGTATTTTTCAGTGTTTTGTCATATTACCAAGAATATCGTTATCACAAAAATACCATGAAATGCATGAAATATCGTGATATTATTTTAGGGCCATATCACCCACCCCTACCCCACGCGCATGTCCTACAGATCTGTGCAGCATTCTTTAGCCTCTTTAGCTGGTCTGGGATATCATACTAGTTACTTTCCTTTGTCAGTGAATAATACAACTGATGTGATAATCAAGTTGATTACTGTGCTGTCATGTCTTGCAGAACAGATCAAAACTAAAAATGTGCTCGTCATATTGAGAAAATGAACACAATTGTATTTTTTATTTTGTCCAAAGCTGCCCCCGATCTCGTTTATTTTTTTTTCATTTACCATCACAGAGATATTTTTAAATATGATATTTTATACAGTCTTAAACTCTCTTCATTATATATAATTTTTTTTTGTAATTGAAAAAGTAATAATCTGCATTATTACACTCTATTTTCAGTCCAATTCAAAGTTAATAACTCTACAGTTCTGCAGGTGCTTTTTTTTAATCAGGTGCTTTGTATGTTTTTTGTATTTTTTTCAAACTGAGTGATTTACACTTCAAGCTCTGATATTAGAAGTTTTATTGGCTGTACTTGAGCACGATTTTCTGTTCTGATAAAAACTACAGCAAGCCTTCAAACTTCACATATCTTCTCTCTTCAGCTCAGTTCTCAGACTTAACTTCAGATGTTCATGCACAGCTAAACATCACAGTTATTTCAAATGAGAGCAGTTTTGACCACAGAATGTCTTCTGTCATCATGAATAATAAATTAATAAATTAATTTATGTTCCTCTGAAGTTCGTACTCTTGTAGTTACAGAACATGCTTTATTCTGCATGTGAGATGTTTTTATATAAATAAAAAATGATAAAAGGGGAAAGATAAATATGAAAGTAATACAAAATATAACATCTGTGAATGCTTTAAAAAAATCATAATTGTAAAGCAACTAATGTTATTCTGTAATGGTCATGTGTTACCATTATAGAAAGCCTCACAACTGTACCCACACGAATAACGAAAAATGTATGGTCTAAAATGATCTTTGAAATGAATGTTTTAGCAATATTTTGCTTTGCTTTATTTCTGGGGTAAAATAAGTATACATCATTTACTATGTGTTTAAGTAATAAAAACTAACCATGTGGGAACGTTTTGGGACAGGAGCAAGAAATTAAATACAAAAAGAAGGTCCTGTGTTCTAGACTTGTGTATATTTATGTGCAATTTAACATGGATTAATGGCAGAGAGGGCATTTTTTTACATAGCTGTAAATCTTTCCAGCTTATACTAGACCTAAAGGGCCTTGTGGCTCAAACTTACTTCGAAACGCTCCAGAGTTCGGTGTGACCAGATTGACAAAAGCACCTTTCTTGGGTCTCAGTGCAATCGTTTTAGTCTGGATACTAGTGTGAAGAATGTATTCACATGTGCCCAAACAAATCAGATTTAACTGGACTAAAATGTGCAGATGTGAAAAATTCTCTTAAGACATACAAAAAAGCCCAGGGGGGCAGGAGTAAATACAAGGTAACTGCATGGTCTTCATCCACATGGTTGGGCACGTGCTTGTAAACGATGAAAGCTGTGCATCTCAGTCCAGCACAATTTAGCACAGATATGGACAACTGAAAATGGACAAGAGACAGCGCGCGGGTGGGGGCGGGGTTGGTGGTGTCACGGGCCCTGCATTGTTTTATATCGCAATATATATCGTCAAAAAGGACATTTGCTTTGTAATTTTTTTTCCAATATCGTGCAGCCCTAGTACACTTATTGTGGCCAAACGTACATCAGGAAATCTGCCCAGTCTTTTTTTCCATTTGTTTTGGTTATCAAAAACCCTAGTGTGAATGCTAAAATGGACCCAAAGTATAATGCAGCTATGTATCAATTTCGTCTTTTTCACAGAATTACAAGGGAACGCAATGACAGATGCAATTTTCTCCAGCTGTACAACAAACTAGACTAATTTGAAATGCCATGATAGGGTACCTGAACTCAGAAAAGAAAAATAAGAGATCTTACAGGAGAATAATACAGTGTAATTTTCTTTAGAGCCAATCTTACTCTGATTCTGTCAGCAAAAACATTATTAGATTTACCAACAATGAAAGATGTGGTTTCTATGGCAATGGCAGTGCAAAATATCACAAGGGCGACTAGATTAATGTGACACAATACAGGTTAGTATTTCCTTCGTATAACTCTATAATAGTCACAATCACTTTTCAGACAGAGCTAAATTCGTGGTACAATCCATGAGGAGTTTGAATAGCCTATCTCTCCAACACCTGTTTTATTTGCACTTTTTTTGTTTCAAACAGCAGACCGCCCAGAACTGAAATTGTCAAAGACAGTTTGTAACCCTTCTGCACAAGGGAGATTTTTCTGCTGCCCTCAGATCCCTGTTGACCATTAACTAGAAAGGTTGGATTTTTCAAGCATTCAAGGATTTTTACTCTTTCACACACAGAATTTTCTCAGTGTAGGAATGTTTTTAATACTGTATTAGGTCTTCTGTGTTTATTAGGTAAGTTAATGTGTAAACCCACCCCAAATATTGGTGGGTTTCCTGCTCTTTTGGCACCCAGACAAATAAATGTTAGAGCTTAGTGTGAAGGGCTGGGCAGAAAGAGTCTTTTTATGCTTCATATGTTGCTGCAGTGACCAACAGGAGCATCAAATTTCAGAAACTCACAGCCCATCCACTACGTAATAGACTGGAAACAGTAAAAGTGTGAATAATCAGCAGAAAATAGCCTTTTTGTTTGTGAAAATGTTAAAGGGTGTATTAATTTTGTTGTTGAGTTTAGTCACACTTTAATACTATGAAATGTAAAATTTGTTTATGGACTGGGTTATCTAAATTTTAAAAATGTAGTCCTGATATAGATATGAAAAATTAATGGTTTGAAATGTGAAAAAATGTATAGGCTATATCACTATGGAAAAAAATAAGAGAACACTCAAAAATTATGAGTTAGTTTGATTTTACCAATTTGAAAACCTCTGGAATATCTGGAAAATCTAAAGGGAGATGCATGATCACAAGCCAACAAACCAAGATGAACTGCTTGCAGTTATCCAAAAGCAGTGTGTAAGACTGGTGGAGGAGAACATGCCAAGATACATGAAAACTGTGATTAAAAACCAGACTTATTCCACCAAATGTTGATTTCTGAACTTTGTTTGATGTTTCATGTATGAACTTTGCATTATTTGAGGTCTGAAAGTTCTGAATCTTTTTTGTTATTTCAGCCATTTCTCATTTTCTGCAAATACATGCTGTAAATGACAATTTTTATTTGTCCGTAGTTTATAGAATAAAACCACAATGTTCTTTTTACTCAAACACATATCTATAAATAGCAAAATCAGAGAAACTGATTCTCTCGGTCTCTTCATTTTTTCCAGAGCTGTATGTTGGCAATTTAGTTCAAATAATGGTTACACAAGAGGCAACTGGAGTGGCAGATAGGTTACATGGAGTGCATAATTAATATTTGACATTTTGGATCATTGACTACTGACTACTTTTGGCTTAAATTCCTGTAGATTAAAATTAAAATTAGATTAAAATTACAATACATATTGGGAGCATTGTTTTTAATTGTTAAGCCCTAATAGTACAGATTTTTCACCTGGACATAAGTGTATGACTTATGACTATTCTACACATACCCTTTGACAATTTGGTATACTATAGGAATTCAAACTAATATTATGCACACACAGGCCAGAGACAGATTCCCATAAATTGCCTCATTCAATATTTAACACCATTATAATATAGGAAACTGTCTTTTTCTAAACAAGAGAGACACAGAGTCATGAATATGTACTGTAAAAAGTGTCCATATAGTCCAATATACTGTAAATAGCTTGAGCTATGCTCCTGTGCTATATAGCCCTAACAAAAAAAAGGCTGTCATGAGCCAAGGCTCCCGTTATAGATTCCCCCTAATATTCTCTGTGGACTCATTCTAATGCATTCAAGGCTTCCATGAAAGAAGGGCACTTTAACATGATGAGCCACACTGAGCATCAACATGCCAACCTTGCGTGAGCTGGGCCAGGGCAGCGCAGCGGTGGTTGTGTGTCATCCACTGCATTATCCAGCGTTCTAGTTCTGTCTGTTCCAGCAATCTCTCACTCTCAGCCAGCCATTAGGGAAAGTGTGGACCGGCTGCTTCTTGGAGAGCAGAGGAGCACTGTAACAAGCCTCCAATGAGCTCATTAAGGCTGTGTGCCATGGCGGTCTCCTAACAACCGGTGATGCCTCTGTCCCGCCCCTTTGCCTGCCTCGCTCTCTCACAAGCGCTGTGCCGCACGATCCATCTGGAGTCATAACTCTAGCTCGTCCTCCCCTGGCAAACGCTGGATGGGGTAGGAGATAGCCGGCGGTGTGATGTAGTGGCCCTGGCGACTTCCTGCTTGACGCTCTATTGGATTTTTTCTTCTGCCTTCTGGACATATGCTGGTCTTTCTGACCCCTGCTGTTGTTTCACAATGGTGCTCTCTGAGCGTCTCACTGGTATAGATGGAAGGATATTAAGTGCCGGGCAGTATTGAAAAATGTAGCACAGCAGGGTATTGCGATGTTTTTCAGATTTGAAACATCTGCATTAATCAAGTTAATAAAGTCATTCTCGTGTGATAAATTTTTGATATTGTAAAAATTAAAAGAAACTGAAATCTCCATTTTCAGTTTATCAGAGTAGGCACTAGCCACAAGCTAAAATGTTAGCCCTGGGCTAATATGCTGCTGACATTGAGGTAGGGGTGGTTCAAATGATGATAGGATTTCACATTGAACTTGTTTTAAACATCAAGTCACATACATAACAAGTGTTTGGGATACTACATATTGCTTCTGTGGACATACAGCAAGTACAGGCTATAATCTGGCTCATTATTATCAAAGGATTAGATACATTGAATAAAGTTTGCATTATTGATGATAATCACCCACTATTCTCAAGCACTAGAAAATGCAATATTTAATGACTCTGTAACTCTGCTTTTGAGGAGTGTGCTTTCCCCTGTGTTAAATTCTTAGGTAAAAAAGGCAATTTTTTCAAAGAAGGAAAGATCTGCCCTTTTTTGTGAGCTTGCTTGTTTAACTTTCTTTCACACTTGGGGACATTATTACTTCGGTCTGTTCCACACACAAACTGAAAGGCTTCTACTAACCTCAACTAATAGCTTGTATTGACTGGAATGTTTTCTTATATTTTGCTTGCATTAAAGTTATACCCAGGAGAGAAATGTTGAAAGGTGGCAAAGAATGCATTTACTAAATATTTTAAGCTGTTCTTTGATGTACAAATAGTAAGTATATGACTTTGGCTGGACAGCCATTAAAACTTGTTTTCTTAAAATAAAACACAGTGTTTTTTAATGGTTGACTTCTGAAAAAAATAGATGAGATCTACTTTACCGGCTATTGTGTAACGGCAGTGTTGCATTGCATAGCCAGCTTTGATTAATTTTCATATATATTCCAGAGTTATCGCCAGTCAGCTTTTAGCTTAGCACAGACACGAACTCACTTCCAAAACAATTAACCATCTTTCTTTTAGTAATTTTGAGTTTCCCTTCTTACATGTATTTAGCTCAAGTATGAGGGTGCTTTCAAAACTCTCTTATTTGGGCTGGATGAGTATTAAGGGTGCCATGAACTTCAGTTCTGGCCTTAGGTCCTTAAGTGCGCACAAGATAATAAAAATGTATTTGCTATGGTTAACTTTTAGCCTAGAATAAATACCCACTCGCCTTAAACAATGACTTAAGCCTCTTCATTTACCAAGTTTGAGTTCCCTTTCCTGCAAAAGTCTCAAGGCTTGTTTAGCAACTGATTATCCCAGAGCTAAAACAGTCTAATAGTGATGCGCTGCTTCTTTCAGAAAACTAACTATAAAAATCTCCCATATTATTACATTGCTTTTCAACTGCAAACAGAGCTATCAATATTAACCAGATTTTCTTGTTTTATTTCGATTTTTCAATACCATGTGTACACTTAACTTGCTTAAACTGCTTGTTAACAATGGGCTAATTAATTTATCAAACATAATGCTATTACCTATAAACCACTCAACAGCAAAAATCAGCAAATTCATCACCTAGCACCACTCTTAACCTCATGCATCCTAAGACATTCCTTCCTAAGTGTCTCCATGGAAGAGATGGATAGAAATGTATCCAACTGACGCATGTGCTACGTATATCACACTATTAGCGCATGAGTTTTATTGCCTCCATTAATCAGAGGCTTCAAAAAACAAGCACCCATGCTAGCTGTGTGTTTTTTCATGTCAGGTGTGCTCCTGAAAGGTCAGTATCAAGAGTGATTACAGCACGGTGATTTACCAGCACACCAGAAACAAATTGCTGTTATCTGTGACCACATTCATTCTGCTCTGTGATTAAATTTTAGCCCATAAAGCCACAACAACCATGCTAACAAGAAACAGAGGCAGCGGCAGCGACAGCAGCTCACAGTGTGCCGTTCAGCACCCTTCTCGCAAAATTTCTCCGAGCAAGCTGGGCTCACACAGCCGCTTTAATCCCTCATAATCACTTACACGACCCAAAACTTCAGTCGGGTATCGAGCAGACTTACGTCTGGAGCTAGAACACTTCCAAACTGTTCTCACGCAGCCACAGCACCCACTGGTGCATGCATATTTTGAGGACACCTTTTATTTACGCATATGATTACGATCTGGAGTTAGTCACGGTCTGAAGCGCCTGCAAATTCTGCAATGTCTGCAAGGCAGAACTGCACAGTGGGCCTGGGGATGAGGAGCAGAAATAACTGCATAGCTAAAAGGCATCGTGGGTCAAACACATTAAAATCAGTCTGTGCTCTGCAGAAGCTGGGTGAAGTACCAGTCAAGTTCTTTGCTAGCGGGTGCAAACAGGGGGCATATGATATAAATGTAATCCTGCCTGACGTGACTAGACCTGTTGAACACAGAAGTGGTGCAGTATCTGACAACAGCTTGTGATTTTCTGTCTAACAGTTTTACAATAGGTGGCTTATTAAACATGTGAAGTGCGGCTGGAAACGCTCATTATTTATGTTGCACCATTCAAAGGTGAGGTCAGGTTCTCAAAGCTTTTCAATAATTATGACTATTCTAAATATTCTACACCAAACGAGGTGCTAATTTACTCCAACCTGTCAAATGTATTATGCTATATCTAGGGGTTGATATAAGAATTGTGGGCCATGGGTGATATCCAGCATAGTTTTATGTTTATATTATTAGGAACAGGATAACAAATGACAACAAACGTGTAAGTTAAAGTAGTTCTAAGTGGGGGTGGGCGATATGGCCCTAAAATAATATCACAATATTTAATGGTATTTTCGCGATAACGATGCTCTTGGTGATATGACAAAACACTAGTTCAAGAATACTGATATGTTAAAAATACAAGAATTTCATGATACTAATAATGCACTCCATATATCTGCATATATCCAGAACTGAAGTAAAACAAAGGATACTGGACAGATATAATCTGTCTCTAGTAGATATATAATGAGAAATAGGAACAGTGTGAATTTTTCTTTTGCTAAAAACAGCAAAAAAGTAATACCCTGATGTAATAATTAGGGGTGGGTGATATGGCACAATATTTAAGGATAAAATATTGTTCACGATATTCAAAAATGTTGGCAATATTATTGTGTATGATACGATATGGCACACCCCTATTTCTAAGTAAGAATAAGTATGTCTTATTCTTGGTAGAAGTAGAAATCATGCTTTGTGCCCCGCCTCATGGAGGCCACCCTCATTTCTGGACAACACGAGAGATATAAAATCAGCACTGAAAATGACTAAATAATTAGTAATATTACATAATTTGACAAAAATATGGGTTACACAGTGTTACGTACTTTAACAAGTCCAAGGTAGCAACAATTCTGAGATGCTTTTTTTACTACAACACTTCTACTAAGACTTTGGATCACAATAATTTTAAAGCTGTTAGATGTGAAGCAGCTACCTAATTATCTTATAATACATATATGCCACAGTATATGTTGATAAAAACAAATATATTTTATAAAAAATACTTATTCACTGGAGACATATGCGCACAGCATGTAATCTAGGTGGGATACATATGGTCACTCTACTGGGAAATGAGAAGGGAGATTTTAAAAGTATTAGAGTCATAATTGTTGTCAGATACTGCCAGTCACAATCATTACCACCCACAGCTCTGTCCACTGTGGGTGGTAATGCCCACTGTGACATATTCTTGATGCACATCTGACACTGTGGATGACAATGAGGAATGTACAATTTCCATCTATCTGGCACCCACTTTCAGACTTCACCCAAAAACCATGACATGAATACAATGGTCAGTGTTCAATCACAACTTCTACAGGCGTGGGCAATCCCAAACTATTGTGTGGTCAATTTACATAGTGATGTGCCAAGACTTTTGGCATGCCAGTATACTCACACAGTACAACAGAGTCATTATTTTCCCATTGCAGGGTAAGCCATGATATGGTACTCTAGAGCAAAAGGGCCCAGTTAAAGGACTAGCACCTTATTGGACCTGGGTATTAAATCCACAACCCTGTAATTAATAACCCAGTGCTCAAACCACTGAGCCATGATTGCCCCTGCTCTTTTTGGCTATGCGTCAACTCTCAGAGTCCCCTAAATCGAGCAGATTCACACCCACACATCCCGCCTACAATGTTACAGATAATACAGAGACTGTCATCAGTGGTAAACAGAATTGGAGTACTTTTTTGCTTTTTTTAGACAAATACAAATCATAGGTAATTAACTGTCTACAGAAGTCATTTTTGGGAAATCGTATTGTTATTTCTTACAGTTTTAACTAATAAACCAATCTCTGCTAAATAATGTAGTAAAATGTACAAAAAGCAACATAACACATGAAAAACCTCAATTAAAATAATTAGAGAATTGATTATAATAAATTGACAAACCATAATATTTGTCAGTGACCGAATATAATTTCACTCCAGTAATTCTCAGATCAGTGTATTGTTAATATAATGATCTGTTACAATGTAAAACATCAGTTAACACCATTGTGATTCCACAAGCCCAGTTTCATCATCTCAATTCTGGAAGAAAAACACAGAAGACCATCCAACTGTGCAGGTGCAACATGATAAGTTCATGTGCAACCAATCAATACCTTTTTGATGTAGGACAAAGCAACATTAAAAATACAAAGAACAAGCCCATCCTGTGCATTGTAACAAATGGAAAGCAATAAAAGCAGCTGTTCAATTGTTTACAGGTCCTTCATTAATTATTGACCATCACTCTCAACTTGCAATCTCCTCACACTGAGGGCTTCCCATCAATCAAGCTCGAGGCTGTGATCTCTAAAACGGTGCGTGTCATTTGATTAAAAATTGTCTGATGTGTCGACCTGAAGGGAGGTTTTCTTAGGTTGGCACAAATATTGAATGTTGTTGTCATCACCCACCATTTGGCACAGAAGTGCGAAACGTACAGCTGGAATGTGGCCATCATTGCCGTTCCAGCTGCACCTATCAAAAGGTGATGGACTTGCTGTCATGTGAGGAAAATCAGTGGTCAGGGAGCAAAATTGGACGGGAGAGAAAGCCCGTCTGATACCGAAAAGGTCAAGTAATAGCCATTGTTTTTGAAAGCTACATCCGGACCGCACGTCAGCCGGTATTAATCGTTGGTTTTGGTTGTTGACATTTAAAGCCTGAAATATGCTTTATGTCTGCATGTTTTAGACAGACATTGATACGCACTCCACTGAAGAGATGTCTGAATTCTGAGTGACCTTTCATGCAGTTTAAGATTGTTTCAATCCAACAAAGGGCTCTTGACTTTCAGCAATTACACACTGAATAAGTGGCAATGGAGGATAATCCACTGTCATTAGCCTTTGCCAATTATGTATTTCTAAGTATCTTCTGAGGTCTCAGGCTAGACTAGTTAACACTGACCCCTCTCTGAAACCAAGGGGGTGAGAAAAAGAGAGAGAGAGAGAGAGAGAGAGAGAGAGAGAGAGAGAGAGAGAAAGAATAGAAAAAGAAAAGGAAGAAAAGATGTGGGTTAAAAATGGAAAATGTTAGAAAATCTCAAGTGTTGGAAAGAAAAGTACATCTGAAAAGAGCGGCTCCCCTGAACCTTAGAGTAAAATGACATTTAGAGACTTATCAAGACATAAAAATCTGGACATTTCTTTCATTAATACTGAAGAGACTTGCACACCAGCTCAGGATTTGGTCCAGCAGCTCAGATACCATCATATAATCTCTGCCACACAAAAACCTTATTTTCAAAATGCCAGTTTTCAGAAAAAGGAAAAAAACATCTTAACTTTTTTGAATGAAAGAGAATGTGAAGCAAATAGTCATTTAGAATCATTTATGTTAATCCATTTAGCATTTTGCAGTTTGGAATTTTGACTCAATGAAAAGAACAACTCCCAGATCCACATTATGAGAAAAAAAATTAAAAACCTGAAAAAATGGAAAACCAAGTTTTTTTTGCATGACAGCAAAAATATTAATTTAAGCACTTTTATCTAAAATTTAGCTATATTCACATTATAAGGCAGCATATAACATTTAAACTGACATTTGTAGCTCATAGCATTACTGTAACATGTAAATAAAAAGGTAACGTTACACGAGCGTTAGCATTGTAGCTAATTCCAGACCCAAGTTAGAAATGGCTTTAAATTGATTTAAATAACTTAATTAATAATGAATTAGTTTTTTAGCAGCAAAACTCAACACTGCACTTAGTTAATTAATTCTTACTTGTGGGAATAATACAGAAAAAAAAGTCTTTCAGGTTAAGTTAGTCAGTTTTTTTATCCATTAGCATGCCTCAACATGTCCACTTTTACCTCAGCTCAGTTTTACCTCAGCTCATGTTTAGTCATGTATTTGCATATATCCGCTATATATCTCTGTAAATTTTGGAATATCATCATGTCTTACCTTCAAGCCATAGGATTAGAGGAGTGTGTGGTGTGTGTCCGGTCTCTCCGGGCGGCTCTCCCGTGGTTTACATCCTTAATCTCCGCTCGCTCGCGCTGCCCATCCTCTCTCTCCTCACACTGACCGCGGCGGGAACGCTCGTCCAGCGGCGCCAAACCGAGCGGACCGAGCGCGAGACCCGCGTTAACTTCAGAACACACTTCTCAACTCAGATACAGAAACACTGCTCACCAACATGACCCGCAGCCCGCCTCTTACAGCGAGACTCAGCACAGAGAGAGACTCTCAGCACAGAGAGAGACTCAGCACAGAGAGAGACTCAGCACAGAGAGAGACTCTCAGCACAGAAAGAGACTCTCAGCACAGAGAGACACTCAGCACAGAGAAAGAGCCTGGATACGGAGGCTGGAGCTGTGCAGATGCTACTTCAACTGATTCCAACTTGTGAGTGAATCACTGACAGGAGCCAAAACAGCAGCAGCAGAGCGCAGGTAGAGGAGGGGGCGGGGCCTGAGAGAGAGAGAGAGAGAGAGAGAGAGAGAGAGAGAGAGAGAGAGAGAGAGGAAAGAGAGGGAAAATGAGAGAGAGAGAGAGGGGAAGAGAGAGAGACAGAAAAAAAGACAGAGAGAGAAAGGGGCGAGAATAAGAAGACGTGAGAGTGTAAGTGAGAGACGCGAGCAAGGAGAGCAAATGAGAGAGAGTAAGCGAAGGAAAGATAAATAAATAAATAAATAAGGAGAAAGAGAGAAAGGGAGGGAAAAAGAAAGGCAGAAAATGGGAGAGAAAAAGTTGACAGAGACAGATAAGGAAGAGGGTAAATGAGAGACGCGAGAGTGTTAGAGATGGGAGCAAGCAGAGCAAATGAGAGATAGAGTGAGAGAAAAAAGACAAATAAAGAACAAAAGAAACAGGACAGAAGAAAGTGATAGAGAGAGAATGATGAGAAGAATACAGAGAGATAGAGTGAGAGAAAGAAACAAATAAAGAACAAAAGAAACAGGACAGAAGAAAGTGATAGAGAGAGAATGATGAGAAGAATAGAGAGATAGAGAAAGAGAATAAGGTGACAGAGACAGATAGGAGAGAGTGCAAGTGAGAGACGCGAGATAGTGGAGGAGAGAGATGGTAGCAAGGAGAGCAAATGAGAGATAGAGTGAGAGAAAGTAAGATAAATAAATAAAGAAACAGAACAGAGGATTGGGGAAGAGAAACAGGAGAAAGATAAAGAATACAGAGAGAGGTAGAAAGATATGGAAAGGGGGGAGAGAGAGAGGGAGACAGAGAGATACAAGAAGACAGAGAGAAAGACAGACAGAGAGAGGGAGAGAGAAAGGCAGAAAAAAGACAGAGAGTGAGAGGGCGAGAGGGGGCAAGAATAAGGTGACAGAGACAGATAGGAGAGAGTGGAAGCGAGAGAGTGGAAGAGAGAGATGGGAGCAAGGAGAGCAAATTAGAAGAAATAGAGTGAGAGAAAGAAAGATAAATAAATAAACAGGACAGAAAAAAGTGATAGAGAGAGAATGGGGAGGAGAAACTGGAGAAAGAGAGAAAGGGAGGGGAAGAGAAAGGCAGAAAGAAAGACAGAAAAAGAGAAAGGGAGAGAGAATAAGTTGACAGAGACAGATAGGAGAGAGTGAAAGAGAGAGAGGCGAGAGTGTTAGAGATGGGAGCAAGGAGAGCAAATGAGAGATAGAGTGAGAGGAAGAAAGATAAATAAAGAAAGAAAGAAACAGGACAGAATAAAGTGATAGAGAGATAACGATGAGAAGAATACAGAGAGATAGAGAAAGAGAATAAGGTGACAGAGACAGATAGGAGAGAGTGTAAGTGAGAGACGTGAGAGAGGAAGAGATGGGAGAAAGGAGAGCAAATAAGAAATAGAGTGAGAGAAAGAAAGATAAATAAATAAACAGGACAGAAGAAAGTGATAGAGAGGACTGGGGAAGAGAAACAGGAGAAAGATAAAGAATACAGAGATAGAAGGTAGAAAGAAAGACATGGAAAGGGGGGATTGAGAGAGAGGGGGAGACCAAGAGAAAGGCAGAAATAAAAACAGAGAGAGATGGAAAGGAAGAGAAAGTGAGAGAAAGGCAGAAAGAAAGACGGAAAGAGAGAAAGGGGTGAGAATAAGGAGACAGAGATAGATAGGAGAGAGTGTAAGTGAGAGACGCAAGAGAGTGGAAGAGATGGGAGCAAGGAGAGCAAATGAGAGTGAGAGAAAAAAAGATAAATAAAGAAAGAAACAGGACAGGAAAAAGTGATAGAAAGAAAATGGGAAAGAGAAACATGAGAGAGAGAGAAAGAGAAGAGGGAAAGAAAAATAGAGGGGGAGAGAATAAGGTGACAGAGACAGACAGGGGAGAGTGTAAGTGAGAGATGTGACAGAGAATGGTGTTAGAAATGGGATCAAGGAGAGCAAATGAGAGATGTAGAAAGAAAGACAGAGGGAGAGAGAGAATGAGAGATATTGTGATAGAAGGAAAGATAAATAAAGAAACAGGACAGCAGGAAGTGAATGGGGACAAGAGAAAAAAAAGATGAATACAGAGAAAGAGGTAGGAAGACATGGAAAGAGGGAAAAAAAGAGAATAGGGAGCGAGAATCAGTTGACAGAGACAGATTTAAGTGTAAGTGAAAGACGTGAAAGAGAAAGGTAAAGGAGAGCAAATGAGAGATACAGTGAGAAAAAGAATGATTAAAAAAGAAACAGGACAGGAGAAAGATAAAAAGAATGCAGAGAGAGAGTACAGGAGACACTAGGGGAATAGGGGGAGAGAACAACTGAGAGAGATAGAGTGAGTGAGAGAGAGAAAGAAAGATAGAGAAAGAAAAAGACAAAGAGAAGTGATAGAGAGAGATAATTTAGGGTAAAAGAAAAAAGAATGGGTGATCAAGTGAAATAAATAAAGGGGACAGAGAAGATGAAGAGGACAATGGAAGTGTGAGATGCAAGAAAGAAAGGGGGAAGAGTGATGGGGGAGTGATAGAGATAAATAGAATGAGAAAAAGAAAAGTCAGAGACAGAAAGAGAAAGGACAAGAGAAAGTATTAGAGGGAGAAAGATAAAGAACAGGGAAGAATAAGGGAGAAATGAAGGTGAGAGATGCAAGAGGTGGGAGAGTAAGAACAAGAAAGAGTGTGTGAGAAAGAATGAGGAGGAGAAAATGAGAGCAAGATAACAAAGAATTAGAATAGAGAAAAAGAAGAGAGACAAAGCAAGAAAAAAGAAAGAGGGAGAGAAAGGACAAGAGAAAATGACAATGAGAGGACAAAGAAAGGGTGGAGATGAAAAGGGGCTACAGAGAGAGAAGAAAAAGTGGAAGAGAGGAAGGGAGAGAGAGATGTAATAATGTGTATTTATTAACAAGGGAATAACATAAATGATACCACAACTGTGGATGAGCCAAAACAATAATGGCATTATTTGCTAATGGTTATCTGTGTGTCACCAAAACACCTCACTCTATAAGATCATTGAAGGAACCCTGTGGAATCTGAGACCACAACAGATAAATGCTCCTGAATCCTGGCAATCTTCTTCCATTGCTTCAAGGTGTAGTTCAGATCCTCATGTGCACATTTTAAGCACCTTAGGCGGAGGTGGACAGGGGTTAGCATGGGCATTCCTGACTGATTTCAGCAAAAAGAGCATTAGTGAGATCAGTATGTTGGATGATCACCACCTTTTTATTTATTTTTATTTTATTTTCTGTATTTTGTTGATGTAAAAGCTGGATTTGCGTGGTGCAGCATGTCTGTGTGTGTGTAAGGAGCGGGGGTGTACATGAGCTGAGTGCATGCTGAGCACATGGCACACCTGCGTAGCTAAGATAGGTATCGACAAGTGACTATTGACTGTTGTCAGGGTTTAAATCAGTCATTGGCGCACTGTGTGTTTTTACACCGCCAAGATAGCAATATGACAGAAATTTACCTGAGCACACCTCACTTTCAGACCACCACACCCATCTGTATAGATATACAGCTCTGGAAAAAATTAAAAGACCACTTCAGTTTCTGAATCAGTTTCTCTGATTTTGCTATTTATAGGTATATGTTTGAGTAAAATTAACATTGTTGTTTTATTCTATAAACTACGGACGGCGTTTCTCCCAAATTCCAAATAAAAATATTGTCATTTGCAGAAAATGAGCTTTCAGACCTCAAATAATGCAAAGAAAACACAGTTTTCATGCATCTTGGTATGTTCTCCTCCACCAATCTTACACACTGCTTTTGGATAAATTATGCCACTCCTGGTGCAAAAATTCAATCAGTTCAGCTTGGTTTCAAATCAAAGTTACTCAAAGTCATTTTAAATGGTCTATTATTATTTTTTCCAGAGCTGTAGGTTAAAAAGGATTTGCAAATCATCACACAGGAATTGAGGCAGTATTATTATATTTAAAAAAAAAGCTTCTTTCAGTGTGATGTTTGGTTCTTGAATTTTTTGAGGAATGATGTCTACAGCACCAGTAACACTACACAAAATATGCTTTTTTTTTTACAAGTCTTCGTTTTAAATTTTTCACAGGAAAAGATATGACTCACTGTATTTTTTTTTCTGAAGCTGGTTAGTCTTGCAGGCTGTATGAAGTGTAAGAGCTGCCCCTTCTTTGACCCCTCTAATTACTATGTCTTCAGGGCAGAGAAACATTCCTGCTAGTCAGCATCTAACCCTCCATATGTGATGTGTCAACCAGCCTGCAAACCAGCATGAACCTGTCATCACCAGTATGTTTTTCTTGTTGTTCTTCTTCTTCTAATAAATCTAAACAGCTGACCAGTCCGTATTTTTATATGTTGGCCACAATATCTGTGTTCTTTTCTGGTACTGTAAAGAGGTTGGATAAGGTTGGAAAAAATGAACATCAATGCTAATGTTAAAATGTAGAAAAAAATTATATTTATATATATAAATATCTACATTTTGAGTGCTATACATTTTACATACTGTTTATTGTATAAGTACCTTAAAGGGCCCCAGTAGCTATACTATAACAAACTTGCACAGCTTATTAGCGATTAAATGTAAAAAAGAAAAAAAATCTTTAGTCTTAAAATTGCCCTGGTATTCATCATCAGAATGCTGTGACTTTTTGCATTTTGCAACTTAAAGGGGACATTATATGCACAATTTACTTTTTACATGCTTTTTTGAATTAATTTGAATAAATTTCCACTTAGGTCTCATCTGCCCCTATAAAAAAAAACACTCCAAGTGTAAAAAAAATCCCCAAAAAACATTCGTTGTCTGTAAATCGGTTGAAAAGGTTTGGTGTCAGGAATCAATGGTTCAAGGGCTCCCTTATTGTGACATCACAATAAGGAAACCTGTATAAATCCACCCTGGCACCACCCCTCACTTGTCAACCCCCACCAGAGCCCCACCCACTAGATCAGCTGAAGAAACACCATTTTGGTCATTTTGGTTTTGGGTACCACAGACAGTACACAGCAAGATTTGCCAGCAGACTTCACCTGACAGAGGGATCTATACATACTGTCTGTTGCAAGTCAGCAGATTATGGAAATTTACGTTTTGTGTTTGTTTTCGTTCCACCCTAAAGTATATTTCCCTTCCACCTTAAAAAAGGTGCATATGCTACATTGAGCCTATAGTATATGTGTAGTGCTTTATGAGTTTTATACATTTCTGTTTTTGCAAATAGCCCACATAAACTAAAGCTGGATTATTATTTGATCATTGTGTTTCACATTTAAAGCTAAAGATGTTCAGATCAAAGCATCTAAAACACATCTTCACTCTGGAGCCTATGTGTTCTTTTAATTTACCATTCCACCTTAAATAGTGCTACTTTACCATTCCACCTGAAATGCTGCTGTGGTGACACATTGGTTTCAGGGTAAAGGTGTGTTTTAGGCACTTTGAACTGAAGATCTTCACACTGAAGCCCTTGTGTCTCCACAGTAGCATTTAAGGTGGACTGGTAAGGTATCAATATTTAAGGTGAAATGGTAAATTAGCAGCATTTAAGGTGGAATGGCAAGTTCGAACAATCTAACATATTTATGTGAGTGTTTAGGAGAGCTAGATAACAGCTTACACACAGTGCTGTGGGATGTGATACTGTAATGATACTGTTAATTCATCATAATATATAACATTAAGGGAACGAAGGATATATAAATGTTTTGACACACCCCAAATGATTGTTTTTTACTACTTTTGGGGTTTCAAGTCTTAATTAAGGGGAGCCCATTCCCCCGTAAATTGTCCATCCTGGGAATAATTAGCTGTAAAACTGCTGAAGCATATCTGTATCATTACATTAGGACACCATATATTCCCTTTAAACATATCAAAACTAGAACAGAGTGTGTGCAGTGAGCTATGAATGAGCTACAAGCAGAATTTAGAGTCTTTATATCTGCTCTTTCTTTGTTATGTAAAGCTTTGTCATTATCTTACTTGTAAGAATTGGCATTCAGTTCTAATGTTCAGACCCCCATTTCCATCATTCTACACATACATTAGTATTAAACCCCTTTAATGAGATTTTAAGTAATAATAGACTCAGCCATTGTAAAGGAAATTAGGCAAAAATTGAGTGACCAAAGAGGGCTCCATTTGTTTTTCAATAAGGCAGTTAGCAATAGATGGCTGTAAAAGCCATTATAGCGCGGCTACCAATATCCATACAGCAAAATGCAGGTCCCAGGCGACAAGTATTCATTCCCTTCCTCACGCATCCCCAGCGGCAGCCGTTCTCATCCCATTACAGCTGGAATAACGAAGTGTCTCTACACCTCAGATAGTCAGCTCCTCGCCATAAGCGCAGTGCCTCAATTCAGGCAGTATGCGCTATATTCCTGCAGAGATTAAGCAGCGGGAAACCCTCAGGGCTTTCTTGTACTTCAGAAGATAATATGAAAGAGAATTTTAAAAATACAGAAATAGTCTTATTACTTCATTATGTTTTAGAGGTTTTTATTTTTTTAGTATTTTTCAGCTGTCCCTCATTGGTTAGGTATTCTGTAGCACAGGTGAGGACCTAATGTGTCTGATTAACCATCAGCATTAACAGGAAGAACATTACTGATGGGCAGTATCAATGGCAGGGCCAATAAAAAAAGGCCACATGTTTTTTTTTAATCATGTTTCCTCATTTTTTTTTTTTTTTTTTTTTTTTTTTATCAGGCCAAATAGTGTATTGTCACTATCTGAAAAATTAGAATTTGTAGAAAAGTTTATTGTCAAACATGAAACCTTTTTATGTAATGATAATAAATGTTCAACATTTAGGTGTGTAATATCAGACAAAAAAAAAAACAAAAAACAACTGTTAAAGAATGAAGGTCAGTCAATCTGGAAAAAATAATCAAGATCTTTAAATACATCCTCAAGTGCAGGTGCAAAGACCATCAAAAACATTATGATGAAACTGGCTCTCATCAGCCTCAAGAAACTGCAAGTAAGTAGCACCACAGATCCGCAGAGGCACTTAAATGCGTCACAGGGTGTTTTGATTTGTTTAATACTTTTAATATTTACTACATTATTCATTGTGTGTTCCTTCATAGTCTGGATGACTATTAATTTACAATGTAGAAAAAATTTAAATCTAAAGACTTTAGAGAATGAAGAGGTTTTTCCACAATTTTGAGTGGTACTGTATGTTGGAAAAGGCAGTTTTTAGATGGCCTCCTCTATTACTCTACAGAATGTTCTTCTGGTAGTTTGTAGAACCCTATTAGATAAGAGTACTGGACACTACAGAAGTACTTAATTTCAGACAGAGGGTCATGGCTTTTTCCATCACTGGGTCCCAGGCGTACAGTCGTACGTGGAGAAAAATAGCCCTAAAGATTAACCTTGCATCCTGTCCAATTAAGAGATGAATGGGACCCCTGTCAGGAAGCTAAAACTGTTCAAGGTTGTGAGGCTGAAAAGCAGGAAACACTGAGATAAGTTTGGACAGACCTTGTCAAAGTCACTTTAGGTGCCTCACTAATTTTATGGTGGGTAATTCCTCTCATGAGGGGCTGCGCTTTGAAGGAGTGCACCTCCAGCTGACTTGCTCTGGGTGGATGGATGAGACTTGACTGACAGCTGAATCCGTCATGCTGTTAGATTTATTCGGGGCTTCTTCATGTCACAGCCAACAGATAGAGTCTGTTACCCACCTCAGGCCTCTCACAAATCACTCGCCAGCCCACCGGCTAACCTTTATCCTCCGGCAGGCGGAACTACGCACACAGTGATGTTTCAGCAGCGCGGACAGCGCCACTGTAAACACAGTCATCCAGAACATCAACTTAATCCATGATCCAAATAATAAACCAATCAGAGCAGAGCGAGTGATGATTCCTGGAGGGGGTTTCACTATTCTTTCAGTGGCCCCTGTGCTTTTTTTTATAAAAGACATGGAGGTAAAAGATGGGTATCACTATAAGTGAACTACAGTATATTTACGTGTGTCTAAGCTTAACTTATTGGCATTTCCAAACAATGTAATTACTTAACCTTTCTGAATCGCATCATCATTAATTATATATTTACACGTTTTGCTCTTAGCTCATCTGAATTAATTTTATTCAGTGTTTCATAAAAAAATGAAAAAGAAGAATATACAGCTCTGGAAAACATTAAGAGACCACTTCAGTTTCTGATTTTGCTATTTATAGGTATATGTTTGAGTAAAATGAACATTGTTGTTTTATTCCATAAACTACGGACAACATTTCTCCCAAATTCCAAATAAAAATATTGTCATTTAGAGCCTTTATTTGCAGAAAATGAGAAATTGCTGAAATAGCAAAAAAGAGGCAGAGCTTTCAGACCTCAAATAACGCAAAAAAAAAAAAAAACAAGTTTTTATTTAGCTTAAAAGCTTTAAGAGTTCAGAAATCAATATTTGGTGGAGCAACCCTGGTTTTTAATCACAGTTTGTATGCATCTTGGCCTGTTCTCCTCCACCAGCGGCTATCTGAAATAGGAGCACATTTTCAGATTTGATTTTTTAAAATTAGCCACATGTCTGAAGTGTAAAACCCTAAACTCTCACCTAAAAATAACTTCAAACTTTATTTTATCACACAGCAGTACTATTTTCAAAATGTTCAACTTATTGGTAGGTACTATCTCCTCCAACGATACCGCTGTGAGGTGCATTGTGGGATATTGGGCTGTATGAAGTCCACACAAGTCACCTTCCATGCTGTCACCTTCCATGTCACCTTGTCATGTCACCTTCCATGCTTCATATCAGAAGTGTAGAATCATTCAGATTTGATTCAGTCACATAAGCTTTTGTGTACAAGTGACACATGTGCTACTTTCATTTTCAACAGTTTTACAGCAGATAGGACATTTTTCCACCACATTCCCCCCACAGCTGCATTCTCCATTTTTTGGTCTAATTTAAAAAGCTAAAAGCAGAAAGCTTCTTAGGGCATTATTTCAGCCTACTCTGGAAAATGAAGTTCCATCTTTTTTTTTCATCTGCTTAGGAAGAATCAGGACTGGGACATCACTTGCCTCATTATATCTTCTGTTATTCTATACCATTAATTACCTGATACACATCCAGACAGTACTAGTCTAGCACTTTTCCTTTAATATAAACACACAAACCGACCAGCGGCACCACAGCTAAACTCTCTCTCACTCCAGTTTAAACACTGGATAGTGGCTGCAGCTTGCAGCATTAGCTTACTAAATTATAATCATTTTAATAATAAAAACTTAAACAATAACAACATAAAGACTGCTGTCTGATTGTGCATACATGTGTGCCCAGTGCAAAGAGAAAATGGATTGTAGTGAAAGTGGATAGTAAGATTTGCACAGCAACAGGGTGACTGTTACACTCTAAAAAACAGAGGTACGATACGAGTACTTTTTTGTACTCGAAGGTACACTCTTTATAATAGTACCCTCAAAGGTACAATATTGGTCTTTACAGGGTCAGATTTGTTCCCTCTGAAGTACAAAGTCATTTCTAACAGCAATAAGTACAAATTTGTACCATTTAACCAGCCAAAGGGTACATTCAGTATTCTGCATCACTGTACTAATGAACAATATATATTTAAATTGCACATTTTTTTATTTGAAAGCCAGACAATTTTGGATCATCAAGTTTTTGAGCCATATTTAGTTGATGATAATGTTTATAATCTTTATGATCTTTACTGCCACAAAAACCATGGGTACAAAAAAGGACTTTCACTGAAAGGTACTTTTTTGTGCCTCAATATAAGGTACAGCCCCAGCGACAAGCTTTGTACTCTTTTAAGTACAAATCTGTACTTATATTTCTTAGAGTGTATATCTTCATTCTTAATATGCTGTTTAATTATATACTACCTTGGATTTTAGCATTTTTAGCTTAAGAGATAAACTATTGTTTTCAAAAACAACAAAAGCACAACTTTATGCTTTCCCCTTTAGGAAAGCATAGGAAAGGGGTCATGGGGACCCCTTAAAAAGGGCTAGCGATGCCCCTGGTTTTTGTTTGTTAGTATTAATAAACAACAACAAAAAAAACTCCTAGGGTTCTAAACATGATCAAGCTCTGTATATCTCTTGATTCTAGTCTACAAACTAGCTCTGGATATTTGAATTAACATTGAAGCACTGTTGTAAGTCGCTCTGGATAAGGGCGTCTGCTAAATACCTTAAATGTAAAGGTAAATGTTTGATTTTAATACTAGTATGTACACCCTTACAATATTATCATCAATGTTATGTGTTTATTTGTCCCAATGCGAATCTTAATGATAAATACAAATAAAAAAATTGTTTACCTTTACGAAAAAAAAAAAAAAAAGATCATGGTTAAACTTGGGTACATTTTTCTTAATCTTTTGCCTGGTTAACAGTTTTTTTTTGGTTTATGAGAAAACCTCATTTTATAAAAGGGTTTATCTGCACTTACTTAATAAAGCATGACATGCCTTTTTAGTGCTACATGAAACTATTGGTATTATTTAAATACCAATTCAGCATTAGATAGATAGATAGATACTTTATCTATCCCGAAGGAAATTTAGGAAAATTATTTTATGATTTTTCATGGTTCTATACAGAACCATGTCCCTATCTATTTTAAGGCACAGTGTACAGAGTCAAATATACCATTTTAGTCATAGGGATGTTACTTATAGTGATTTTACTTACAGGGAAAAATAGCCTCAGTTCATTGCCCAAATTGAATTTCCTATGCAGACGCTGTTATCTTCCAATTAGCATTCTGTATCATGTTAATTGCTAGCTACAACATTTCTCTTTTTATTAGCGGTGTTTGTGTTTTTTTAATTATTCCATGAACATGGTAATTAATGGCGTGTTCTGATTAGAATACTAACTGAGCTGTGGAAGTGAGCGGGCTGACTGGTTTAATTTTATGGGAAAGGGATCAAATTTGGGTTCTTGGATAAATTGCGGGGGTGAATTAGTAAGATATTCATGAGAGAAGTCAGTTAATTTTGATAACTGAGACGAGGCACGTTCATTTTACTGTGACTGTGTGAAGTAATTGGTAAGCCGATACCTCAGTAATGCTATAGTGATGAAATTGCATGTGGGAAAAGTAAGAACTGGGTTTCTCCCATGTGTTTGTTACAGGATTAATGTGTTATTTCACACATGGTCGCACCAGGCTGTAGTGTGATGATGGACACACTTGCATGTCTCTGCTGTAATGTGTTTCAAATGAAGACACTGAAATACTACGGTAGGTGCTGTATTTTTAAAAAAAATAGGTACCAAAGGGGGTCTGAGGGATAATGCCATAAAATTACTTTTGGTTCCTATAAGGACCTTTTAATGGAGGTTTTTAGAGAAGCATTTTTGTAAATTAAATAAGTGAATGAGAAGAACTATTCTGAAGTTTAAAAAAGCGAAGGTCCTGAAGATCTACCACACTGTTCAGATCTAATATTCAGACAAACATTCAAATGCTCCTAAAAATGTGTAAGTCTATGTTCAGACTGCCAGTCCAAATCTGTATGTAATTACATTCAGTCTTGTACTGTAGACTTTCAAATCAGATTTTAATGTGTTTTTTTAATGTTTCTATTGTGGGCATTTCTGTCTCAGCAGCACACTCTCAGCTATATATGTGGATTATGTCTTCGTGTACTTTGGTACACAGACACATCATAATATGTAGATCAGTCTATTAATAACAGCACCCTCCTGCTGACATCCAACCATCTGCGTCTCACTGTTATCAGTCTGCTGCTGCTGCAGCTCAGCCAATCAGCTGTCCCTCCTGCGCTGCCTCTAAACCCATACATCACCTAGTGCTCCTACTAAACTACCCCTCCCATTTTTTTGCCTTTTTTAAATTTTAGCTGAGGGTGGAGTCACCAAAAATCAGGGTGCTTAGTATTGTTTGCTCAATAGTATAGTTTGTTTTTAAAGAGCTTTAACCCTTCAACTTCTGCTTAACCATCTGGTGGAGCACGTCACTACATCACGACGGTGGTGTTGAATTAACTCGACCTGATTTTGCAATCTCTAACAATTCTTATAGCTACGTGAGGCTAATATAACAAACCTCAGGATGCTGTGTGTTTCAGCAGTCTACCTTTTTTATTTCACACATAAATGTCGATAAAGAATAGATAGAATAGTAGAAAAGATATATAATTTCTAAGAATATTAAATCAGAGGTTTTTATTAATATAATTATGTGCATTGTAACTGTAAGCAACCGACACTTTAGGGCCCTTTCGTACACTCTGCACAAGGTGCGCAGTGAGGCTCTTTGCTATCTTACACCCCATCAACAGTCTATTTTCACGCCTTGTGCCCATGCCGTTAAAATAGCATTGGAGTTTAGGAATAAATCTAAACTGATGGGTGTGGTGGTCTGGAAGTGAGGTGTGTTCAGGTATATTTCTGGCGTGTTGCTATTTTGGCAGAGAAAACACAGATGCGCCACTGACTGATTAAAACCATGACAACAGTCAGAGTTCATTCCTATAGGTGCACCCAGCGCATGTACAACCCCGCTTGTTAAACACACACACAAATGCACTGTAGAGCCTGAACCCAACTTTTAACTCAACAATAAACAGAAAAAAGATAATGAAACAACTTTTTTGTTCTCATAAATGAGCTGCTGGCACACCTTCACAGCATAAAGGTCAGTATCCTCTGCTGAGATGCACAAAGCACTGCACTGTTAAGATACCAACATGCTAATTATTTTTACCCATGATTAATTAAGAGAATTAGTTCATGCCTTTAGAGTGTTTGGAGCTACGCAAGGCTTTTTTTTTTTTGCCAAAAGACACAATGGCGATACCTAAATCCAGCTGCACAATCCATAATTGACTGGTGCGCTATAGAATGTCAAACATTCACACAAAGCAATCCAGACTGTTCTCATACAGAGTTCCCCAAAGGTGGAACAAACTACCTTCCACTACCAGATCAGGAGAATCTCTCGCTATCTTTAATAAACTCCTGAAGACAGAGCTCTTCAAAGACCACTTACTCTCCTAACACCTCTAACACACTAACTACTTCTAACCTCATTTCCTTCTTCCCCTTCTTTACTCCTCTATCCCATAATTTCCCTTCGACCTCCTTTAGGATGTTTTTACCTTTATCTTCTATTACATTTGTACTTGACTATTGTAAGTCGCTTTGGACAAAAGCGTCTGCCAAATGTAAAATGTAAAAGAATGCAATAATAGGGCTCTTAAGCCTTATTATTTTTTTAGAATTTGAGGTTTGTCTTCTGTTTTTGCCAACATGTGTCTCTCAAATTATTCATGAAGGTGTATATTTATATTTTTATAGTGAGGCCTTAAAAACCAAATTGTTCTTATTGTTACCCTAAAAAAATACAAAAATAAAAAGGTTCCATTTTTCTTTCACAGTGAGGACATTAAAGAGTGTATCCACATCATTCAGTATGTACTCTATTTTGAGGTAGTGTTACAAGGTCATGCATCTATTCCTGAGATAAAATGTACTCTGTCCATCTCTGATATTCTCTGGATAATATTCCGCTCTAGCTCTGCCGTGATGAAGTCTTCTCTGTGGTAATGCTTCTGTCCAAAAGACATACGACATAAGCTTTATCTCCATTTCATCTCTTTTTGGTTTTCTCGCTTCAAAGTGTCTGGAGAATAGCTCCTGGTTAATCTGTGGCTCAGCTGGTGGAATGGGTTTTATTAAAACCTGAAGAAAGTGGCTGAACGAAAAGCATGCTTCTCCATCCACGCCCGAAAGCATAATGCAGAAATGCAAATCCCCCTCCAGCAATAACGCAGCTTTATTACAAAACTGTATACAGTGTCTGATTTGGGTTCCAGCATTGTATCGTGTTATCCTATTGTTTATGCAAATCTCTTCTGTGCACACAGGACATGTTCTGTTAGAGCAGCAGAGGAAAGTGTGTCAAGGACGCGGCCAAATCAGTGGCGGCTCCATTAATCATTTTCTGTTTTCAAATGCTTTCCATTAATTAAGTAAACACAAACAGGCCAACACTTCCGTGTGATCTCTACTGGAGGCAAAGATGTATTATCTTGTCCTTCTCAAGTGGCTCTCTTGACATTTTTGATTAAACCAACATCATGAAACACAATAAAAAAATTCACACTTCTTAGCGATAGACATTAAGCACAAATAAGACGCAAAAGTGTATACTGGGACAGATTATGATTTTTATATGACATGATGATTTTGTCTCACAGACAGGAATTAATACCCTTTGACATTCTCATTAAAGGATGAAAAAATAAAATAAAATAAAATATTTTTGTATTTTTCATATGTTTCTTTACTACATTAATAAAAAATATTTGTGTTTTGTTTTTTGTTTTTTAAATATAAATACATATACATCTTTCAAAATGTTTGATGTTTGAAATGTTTGATTACCACAAATAAAAAGTAATCATTTTACACTTCTTAGCGGCATAAAGTTACATAATTCCATATGTCAAAAAAAACAATATTATTAAAAATATGTTAAAATTAGAAAATCTCCATTCAGAAGGCTGTGTAGTGTTTAAATAGGTTTAATCCCTCTCTGGAAATCCTGCTTAATGTATACAGACATAATGTGTAGGATTAAAAACAACAGGTTTAATCTGGCATCCAAATAAATCATGTCAGGCTGGATTAACAAAATTAAATAAGTCTTAAATTGTATTGTATTTTTTTACTACCTGTGTGGTGTACATCTACAGAGAAGGTGAGGACAAAGAAAATACAATTATTTACACACCTCACGTCTAGACTAAATGGTAACATTTGAGAACATTAAATTATTATAAACACAATAATTTTTTTTGCAACAAAATGTTCAGTTAATTCAAATGTATTCAGTCTCATGGATTTAATATACCATATAACAAAAGTGATATAAACCAGCAATGTAATCATCCAGAAAAACAAGTAATGTAATTTGGAGGTGGTAATTTTTTGGAAACTATTGACTGTAATGTTTGGATGCTCCCTTTAAAAAAAAAATGGTGTAATTTGTAGACAATCCCTTCTGAGAACCAAGCAATGTCTTTTGTTGATAGTCTAATAAAAAAGTGATGCAATTTGTTATTTGTAGATAATCAGATACTATGGTTTCATTTTTAGGTACCTTTGTCTCACACATTGAGATTGAGATTTTGAGATGCAATTTGTAGATGGTCCTTTTTAGAAATTAAAGGAGAACTCTGGTGTAAAATGGACTTTTGGTGTAGTAAAACATGATTTAAAGTACTTACCTTTGATGAATAGCACACCTCTGCTAAAGCTAGAGTTATAGGATGTAAACAGTGGTTTTAATAAGCTTTTTGTGCAATTTTTAATTTATTATTGCCTCGTTTTAAATGTCAGGGCTCTCCGGATTCTAGCCAGGAGGTGTGGAGCTATTTTGAGCTGGATAACGGTGGAAAAAGTGATTTATCAGGCCAAATTATGCCCCGTGTCACCCTGTCTGAAGGGTGTTTGAACAAACTGTTACAATTTTTGGATCCTGGAGCGCTGTGGGAGAACGGAGGTGTGCTATTCATCAAAGGTAAGCACTTTTTTATCACGTTTTACTACAACAAAAGTCCATTTTACACCAGAGTTCTCCTTTAAGGGATACAAATCATAAAAAGTCCCTTTCAGAGACTATAAGATGTAATTTGTAGACAGTCCCTTTCAGAGACTATCATATATAATGTGCATATACAGGGGTTGGACAATGAAACTGAAACACCTGGTTTTAGACCACAATCATTTATTTTCCCGAAGGACAGTTCTGGTGGAAACAGGAGAGTTGAGGTGCACATTGAATTCTGATTTGGGCAGCCGTGTTTTTATGTTTTTTGGATACAATCTGGATTAGCACCCAAACATCCCTTTCAGACAGCTTCCTCTTGCGTCCACAGTTAATCCTGTTGGATGTGGTTGGTCCTTCTTGGTGGTATGCTGACGTTACCCTGGATAACGTGGCTCTTGATACATCACAAAGACTTGCTGTCTTGGTCACAGATGCACCAGCAAGACGTGCACCAACCATTTGTCCTCTTTTGAACTCTGGTATGTCACACATAATGTTGTGTGCATTGCACTATTCTGAACAAAACTGTGTTCTTACCCTGCTAATTGCACCTTCACACTCTGCTCTTACTGGTGCAATGTGCAGTTAATGAAGATTGGCCACCAGGCTGCTTCAATTTAGCCATGAAACCTCCCACACTAAAATGACAGGTGTTTCAGTTTCATTGTCCAACCCCTGTAGTTTGTAGATGGTCCTTTTTATATATTAAGGAATACAAATAATTAACAGTCATTTCAGAGACTATATGGTGTAATTTGTAGACAGTCCCTTTAAGAGACTATGAGATGTAATTTGTGGACCGTAATGATGAGTGCGTAGTTTGATTACTCACCTTTTTTCCATCCTGATTACATTGCAGTCCACTCTTAAGGGAACCCAGACCAAACACGTATAGAGGGTAAGCTACTAAAATATAATCAATATTTTTTTTTCATTACATTCCAGCAGTTTTACAAGGCCAGATGTATGTGTACACTCATAGAACACATCTGTATGTGATTGCTGGACACCTGCTTCGAAAAACCATGGGCAGCTGGACTAGTAGTTGGAGTTGGTCTCTGTTTGCAGCATTAAGTTCATGCTAAAGGTTTTGGAGATCAGAGGTCAGAGGTATGTGCAGGTCAGTCAGGTTTAGCCAGAGATAGCAGCAGACTTTCCCACAAACTGATGAAACTCAGTTCTCAGTGATGACACAATGTGCTGCAACATTAAGATTCTTCCTCCTCCACCAACTTTCCACTTTCCACTGTGCAGTAAGGCAGGTAAGTTTCTCCTGGCATCATCCAAACCCATATTCATCCATCAGAATGCCAGAAAACTACTCATTACTCCTGAGAATGTATTCCCACTGTGCTTTACACAACTCCGCCTGATGCTTGGCACTGTGCATTGTGATTAGGCTTGTGTGTGGTGGCTTGGCCCTGGACTCCAAACCCAATCTACTGACAAATAGTTCTGTGTACTGCGCTGTACATGTACCCTGAAGGAAGTGTTGGATTGCATTGGTATTTGCAAGGAAGATAAAGATGAGCAGGAACAATATGTAATTAAAAATTTAGACTGATATGAACAATTTTTTTTGAGCAATACATACAGAAATAGCTGGTAACATACATGTAAAATTCATGTGTAATGCATGTCTCAGCATGGAGTTGTTGTAGAGGTTCTTAATGGTGTCTTGCAATAATCAATTCTATGCAGTGAGGTGTTGATTGCACTTCAAATAAGATCCCACTTTTTTTTAGTCAGGGATACTGCAAGTCTGGGAAAGTGACTTCTGCCATTCTGCTTTCATCTTGGTCGTCTGGGTGCAAGCTTTTGCTTTTTTGAGTGTAAATATTGTGATTGGCTACCCCTTTATTGTCCCTTTTCTCTCAAATTGTGACGCCAGGTAGAGAGGAGTGACGCGAGCCGAGTTAAAAGTACAAACAGGTTTATTAGCAGGCAAGCTAACAGATACTGCTAACAGAAAAGCCAGGCAAACAGCGGTCTCACCGATACCAGAAGACGTAGTCAAAAATACAGTCCGAGTTCGAAACCGAGAAACAGTCCAACCGTACAACAAATCCAATAAGGGCAAAACAAAAGACATAAACCGATAATCCGAAAACAGGGTCGTAACGAGAAAGCAAAAACAGAACATAGGAAAACGCTTAGTATGCAACATGAGTCGACAATACCTCGCGGTGTTTGTTTACAAACGGATGCCTTAAATACATGAGCTAGACAAGAATGAACCGGAAGTCATTCAGAATACAGGTGAATCAGAGCGTCGGAGCGTAACGCGATTGGGTGAAGGTGAAAGGTTATTATTGATGTCATCACCAGTGGAATTCTGAGAAATGGAGTCCGGTAGTGTGGAAGGAGAACAAGGCTGCGTGACACAAATAATTAAAACATCGACTTTAATAACATTGCAGCTGCCTGATTTTGCAGCTCAGTTTCTATACATACTCAATATAACCATAAAAAAGCCAAGAAAAAAAAAGGTCACATACTCCAATATTTCGTTGGACCACCTTCAGCTTTGAATCGATAATCTTCTGCAATGTTACAAGATTTATTTCAATCCAGTGTTGCATTACTTTTTCACCAAGATCTTGCAGCAGCATTGATGATGGTAGAGTCTGACTGCTGCACAAAGTCTTCTCCAGCACATCCCAAAGATTCTCAATGAGGTTAAGATCTGGACTCTGTGGTGAACAATCCATGTGTGAAAATGATGATCTCATGCTCCCTGAATCACTCTTTCACAATTCCAGCCCCATGAATCCTGGCAGTGTCATCTTGGAATATGTTCGTGCCATCAAGAAGAAAAAATCCATTGATGGATTAACCTGGTCTATATTCAGTATATTCAGATAGTCAGCTGACCTCATTCTTTCAGCACATACTGTTGCTGAACCTAGACCTGCAGACCAACTGCAGCATCAACCCCACATCAGTTAAATTCAGGTGAAGACTTTTTTTGTTGGCCAGGCAGTGTAGTTTGAATCTTTTTCAATGTACAGTGTCAATCCAAAGTTAGGACACACTTTAAATTCAGTTTTTTATAATTTAAGTATGAAGAAAAGCAAGGATTAAGTAAACAAAAACAGGTTAAACAACCATAATGTTTCAATTTTTAGATTATTCAAATGTAAATTAGACGACATTCAAATCTTGATTAGACGACAGCTTCATACATCTTGGCTGGATTTTCTCAGTCAGCTTTATGAGGTAGAGTCACCTGGGATGCTATCTATCAGTTAACAGCTGTGCTGAACTCATCAAGAGTTCATTACTTAAATTTCCTGCCTCTTAATGTGTTTGAGAGCATGAGTTGTGAAGAGAGAAAGATGCGAAGAGGTAGAGAAGAGTTGGTATACAGTAAATAGCCCTATTTGAGTAATGTTCTAATCCATATTTTGAGAAGCAAGAACTCCTCAGCTAAGTAAAAAAAAATACTTTAAGAAATGAAGGTCAGTCAGTCAGATTTTTTTTCCATAACTTTAAACATATCCCCAAGTGCAGTCACAAAAAATAATCAAATACGATAAAAAAGATAATCAAAAACGTTATGATGAAACTGGCTCTCATCAGGACTGGCCCAGGAAAGGAAGAGCAACTTGTTACTTGTACTGTGCAGGATAAGTTTATTAGAGTTCCAGCCTTAGAAACCACAAGTTAACAGCACTTTAGATAAGAGCACCTAAATACTTCACAGAGTATTATGATTTGTTTAAGACGTTTAAGTTACTACATAATTCATTATGTTTCTTGATAGTCTGGACATAGGAAAAAACAATAAAAAAAATTGAATGAGAATGTCCAGTTTTTTGATTGGTACTCTATACAAGCCTTGGTAACTGCAAGTGAGCAGCACCCCAGATAAGATCACCTAAAAGCTTCACATAGTATTTTGGTTGGTTTAGCGTATTATTGTTTATATAGCTTATTGTAGTTTGTTACATGATTCCTTATTTTTCTTCATAACATAACAAAACAAAAACACGAAATGAGAATATCAAAACTTTTGGACGTACTCTATGGTACTCTATACATGCAATGTCACAGTTTTTATATAAAAAGGTGAGCTTTGTTTGATGATATATGCTCCTCAAGTAATAATGAACTCTATGATTTAGTAAGAGTCAGTTAAGCATCCTCAATATTAAATCAGGAATTTCATTCTGCAGTAGCTGGCTGCTGGCCACAATCCATCAGACTACATTAGCAGCACATGGCCGAAAGGTAAATGGAGGCTGCTGGTCTTGAACCGCTCTGTATTAGCATGGCGCGTATCCCCCTCCACATCGACCTGCAGGAATGCCGCTGGCAGGTAGCCATAAACTCCCGGGCAGATCCACTGACAGCCAGAGGAAGTCAATGAGCTCTGGCTAATGACTTTAAAATGGGATTCCGTTAGTAAATACAGTGGTGTCAAATCTGAGTAAAGGCCATTTTCAAGGAGAGCAGGTGACTTTGTTCACAGCGTCTACATTTGCACAATTGTGTTTCCCTAAATAGCTTCAACCATATGAATAAATAATGTTGGCATATTGGATGTAGATTCATGGTAATTTTTAGCAGAAGCATATAGACTGTCTGATCCTATTAAGATAAAAATGAATGAATGAAAGACCTTTGTGAACGAAGGCTCATGGTTAATGCAGCTTTCCGCATACAGGCTTGATTCTGGGGGTGATTCAATGGGATTGTTGTGAAAAGGTATTTACTATACACTTCTGATTGATTGATACTAAAAAAACCTGTATTAATCAACCCATCATAATCATGGGTTTTAATCTTTTTTGTGGAAGTTAGTTGAAGCTATAGCCGCTTTCCCACAGTGAGAGGGATAGCTTTAGAGCAACTTATATAGCTTAACAGTTATAAAACTTTGACTGATTTAAAAATCCAAATCATCATTTTTACCAAAACTTACCTGCCCATTTAGGACACATGATGGGAATTTCACCACATCTATACTGTAATTTTGTCAGCCTCTAAGCCAGAAACATTAATACATACTGTATGTTCTGGGACTGTCCTGATCTACAGCAGCTTTGGGGCCAGAACATTGTGTTCAGCTCTATACTTTTTACTTTAAATGCAATATCACATTGTAATTTGTAAAGAGAAATACTTGTGATGGAGTTTATTGTTTATATAACTATGTGAATTTTTACTTTTTTTGCTATATATTTGTGATTCAAGGTCCTATATTTTACCCACTGCAAAAGGCGCGTCACAATGCTTATTACTATCTTACACCCAACCAACAGTCTAATTTCATGCCTTCTGCTTGCAACACTTAAAAAGCAAAGACTCTTACGACTATATCTACAGTGATGAGTGTGGTGATCTGGAAGTGAGGTGTGTTCAGGTTAAATTCTGGTGTATTGCTATCTTGGCAGAGTAACAGTCACAGTCAACAGTCAGACATTCATTAGAAAGCTGAGAAGAGTAGAAGTGCTGCACCATTAAAATAACAATCTGCCAACGTCAGAGCACACCTGCCTCTTAAAGGGAATGACAAGTGACACGCTGATTGGTTTACTAGTTGTTACACACAAAACACACCTATTATTAATTAAGAGAATTAGCACATGCCTTTTGCACATTTAAGCCATGCAATGTTTTTCCCCATTGTTACAAAAGTAAAGAGACACCGAAACGCCCTTTAAATCAAGCTGTGCAATGTGTGTCCGGTGGCTTGCCAATAGATTGCTAAAATAGTGCCCTAAGACACCTTGTTGGCCTTATGTTGATTTTTAATATTTAATAGTAATTTACTTGACATTGGAGCTTATTGTTTATGTTTTTATAAAGCTTTTTTGGTATGTATTTGTGTAGATTTAGTGTGTGTTGGTGGACAGATATATATTGGGTTGTCACAGCTTGCCTATATACAGCTTAGGAAGAAATAAGAGACTACTTAAGTTTATTTGATTTTTACCAATTTGAAAACCTCTGGAATATAATCAAGAGGAAGATGGATGATCAAAACCATCAAGCTGAACTGCATAAAATTTTGCATAAAGTTAACCAAAAGCAGTGTGTAAGACTGGTGGAGGAGAACATGCCAAGATGCATGAAAAATGTGATTAAAAACCAGGGTTATTCCACCAAATATTGATTTCTGATCTTTTAAAACTTCATGAATATGAACTTATTTTCATATAGTTTATAGTGTAGTTTATAGAATAAAACAACAATGTTTATTTTACTCAAACATATACCAATAAATAGCAAAATCAGAGAAACTGATTGAGAAACTGAAGTGGTCTCTTTTTTTTTTTCCAGAGCTGTATAAAGCAATTTTTGCACAAGTTGCTTGATAAAAGTCCTAAAATATTAAACATTGCAAGGAGCAGTGGGGCAATATATCAATATCATTATATATTGTATCACTTTAATCGTATATGTGAAGCAGTGCTGTTTTGCGCATTAATGTCAATAAACACAATAAACATCAGATTTGGGCCATTTTTACCTCGTGTGTGAACATAAATAGCCTAAGTCTAGACAAACTGCTACCAGTCCTGTGCAGTGGATACACAACATGATTGACAGACAAATACACATGACTCTTAGTCTGGATTGGTTGAATGCTGGCGGTTGGGGGTATGTTCTTTACTGTCGTTTACAGAGCCTGAGGCAGCCTTGGAGGGCAGATTTCTTTCTGCAGGCTTATATATTTTATTAACAGCTGTTGCAACGTGAGCAGAATTCCAGCAGTTATTACAAAAAAAGTGTTTAAAATAAAAAACATGACCCCAATTTTAAGGGAACAGGAACAGGAGGTTATCCGTAGGTTTATATTCTGTCAATTAACTGAGACAAAAGCTCATCTAACCACAATTTTACCGGTAGGCTGGTTAGTGCTTAATTTGCACTATTTGTTTTGCAAA
Organism: Astyanax mexicanus; assembly: GCF_023375975.1. Lineage (NCBI taxonomy): Eukaryota > Metazoa > Chordata > Actinopteri > Characiformes > Acestrorhamphidae > Astyanax > Astyanax mexicanus. Next base: position 27,049,649 of record NC_064408.1, read on the forward strand.
GGCTTTCAAGATCCAAACACCATCTGTAGGAGCTCTTAGTCTTTAAAATGGAAATTCTCACCAGACTCTTGAGACTGTAAAAGACACAAAGGAATATCTCTAACACATGTGGTAGGTTTCTTTGTTCATAATATACCTCCTTTAAACAGGTTAGAATAATTATATGGGCTGTACAAAACATATTCATGAAGTTCTTTGCACTAATTAATCTGACATAAAGAGATCTCACCAGATTTATTCTTACCAGTTTAAGGGCTCTGTCACTTTTATGCAAATAAGCTGTTACTTGCCATGGCCCATTTTTACACTGTCCGTTAATGTTAGCTTGTGCTAAAAGGCAAAACACAAATACGATAGTTTACGATTAACTGTGATAAAAGCACGAAACTCACTATTTGAAAGTACTTACATACCCTTCATCTGCTGACTTTTCACAGACAGTAGGTACAGATCCCTTCCTCAGAAGAAGTCTGCTGGCTAATCCTGCTGTGTACTGTTAGAGGTTCTCCACCAAAATGAGAGAAATGGCATTTCTTCAACTGATCTAGTGGGCGGGGCACTGGTGGAGGTTGACAGGAAAGGGGTGGTGCCAGAGTGGTGATGCCACAATAAGGGAGTCATCCAAATGATTTATAGAAGCTTATGATTCCTGACGCCAAACTCTTTCAACTGACTCACAGAAAACATACCTGTCAAGTTTTAGATTTAAAAATAAGGGATATTTTCCTCTGTCCGCTTAAAGCCGTCCCACCAGCCCAACGAAGGTTCAGTATCTCTTACATTTTAAAACAGGTTTACAAAAAATCTAAAATAACCACATGTGAACCACTTACACACTACAATTAGATTATCAGAATCTGAACATGTTGTGGACATTCCTACATATGTCATTCTTTTAACACAGCCAAATTAAAAACCCTTTTCTATATCTTTTTTTTTTATTTAAGATTTCATGTCTTTTTTGTAATAAATGCACTCTTTTATATGATATATTTTTTATTTATTTAATGGATTTAAAATTGAACAAAGAGTGCACAAATTCTGCAAAATGACTGTTGGTGACCTAAAAATGGTATTATGAGCTTTTACTAAAAGGACATGGACCAGATATATTCCATCAGTAAAAATTAGTCCTAAGGGGCCTACACAATAATTTTTAATTAATACTTCTTCCTTTTGATCACTCCACCCCTGATCAGTTCAGTTAATGTCGGTCCTCTCCACATTTCTTGTTAAACTGAGTCACAAGCTGTAATTTTTTTTATTTTAAAAGGTTTAATCTGTGTGTTTTATTTCGGAGTATTTTTAAGCAGCTATCAGAAAAATCTCATCACAGTTTCCATGATTAGACTACCGTTACCTTTCTTTTAGAAAAATCGCTGCATGTATGTTTTAACATCAGCAGCTCCAACTAGCTGCCTGAACTCACAGCGAGGAGGGCGGGGCTTCCCCACACTGACCCTCCTTGCAAGCTGATTGGCTGTTTCTCCTGAAAGGCGGGACTTTCTCCTTGAACCGGCTCCACGATTGGTTAAGAGACACAGAGCGGTCAGTGCCCTGTATCCTCAATAATATATATATTTTTATTTTAATAAAATACGGGAAATTTACGGGAAAATACTAATACGGGAGGACGGCGGGAAAGAGGAGTAAAATACGGTAGTTTCCCGGCCAAAACGGGAGACTTGACAGGTATGACAGAAAAGGGGTGAATGATTTTTTTTACTGTTTGGAGTGTTTTTTTATAGGAGCAGTCGAGACCCAAGGGAAAATAAAAAAGCACGCAAAAAGTTTTGAGTTTTCAATAATATGTCTATTTAGTTAGATCGGCTAAATAGAATTTTATGTACTATAGTTGTGACATATGCTTTTAAAAATGAATGATATTAATCACAACCATAAAACAGTGGGATTTAGTTATGAGATTTAATCCTTAATATTTCAACAATAAAACATAATCTATTGGTAGCAATTAACAATAAGGTTACATTAATAAACAGCACTTACGACAAAATGCATTAACTAATTCAATGTTCGTTTTCATAAAAAAATTACTAAATGTGTACAGGGTAGGCCTCTCACAATAATAGTCTAATAAGACTATTTATTAGATATGCTGGCTCTAAAAAAAATGCAATAAAGGTTATTATTATCCATATGTTAATTTATGTCAGTGTATACCACTAAATTTATTTAAGATAACATAATAACGTGATTACACCCTTTAAAAGGCAGTGGATTTTGATCATATTTTAAATTAATGAAATATAAAAAAAAAATTAAATATCTTTAAAAAAACAACTAAAATAAAACAAAAAAGAAAACATACTGGCTCATTCACATTAATGTTGTTTTCTCATTAAATAAACATTAAGTAAACACGGTTATTGAGGCCTGCAAAAATGATTGATGTCATGGCAATTGATTTTACGATAATGATAATAAGTGAACAATGTAATTATTGTGACAGGCCATTGTGCAGGTGATCATTTTAAGATAATTAAAATAAGATTATATGATAAAACACGTGGATGAACACTTTAAAGGGGTTTGACTGTTGCTTTATATGACAGTATACTCTGGGGGTTAACGTGGTGTTGTAGCTGTAAAGTGGGGGAAAGCGATGGTGTAAATGTTTCCTCTGTAAATGATTTCTCTCTGCACTTCAGAAAGTGTCTTGTGTTTTTATCCACAGTCCATTTGTCATGGTGAAGTATCTGCAGCTGAAGTGAGAGAAGGTGTGTTGGTGTGAAATGTGGGCTTTATAAGAGCAGTCGCCACTATTCTGCACTATTCTCCAGAGGGGAATGAGGAATGGAGGAGTAATGGCTGAAGCATTAGGTGGTACATTATATGGGCCAGAGGGCAAGAAAAAGCAGGATTTTTTTTTCATTTCAGATAAAAAAGGTTTTTGATTTCTGTTGAAACAGTAAAGGAAATATTTATTAGTATTTGAGCCCAGGGCATGTTATAGTTTCTACCACTTTTTTCTAATGTTTTGCCATATATTTCCTTTTAATACAGCAGACTGAAATGCTTGATTTTACATTATTAGAGGAGCTGAGTTTCTTTTTGACAGAATTTCATATATAGTGGTGCTTGACATATTTGGCTAAAAAATGTTTAAAAACAAAATCTTAAAATTAAGTCACTCTTATATCACTCTTATATTTCCAAATATATATATATATATATATATATATATATATATATATATATATATATATATATATATATATATATGGTTTTATAGATATTTTCTTGAAATTTACATTTATTCCTAGAATATGGTCTTAGTGACTAAAATTGTCATATTTTTTTGACAAGAATGTTATTGTATATTGAATTAAAAATGGGTATAATGTGATAATGTAAGTCAATTTATCCTGATTCTTTATCATTGCTATATATAAGAATAGCATTGCTCCCATGCAAATATGTCACCTTTTGCATTATTATTCATTATGTACACACATAGGAAGACATTTAATCAAATGGGGGGATAGCTTGTTATAAAAGTACCTTTGCAGGTACTATATATTCAATTTTGGGACAAAATATTTTAGTTAATGATTACTTCAAAATATTATGCCCGAACTTTTAGCCAAGCAGACTTACAAGTAGACATCCTGGTTATTAATATATGATTGATTAAACAGCTCAGTTTTCAGCTTTCCTAGCACATGTATACACTTACTCTAATTTCTTTTGTTTCCATTAATCTGTACTTACAGTAACTGGAGAAAAAAAATGTTATCTTAGTTTTACTTACCTTTTTTATTCCCTTTTTTTCTCTCTAATTATTTTATCACCCATTTGTGATGACACAACACAAAGAGCGTGAAGACTAGCACATACTTCCTCTGATACTGTACATGTGAATCAGCCACCTCCTCCACCTCTTTTATTGTAGCTAGCTCGTTTGGAGGAAAGTGCAGCGACTCGGTTCCGATACATCAGCTCACAGACTTCTTGTGCTGATCAACATCACCCTTTGGAGTGATGTTGGGAAAGAGCGCCATCTACCCACCCAGAGAGAGCAAGACCAATTGTGCTCTCTCGGGGCTCTGACAGCTAATGGCAAGCTGTATAACGTGAATTCTAACCAACACTTTACCGATCATAATGGCAGCGCTTTTATGGCACCAATGGACCACTCAGCGCACTCTTGACAAAGCTGTAAGAAGGGCATTGTTGGTTATTATCTAAAACCATGAAAAAAAAGAAAACAAATTGTCACAAGATGAAATTTTATTTACATAATAAATTTTGTTATATTATTTGCTAGCTGCAAAGTATTGGCATTAATAAAACTAAATGAACACAATTCTGTTACAAGTGTCGTATTAATCCCAATTCCACTATAATAGATACTGAAGGGCAGTTTCTAACAGTTAATATCATCATCAAAAGGCAGGCTTTTATCTATCCCCTGAACACTGCTGACCTTTTTCAAATATTTTTCCAACCTCAGTTATTTTTTTTTCATCCGCAATAAAGTTATTGATCCATATCTAGACAGAGAGGGTCTCATAAAACACATAAAAAACAGCAACCCAGAGAAACTCTAAAACAATACATATCTGATGTGATCTTGATGACAGTTGACCTGACTTCAAAAAGAGTTCTCGATGTAATCGTAACAATCACATCAAATAAATAAATAAACAAACCATAATTGTCAGCCTGCCTGCTCCAGACTCTGAAATTGTCTCTCAAAGCTCAAAAGCTTCCCAGCATGCACTCTCACCGAACTTTCCTGTTTCCACTGATTGCGTGACACTACAGCGTTCCTGCTCTCCCAGCTACTGATTGATTTCACCTGTCCTCCCCTGTATATATACCCCTCAGTTTGCTCTCTTCCTTGCTGAGAATCTAGTTTACTAGCTCTTCTACAACGCATTTCTTTGTATTTTTCTTTTTGTCACAACCTGTTTTTTGCATTGCAGACTATCGTATTTTCACTTTCCCAGTTTATTTATTACCTTGTAACTGAGCTATTTTTGACTCCTCTCTTGCCTTCCCCTTTATCTTGTTGGATCTCTCGTGTATGACCACGGTTTGCCTGATTTCTCACTCTGGTATGTTGTTTATATTTGCTGTCATTTGGTTACTGACCCTGCCTGTCCCTCACTATTCCTGTAAGCCTTGCCCCTCTGTTAATAAACTTTGAAATTTGTATCTGTGACTGTTTGTCCTGTCTCTGGCCTGTGTTAAAATAGGGAATTTCTGTATTAAACTGTATAGATATACAGTCACATGCAAATGTTTGAGCATCCTTTACAAAGAACACATTCACAGAATTATTTCTGTGTATTTTCTGTATTTATCATATTGTAGGGAAAATAAGATACCTTTCAATCATACCTTATTTTTCACATACATAATACAAAACATATTTTAATTTCCAATGTATTAATTTCTGCAGACATGCAGTAAATGCAGAAATATGTTCTCTGTAAAGGCTTTGTGCCTACGAACAAACTACAGTATGTAATGTGCCCAGGGTGCTCAAGCCTTTGCACAAGACTGCATAAACACAGGACTATGACAAATCAGAGCCATTTAGTACAATGTTAAAATGATGTCAGAGAATAGCAACACTGAAGGAGTCAAAAGCTCTAGAGAACTTTAAAGGTAGGAGGGAGGTTCAAACAGACTATTCCCACTTGGAGGTGAGAAGCATCCTAGTTGGCAGAGTGGGCGGGACATCCTACATATACAGTACTTTGAGAGAGCAAGACCTGGTGTACTCACTTCACCTTCCAAACAAGGATGGTGGCAGCATCACTAATCAGTGGGGACTCATGCTGTTTTGTAGGAGGCAGGTGAAAAATGGTATGGGACACCACAGCACATTTAAGACAAGACAAGACAAGCCAAAACAATCATGTATAAGGTTTTTGTATTGGTTACATTAGAATGGAACTTCACGTTTAATGTTTTAACCTACCACATACCAGTGAGCACACTCAGAAGACACGCACAGTGATTCAGTGAGAACACATGCCCGGAGAGGGGGGCAGCCATTCAATGCTGAGCCACCACAACCCCAGCCATCCACTGGTGGACCCTCACATTTTCTCTTCTGGTAGGACACATCCTCATCAACGTATTGCAAGAAGAAAACCTCAGAAGCCCCTTGATCACTTTATCTAATTTTTTCCACTATAGAGGGCACTTTAGCAACACTTTTTCAACCATTGTCACACCTGAGGGGGGCAGTTCACCCCCTATATCCCCCAGTCCACCAGTGCCAGTGATAAATCAACACTGTTAATGTTAAATTTTACACTATCAGGGTTTATTTAACACTAAGGGTGTTGATTTAACACTGGCGAAGTTACTGTGCGCACAGCATGAGAAAAAAACATGGATGAGAAGCTTTGGGGGTAACTCGATTAAGGCCCAATCCTATTTTTCTTTCGTACCCTACACCTTGTTTTTGTGTGTTACCCTTCCCCTTCAAACAGGGGTGAAATCATCCCTCTAAGAATGGTGATAACCCTTCATGCACCTGATACAGATATTCAGCAGTGGAGCTCTGAGGATCAACATCCTAGCTGTGGGTTAACTAGTAAACTTTAGCACATTGTATGTCAGTAAGGAGGCGTGTGATGCTGTTAAATCCTCTGTGATAGGGAGCTTTTATTTACCTTTATTTTCTTTTATTTTTTTAATTTGTTCTCAAATGCTGCTTTCTCTGCAGCCTGTTGTACCATTTAAAGTGGAACGGGAAAGTTAGCTAGCTAGCTACTTAGACGACTTCTAATGATTTTTATGCTTGTTATGAAGGAAATGGCCATAACACATTGAAACTACACATTAAGCCATGGTAATAAAGTGCTTGTTGTCATTTGTTACAAGGAAAATACAAAAATTTGTGGGTTTCATTGGTCGCGTGTGTCATCATTTTTTCAGTGATTCTCACAGTCCTCTGTTTTAAGTGTGGCTCTGAAAAATCTGAGTTTAAAGGGTCATGTAGCCCTAACACTTTCCTCTACCTCTCCAGCTTAACAAGAATTGGGACACTTTATCTAGACGTGCACACAGGAAACAGAGGGGTAGGGCTGAGTAGTAAGACCAAGGGGTAAAATGGGATTGGGCCTAAGTGTTGCCCTTAAGAGCAACACGGGCATATAACTATGTTCTTTTGAGTTTGTTTAGATTTTCAGTAATGGGCTTTTGTCAATAAATGCCCTTTTAAATGGCACAATACATTTACATGTTCTTTTTTTTTTTTTTTTGAGTAGTGTCTTCATCTATTTTGTAATCAAGGAAGACATTCTTCACATGTTTTATCAGTACTAAGGTTGCCATTTTCTTGTTTGGATAACGTTGATTGTCTCTAAAGAGTAAGAACCACCACTATTTGAATAAAATCTATATTTCTAACTTGCCTTCTCACCTCAGCTCACCTCACCTCTGTCTTCCCGACCCATCCTCTGAATTGGCTTTGATCTTAAAAACAAATCTGTGAGAACCACTCTAGCGTGCGCTAAAGATTTATGAAAGTATTCCTCTCACAAATACGTTCTGTTTGAGTAATGAACTCCACAGTGTAACGGGCAAACACATCCTTAAACAGTAATAGATAGAACAGGTGTACGTGTTTATCTTGTCCCCCAAACTGCTTTGCCAGTGTCCTAGGCCTCTGCAAAAACTTTCCCGACAGTTCGTTTTGAAGCAAGTTTTCAGCTCTGATCAATGACGTGAAGCTTGATAAGGAGAGGAGGCATTATCCCCACTGTTCTCCTTGCACCAGGGAAAGAGGGCATGTCCCTGAATGGCTCTGCGTGGCATAGCCATAATATTTTGATAGTGCGACAGCATGATAAATGGCCTATCTTTGATAAGGGACCTGCATAATACATTTACTGTTCCCCCCCTCTCAACTGCTCTGTAAGCCAAAATGCCCTCTTTAAATCGGTGAAAGCTACTTTGTTCCCAGTGCAGATCAATCATCAGGGACAGCTCCGATCTGGAGACAAGTACAGAACAAAGCAATCAAACCTTCAGTGGGTCTCGGAATGGTTAACGTGATTGGCTGGGGCTCAGTGCAGCCCAGTGAGACATATTTCTGTTGATGTCTAACCGGCTTAGAACTCCGTTCTATCCAGAGGCTTTGTTGAGTGAACTCTGGAGATGTCAAGGGATGAGAAGAAGCTGAGCATAGCCTGAATGAAACATCTGTCAATTAGCCAATCTTTCGAGCAGAGCAGCATGTGATGAAAGATTCATTTAGAGACTTGGAATGAGGAGGATAATCTAAGGCTTTTGTCTAGGCAAACAAAGTGGAGTGAAGACGGGTTACGCAAACCCAAAAAGAGCTCATTTAACTTGACAATCTGGCATGCTGTTTTTGACATGAAGGTCATAGTTAGCGGTATGAAATTGCAATTTACAAAGTGCAGGATTCTTTAACTTCCATGGGACATGGCAAAAGTCATTGAACACAATGCTCCCCTTTTTCTGTATACAATACATGACATTACGTTTCATTACATTACATTTAGGGGACGCTTTTATCCAAAGCAACTTAGAGGCAATAGAGGACAAAAACATTTTAGACAGGGCATAAAGGAGGCCCCTGTGGAATAGAGGAGGAAATGAGGGGAAGAAGGAAATGAGGTTAGAAGTAGTTAGTTTGTTAGAGGTGTTAGGAGAGTAAGTGCTCTTTGAAGAGCTCTGTCTGGAATTTCCTAAAAGTAGCGACGGATGCTCCTACACTATTGATTCTGTAAATAGCATGGTTTAGTAACAACAGAGGCTTTTATTAATCTTTTTGCCACAGTCTTTGGAGCACTGGTTCTCAAACATTTTAGACCATGTACCACCCATACTCACACTTACAGGTCATTTCACAGGGATATATGTCATACACATTCTTTTACATAGTTATATTATCTTTTTAGACAGTGGTTCTTATTGTGTTGCAAACTGTGTGGACCTTTTTGTGCTTTCGCTGTCTATAAGGTAGTAGGTTAGAATGTTTATTACTGGTAATAAATAATAAGAAAAGGTATTGTCATGGGCAGAGGCAAGAGCGGGCCCGCCCCACACCACGACAAGGCCTAATTAGCCTGGCTAAGCACATTTAAAGGCCACCTCAGCACACACTCGAGGAGAGGACTTCACGGGAGTCCTTTGTTAAGCACTATAATTCAGACTTACATTCACAAAGCACATTTAAGCACATGGCCCTGTTTTGATATTGTCCTGTCTTCGCCCTAGCCCCTTCTATTTTGTTTGTTACCCCGCCCCCTTGTTACCGGTCCCAGGTGTTTCTTACCCTCATTGTGTATATCAGCCCCTTTGTTTCAGTGTTCCTTATTGAATCTTTTGTTTGCTTTCTGTACTCCCTGTCAGGTTTGTATTTTAATGCTTCTAGTCTGGTCTCAGTTCTTCTGTTTCTTGTTTTCCTAGTTTTGTTAAATCCATCTTGTCTTGTTATCTTTAGCCTTGTCTTTGTAATTTATTTTGCCTTGTCTTGTTTATATATTTTTTTACATTCATCTACCTTAATAATTTATCTGCATTTAAATTCACCATCTCATCCCTCCTCCAACGTGACAGATAGACTATTGCACAGTGGAAACATGTGCTTTGTGTACAATCAGTTTGGGACCAACTGCCTTACACTTATTTCAACTAATAGCAAATGAGTTAGCAAATTCTGGGTTAAAAAATAACTAGATTTGGCAGTTTTTATTAATTGTCACACCCCTACTATAAATTCAAGACTGACAGGACCACCTTTGTCTTGTCATATATATATATATATATATATATATATATATATATATATATATATATATATATATATATATATATATATATATATATATATACATTTTCGATTAGACAGCATATGACAAAGAAAATATAAAAAAAGGAAAACTGCTATTTTCTGTATTATTACAGAACAGGAAAAAAGGCAAAGGCAATAACCTACACTGATGTCACAGGTGAAGTATCCTATAGGCAATAAAAGCAAGTAAAACTGGATCTCTCTCTCTCTCTTATTGAGAACAACAGGAAACAGCATGGTCTGTTATGTACTGTTAGCTGTTAGTGGCACCGCATCATAGCATAATACTGCTGGATAGATGCCTTTAATGTCATTGTGTGGAGCCTATCTAATGATAATAACGTATAAGGGAAAGCACAGCCGGTGGAGTAATGGTCGGGTGAGTGGATCTGATGATGTTGAAGAGGTGTTTTGAAGAGCAGACCACGCAGAGATTTATCTGAACCATTTTCAGGAGATACCTGCTGTTGTTAATGCTTTTTTTTTCAGAGCAGTTAAGGTCAATGTCAAATAAATATATTGTGGCGGCACTGAGTTGGGTGGGGAGGGTGTGTGGTGGGTGTTGGGGGCTGAGGAACTCACAGTGAAGCTGTTAGCATGCTCTGCAGTTGCCCCCTTTTCCTCTTATAGAGGGTAAGCATTGACGTCACATTCCCCTTATTTTAAGCTTTCTTAGGGGCTGTGTTTCTTAGGGGACAAAAACAGTTAAAGCGGCAAAACAAGCAGTTAATAAGTCTATTGTTTTTCAATCCTGGTCTTTGTGTACCATTCATTGACAGTATATATTAACTGGACCATTATTAATCTTATGGATCAAATGGCAGAAAATCAGTTCTTTGTAAAAAAAAAAAAGAACCTGGGCCGCGTCATAATCGAAAACGGCTTGGAAATACATTTATTATTGGTTCAAAGACACCCCGAAATGAATAGAAGTGAATGGATAGCTTTGCTCAAATGGTCCTCTCCTCCCTCAGCAGCACACTTCCGGTGGCACGTTTTGGAAGGGAAAAGCTGGGGGCCTGGTACCATTGCCATGCTTTCGTTTAGTGTTTTCCTGCTGTAACAGGAAGTTGTGGAAGTGGTTCCCCTGTGGAACTGAGCTGTCAGCCTCTCATTGGCTGATTATGTGACCTTCAATACTTAGGCTGTGATCGAAACTGCTCCCTATGTACTATGTACTATGTTAGGGCACTATTGAGTATGTCAGCCATTTTTCTTTGAGTGTCCGAATCGTAAGTGGGAATTCGAACGTGATTTTGAGGGCACTAAAAACTCCCACAATGCATCATGATTTATTGTAAACATTGCTGCTAACTAAGCAAGCTAAATGTGTCCTAAAATGCATTGTGGGTCTCGCTACTAAACAACAGATACCCGAACAAACGAAGCTGACAGCGAGCCATCAGGGTTGCCAGATTGTTAAAGGGGGATTCAGATAAAACCAATTCACTGAGTATATGTGTTTGAAATCCGCAAAAAAAAAACTGAGAAAACCACCCAAACAGCTGATGTTCATCATATCAACAATATTACAGGGTTTATTCCAACATGATCTTAAATAAAATACCTTAAATATCTTAAATATCACCAATTACAACAAAAAAAAACATTTTAAATGAATTTATCTGCATGTTTGTATGATGTGTTTTGAGCATTGTATCATAGGACACACGAACCAAAGAAAAGTAAATACAGTGAAAGAAATGAATACTTATATATAATAAAGGACATAAACACAGCTTATTTAAATTTCCATCAGCAGGATTAAAAGCTCTCTCTCTGCAAGGTTAGATATCTAACTACAACATTGATGAGTTCAATTTCCAAATTTTGTCCACCTTTTAAAGCACATGTACTCAACTTGTGTTGCGAGCATTTATGACATTGATGGCTGTGTTTTGAGTTATTTTGAGGGCACAGCAAATTCACACTGTTACTCAATCTGTACACTGACGACTTTACATTGTATCAAAGTGTTCTCCCATTAAAAATAAAATAAAATAAAATACTGTAAAATAAAATAAAATAAAATAAGATACTGTACACTTGGAGAAAAAAATCTCTGAACATATCAGAGAACTTTGAGAACTGCAACCTCAAGTATAAGAAATCAGAACTGAATTAAAAAGTCCTGGAAATACAATTATACAACAGCAAATATATTAGGCAAGGTTACTGAAACAGCAGCAGATACAGAGATGTGTCCTTGCTGATTTGTTTGATGCCTCCTCTGCGGCCGCGGCTGGAACACCTGGTCTGGAGCACATTATCAGCTGTCGTGGGAGCGCGGCGTAATGAAAGGCATTATCACTTGATCACAGTGCGCTCTGCTCACAGCCACAGCGTCTGCACATGGCCCGTCTCCGAGGGGTGTCTTAGCAACTGGCACAGCATCCAGGTCACGTGGTTCCATAAAAAAAAAGAGAAAGCAGAAACAAATAGAGGAAGCCACGGCCACTGAAGATGTCATCCGTCCGGCCGACATCCGCGCTGACAGCGGCCGTATACGAGTACAGCATGTTTCCCCGATGACGAGCGTCTATGAAGCACATCACAACAACTATTACATCAAAACCCAGCAGAGTACTGCACCACAGACGCTTAGAGCTCAGCAGAGCTTTACACTGAGGAGTGTAGACCAGCTGTCCACAATACCTGCACAGGCTGCTGCATGTCTTCCTTACAGAATGTACTTAGACACAGCGGCTGATGTAGCGTAGAGGCTAACAGCACTAGTTCTCCTGTAGCACACTGCTACACCAATAGGGCTATGTTCACACTGCACGTAAAAGTGACCCAAAACATATGTATTTTTTTATCATATGTGAAGGTTTTGTTTAAGAACAAGAAGAACTATCACCCCAAGAATAAGAAACTGAGATTTAACTGAACTGCAAATATTAAAAATCTAAAAAATCTAAATTCCTTAAAACACAAAAGCAAACATATTAGCTATAGCACCTGCTTTGGAGCACACCAAAAAGGCTGGGTCCACACAGCTGATATATAAAAAGGACCCTAAATCTTTTTCATCCTGTGATACAGATGTGTCATTTGCGTGGCAGTGTGAAATCAGTTCAGACCATAGACTGTGTATAGCTGGACAGAGCATCGTCTCTCAAAAGTGAAGCCACCACAGGTCGGGCGCCCCCTGCTGTTTGGTTGCAGAAAGCTGTGTAACTCCACCCATCCCCATAGGTTTCAATGGCAAAACAGACAAATTTCAATCACGTTATTTTTCTAATATATTGTAATCCTACCTCCTTTATTTAAATGCCACAGCTAGTGTAACCTCTGCTTATATTGTCAAAATTTTATATCCCCACAGAATTCATTTTTTAAAACGTTATTCAGCTCTATTCAAAAAGGTGTGGTTATTGTAAAAAAAAAAAGCCGGGGTGGGACCAGTGACTGAATGGGTGGGACCATAGACTGAGTATAGCTCTGTGGAGGCAGCCCTCAGGGGCGGGGTTATTTAAATGAGTAGGCTGTCTCTCCACAGTCTTTCTCCCTCCTCTGGTCTCTACTGCACAGACTCGGGTTTCAGGATCGCCAACATGGCGGAAGATTTTGGCTTCATTTACATTGAATGAATGGAAACGGTGACACGGCGTCCATCTTTTTTACAGTCTCTGGTTCAGACCATTGTCTGATAGAGGTCATTTTAACCCTTTGAACTCTAGGCTGTTTTGACGTGTTTTTTCTTTGTTTTTTTTTTTGTCAGTTCCTCTTTCAGGTCTTATAACACAGTAATTATATCAGACAGACACATGAGCCCTAAGCTTTTTTACTCCAGAAGCCATACGGTAAAATGTAAAAGGAAGCAGAATTGTTATATTTTCCGGAAACTGGACACGTTTTGCTTACATTTTTTTTTTCTTATTTTTTAATGTGCAGACTTTTTATATATTTACACCTAAGATTTATTTTTTTTAATAGTTAGACTAGAGTGTATATGAGTTGAAAGCATAAGAATATTGATGATAGTTCATTACAGGGCTTATTAATTATTACTTTGATAAAATACATGAACAGCATCAGGCGGAGTTATTTTTTCTTGATAATCACACCTCTAGGATACATGTAGATTATTAAAACCTGACACTCAGAGCAGCCTATGCCTTTCAGTATTTTGAACAGGGCCAATATGGCCAATATTCCAACTAATAACAAAACTGATTTACTGTACTAGATGTTTATTTTTAGCTGCTTTTTTATTCCACAAAATGAAAAAAAAAAAACTTTTATTTAGTACACACAATGAAAACTATATACAAAAACATCTAAATAAAAAAGGTGCGCACACATCATACCTAGCATTATTCTGAGTGCACTTTTAAGTTTCACACTTTTTCTGCAGATACTTTTGGGTCATTTACTGATATTATGTGGTTTGAAACATCATATAAATATGTTTGAAGCACTGGAAGTAAATAATATTGGTTGGGGAAAAGCAAATAGCACATTTTTTTTGTTGTGGTAAAATTCCCCTTTTTTCAACACTTTGAGGAATCAGTGGCAATGATGACATCATGTGATTTACTCAGAGCCCCGGGAGTGAATGTAAATACAACTGATTATGTGTTTTGAGCAAATAAATAGACTTATAATGGAAGAATAAAGCAAGGAACTTTAAAGGAGATCTTACTTTTTAGGTGTTTTTTCCCAATTCATTTCTTGCAGATGCTTTTAGAAAATCAGATTTGGGCCAATTTAGCTGCTGTCTGATTGTAGGCGTACAGAAGCACAGAAGTAGAGTTTGTGTAAAGCACATGTAATGCATGTGTATCGCAACATGATAGATGTCCCAGCATGGGGTTGTAGAGGTTCCTAATGTTGTCTTAAGAAAATCCATCACATTTAACTTGAATATCCTCATAGGTTAAACAGTTTCAATCAGCCAAGTTTCATTCCAATTGGCTAGTTAATTCCTGCTTTTGATTACTGGTGTCTGAGTAGCTGTTAACTGACTGTTCTTGTATTTGGCTTTATTAAGAACAGTTTATTATTGCTGAATCTCTGTTGTTGTCACACCTTAGCCTGTGTCTGTCTAGAGTCTTTCCTTTTTTTTTGGTTCCTTCCTGCTCCTGTCCTCTGTCCTCTTGTTTTGTTTACCTCCCCATGTCATTCATGTGCTTCACATGGCTCTGTTTTTGTTTTGGTCTTGTCTCTGCCTTAGCCCCGCCCTGTCATCTGTAACCCCTCATTTGTAACTCCGCCCCCTCATTACCTACACATGTGTCCCTAGTGTGTGCCTGTGTATTAATACCCCATGTGCTCCTTTATTCTCTGTCGTACTTTTTGTTTGATGCTGTCCTGTTCAACCGTATCTGGATGTTATTCTGTGTTTTGTCTACGGAGTTCTGGTTTGTTTTCTTTATATTGTTTGATTCTTTGTTAGATAATTTCACTTCTTTGTTTGTTTTGACCTGGTTTAGTGATTTGTTTGATAGTCTTTGTTTTATAGTCTTAGTGTTTATTTTCTTGTCCTAGTTTCTTGGTTTGTCTTATTATGTCAAATAAAACCGACTTGCATTTGCATCCGGCCTCCTCCGCCGTGTTACAGTTGTGTTATAGACTTAAAGCAAGATAACCCAATGCTTTTTTAAGTGTATTAACTTTGTCTTTGTGACTTTCACATTGAGCCTCTTTTTACCTCTAAATACTTTGTCCTCCAGAATGTATTTAACGCAAAGCGCAGTGTAAAAATGTTTTTTCTGCACGGTCATAATATAGAACGGATCGCTTCGGATTTCTCCTGCACTGCTGAGACAACAGCCTGCAACCTATTATCTGCTGCCGTTTTATATTCCCAGAAAATTACACATCACCATTTTTACTGGATGCAAGTATTGCAAGATTAGCAAATCTGAGAAAAGTGAATCTCAGTGAGGTGTGCACTTATGACTCAGCGATGTCTGAAAAACTGTAATCTCCCTGCATGCATTACTGCAGCAGCATTCATTACAGCTGGGTCACAGCCTGAGCCGACTTAAAGCCCTTATCGGGAATCACAGCAGCCGGCAGGGCAGTGTTCAATAGTGTGAATCTTCTCAGCTTATGTAATGACAATGCTGACCTTACTAACAATCAACTGCACACGTTCTGCACTTTCTGAAAACTCTGTCTCTTTATATTTAGTGTCTGTTTAAATCTGCTAAACTCTGTAGTTACAGCCTAAACATCCCTTTAACAACAAGGTAAGATCTGAACAGTTAAAGCAGCGTCGTCTGCCTTATGTAATTACACATGTGTAATAGGGTGAGAGTAATTACATTTGCTGTTTTTACCGACAAGACCTTTCTGATTCTAGCTAGATTTGTGTAATTACCTGCATTATGAGAGTAATTAAATTGCTTCTGCGCATCAAACAACACCTTTCCCCCTAGTTTTTGCTGTTCCAAATCAGTGTTCTGGATCCAAACCTTGCTGTATTAGAGTGGATTGTGTACAGCTATAACAGTTCTGTGTAAATTTTGTGTTTAATTACTGAGCAAAATTCGTAATCTGCAACATGGTAGAACATGACAGTCCTCTATATGCTGAGAGAAACTTGGATGGTCCATTGTTGATGCCTTGCAGATGCTCAACTAACACCCAACTAAATTTCTATTAACCCTCCTGTCGTGTTCGGGTCAAATCTGACCGATTAACAACTTTAAACACTCATAAATATTGTGTTTTACATCTGATTGCCTCAAGGCCTTATGATATCCTCCACACCATGCACTTGAACACATAAAAGTGATCATCACCACTTTCATTGAATTTTGAGGGTTTTATTCAACCTTGTTACATCTGTGGTGTTCCCGGTCAAAAGTGACCGGCATAGGAAATGAATGGGTAACCAGAATATATTCATTCATCAGACAGAAAATATCCCCATACATACCACCCCAACTCACTCACTCATCTCATGTGGATGACATCAAGTTTAGCTTCCAACTATTTTACCAGAGTTAGACTAGAGATGACAAACGGGGAAGCGTGTGTTTGGGGACACCTGGAGAGAAATTGACCTGGTAGACCTCCAAGACACTACATAGGTCTGTTGATTTTAGCAGGAGTATATCTCCCATACAATGAGGCTACAAAAAGGGAAAAGCAGGGAAATATGGAATAAAGATCTGGCCAGCAAGTGATGCCAGGAGCAGCTATGCCTGGAATATGCAGGTATACATGGGAAAACCAATGTGAGCTCTGTGCCCCTAGAGACGACAAAACAGGCCTGAGGTGCTGCAAATGTGACACTCAAGGCCCACTCTGACCTGAGTGTCACATGCCACTCATGTGCATGAATTCACATACACACACACACACCTGTTGAGTTTTGTCTTTGGTTTTCAATGTATTATTTATAACGTTCATTTTGTAATAATTTTCAGTGCCTATTTGTACTTTCACTGCAGTTATCTTGTGTATAATTCTATAAATTCATGTTAAACACTGCTTTGAGACATTGTTCACAGCTAAAAAAATGTTGTATAAAAATTTGGTGGTAAAAAATGGTTTCTGTGCTAATTTAAGAGCAGTTAAAACTGACCGGTCAAATTTGACCGGGAACACTAAAGTAAGGGGCAGGAGGTGAACACGACAGAAGGGTTAAGTGCAGATGAGTTCTTAGCTTCTTAGCTAGCTCCAATATGATTAGTAGCTATTTAAGACAGCAGTAACTTAAAAATACAATACAACTGTGGGCTTCAGTGGTCAAAAGCAATATCACTATCATCAGGAGATCACTGGTTTGATTCCCGGTCATATAGCTTGCCGGAGCTGCCAGAGCCCTGAGAGAGCACAATTGGCCTTGCTCTCTCTGGGTGGGTAGATGGCGCTCTCTTCCCACATAACTCCAAAGGGTGATGTCGATCAGCACAAGGCTACATCTGTGAGCTGATGTATCAGAACCGAGCCGCTGCGCTTTCCCCCGAGCGGAGGACAGTAGCACTGTGATGCTACTCTGCAGTTCAAAAAGAAGCGGTGGCTGACTTCACATGTATCGGCGGAAGCATGTGTTAGTCTTCACCCTCCTGGTGTGTTGGGGCATCACTAGTGATAGGGGGAGTCCTAATGAGTGGGATGGGTAATTGGCCTTGTAAATTGGGAAGAAAATGGGATAAAAATGAGATATAAAAAAATAAAATAAAAAAATCACAAAAAAAAATAGGACACAACCTTAATCATCAAATATGAACTGACCGGATATTCAAACACAAATGCAGAAGAAACAAACTCTTGAAAATGGGCGTGGCAGAATAAGGTGGAAATGCGTCGCTCAAATTGTCAACTGTAGGGGGAGCTCAGGAGCAAGAATGACCAATTCTTTCATAATGCTACTTTAACTCTTCTTACAAAGTAAACGATGCTGAGATAATAAATAAATATCCACATGCACAAATCAAACATGCCTTATATGTTAGGTCACATATTTATTTATTTATTTATTTATTTATTTAACATTATGAATCATGACTGCAGTTGGTCAGTGTGTTTTTTCTTTGTCTTTTTGTCAGGCTTTTCAGTCTTTTTTTGAATAGAAGCATTAAAATGAGCTTGACAGGGACAAAGTTGGAGGTGTGGGGGTGGATGCTGAACTTTTGTTTATCATATTACAGCTTTACAGAGACTCAGACCCCCCCACTGACTGCTAAAGAGCTTTGAGAAGATTACAGACTCTGCAGTGGTGATACACTGCTCCGCTGTGAAGATGAATTGATGCTGAAAATAACTGTATCCTCACCACAAATTCAGCCTTTTACAATGTGCACCAGGAAAACTAAACAAACTGTACCTGCTGCACTTTGTAAACATGATGCATTTAACCCTTTATCTTCAGCTCAACTGTGCGGTACAGCACGTACATTTGATGTGTTGAAGTTAGGAGTAAAGAGTGCAGTTTCTGTCACGTTCTCCTCCTGTTCTGGTTCTCTCTCCTGTCTGTCGCTGTGTTTTCCTTCCCCACGTGCTCTCCTTCATGTGGCCCTGTGTGTTCCTCCCGTGTCTCTGCCTTGCCTTTAGGGTTTTCACCTGTGTTCATTTTGTTCATTTCAACTCCGCCCCCTCGTTACCTATCCCCAGGTGTTTCCTATTTTCTGTTCTTGTTTCCTGCATGAAATTACAGCCCCTTTGTTTCAGTGTCCCTTGTCAGTTCTTGTACGTCTTTAATGTCTGTTTGGTTTTCTTTCTGACAGAAGTTTATTCCATGTTTATTCTAGTAGTCTTTTTATGTATCTTGATTTAAGTTTAGTTTTGGTTTAGCATTTGTTTTCTTTGTTTTTTAAAACTCGTGCGTACGTCCACCTCCTCTCCTCCCTGCTGCGACTCTGACAGTTTCTTGTAAATTTACAGAATGGATCATTGATGCTTTAGGCTTTTAACATGGAATAATATATATTAAAATAATAATCATGCAGTGCAATAAATCACATGTTTCGTCAAGTAACCTACAGTGTTAAAATAATCTATTTCTCTATTTTGTTTGATTACTGCTTCAACCGAAATAGAATTACATTATTTATATATTGTTTTACATGTAGTATTAGAAATGATCAGTTTAAGTCATATTATGATTTTCATTCACAAAATAATCAAATTATTCAAATCAGTGACAATATACAATATACAGCTCTGGAAAAAAATAAGAGAGCACTTTAGTTTCTAAATCAGTTTATCTGATTTTGCTATTCATAGGTATATGTTTGAGTAAAATGAACATTGTTGTTTTATTCTATAAACTACAGACAACATTTCTCCCAAATTCCAAATAAAAATATTGTAATTTAGAGCATTTATTAGCAGAAAATAAGAAATGGCTGAAATAACAAAAAAAGATGCAGAGCTTTCAGACCTCAAATAATGCAAAGAAAACAAGTTCATATTCATAAAGCCTTAGAAATCAATATTTGGTGGAATAACCCTGTTTTTTAATCACAGTTTTCATGCATATTGGCATGCTCTCCTCCACCAGTCTTGCACACTGCTTTTGGATAACTTTATGTCACTCCTGGTGCAAAAATTCAAGCAGTTCAGCTTGGTTTGATGGCTTGTGATCATCCGTTTTCCTCTTAATTATATTCCAGAGGTTTTCAATTTGGTAAAATAAAAGAAACTCATCATTTTAAGTGGTCTCTTATTTTTTTTCATAGCTGTATGTTCTCAGTGTTTTAGAGGGCAGGAACTTTATTATTATTCATTATCATTATTTCCCATTGACCCCTAGCATCACATATTTGCATATTGGTCTACAACGGTGCAGAAGTACTGACCATACTTGGCAAGAAAAGCTTTGTTTCCATTCCTCGTCCTTTTTGCTATTTTCAAAAGTAAAACAATCAGTCTTGATTCTAATTTTTTATAAATCTTTGAATGAGGTCATTTTTATTCAATTAGTTATTCAAAGTAAGAGACATTTTAGCCAGGTGTTTATCAAACCTTACCACTCCTCTTTACAGTAATGGAAAATAAATATAAATAAAGGAACAGCAGTGAGTCTAAAACTACACAAGAATTTATACACAGCAAACGTCTCAGAGTTTAATCAACACTGTTACTGTTAACATGATCAAATTCACTGTGTTTCAGACGTTTCCAGGTGAAACCCCTGAAAACAGACATCACTGTGTAGAGGATCATCAGGAGAGAGAGAGGAGAATTGGATCTGTGATTGACATGTTAAGATGAATATTTAAAGATCTGTCTATAAATAGTTGATGTTAGTAGTAATAGCTTCAGCATGTGAGCAGGGGGTGGAGGGATGGGTTTCTGGGTCAGCAGGAGGATGAAGGAAATATTATCATATATAACAAATTCATACAACTACAGTCAGATAAGTGTTAGGAAATTTGACATTTATTGGACAGAAATGGTGAACTTTCCCCTTAAAATGTGGCTGAACGTAGATGTAAACACTGTGTCCACTCACCAGGGGTGTTGCTAGTCCTTTTTTCAGAAGGGCTCAAGCCCCCCTAAAACGAGTCCCAGCACCCCTATATGTTAAAGCAAGAGACCGTTTTTGTTGTGTCTGTATCTGTGTGTGGATGTTTGTGTGTATGATGTTTTGTGTTTTTGTTTGTTTATGTGTGTGTGTTGTGTATGTTTGTGTTGTGTTTGTGTGTTTGTTTATGTGTGTGTGTTTGTGTGGGTGAGTGTTTTTGTGTTTGTGTGTGAAGCCTTGTGTGTCTGTATTTGTGTGTGGATGATGTTTCGTGTTTTTGTTTGTTTATGTGTGTTGTGTTTGTGTATGTTTGTGTGTGTGGGGTGTGTGTGTGTTGTGTTTGTATGTTAGTGTGTGTGTTGTGTTGTGTGTGTGTGTGTGTGAATGTTGTTTTTTTTGTGATTGTGTGTGTGTTGTGTTTGTGTGTTTTTTGTGATTGTGTATATTTTGTTTGTATGTGTCGTGTATGTTTGCGTGTGTGTTTGGTTTGCGTATTTTAAAATATGTCTATAACAGTTTTATCTTCTATAAACTCAATTTTTTTCTGATCCTCTATTAGACACTCCTACCTATAGCTGCTCCAATATGTGGATGTTAAAAAGTTGGTCATCCTCTAGTCCTTCATTAGTTGCCAAGCTCTCCACTTCTCACAGCACTAAAGTGTTTAAAACCTCCAGCAGCACTGCTGTGTCTCATCCACTCATTCTACTACTAATACACCACCCAAAAGAACACCTGCTCTGTGTCCCTGCGGGGTCTGATCTTTGAAAATATATACAATCAATAGAGGTTAAAAAAACATTATTAATGTGTTATTAAAGTTATAAAAGACTCCAAATATAAAGTGGAATCAAAAACTCCCAACAAGAGCTTAAAGTTCAGACAAGACACTGCAGATACACAAGACTCTTCCAGTCACAGGTCATGCTGTAGGCAGGGGGTAAACATTACACATCAATCACTGTCACTGAGGAGCGTGAGGTCAAGCTCCATGTGGTGAAACTGGAGAACAGGCTTAATTAGGCTTTGCAGAAGTTCTGAGGATGTTAATGCACTACCCAACACTCACTGTCCTCTTATTTTAAAACACTTACCTTACAGTTCGACTCATTGATCACTTCATGAGGCCTTATAGAGAATAGTCCACCACTAAAACCACTTCCTGCTTTCTGGAAGTCTAAAAGATCCAGACTGTAGAAGATGACTACTGAGTGTTGTTTTGTGTGACGTACTCTATTTACATTATTCTATCAAAAAGATGCTCATCATAGATAAGCTTTAAATCAGGGGTCAAGCTTTAAATCGGGTCAGCAATAGGTGTGGCTGCAAGCATGAAACATCTGGCCCCTGAGTTTGTTTGAACTATAATGAGCGATAATGGAAAATAAATAAATAAATAAATAAAAATGCTTCTTTGACAAGCTTTTGTTAACATTTCTCCCCTGTCTCTCTGTCGCTCTCGGAGTGACTTTAGTTTCCGCCCGTTCTCGTTTTTTTTTCGTACGTTCTCGGGCTCCCTATCTCCTTATAAGGGCGTTTTTTCCTGCCTTGTCCCAATTCACTTGCCAGGGCAGCGGTAGTGTATTGGACCGCGACCCTGACAACACAGGTTCGATCCTGTGTGAGGAGGGGTGTGTTTATTTTTATTTTTTATTATTTTCTTCTTTGGTTTACCTGCTTTGAGATCAATAGTTCTGCAATTGGGAGGCGGACATAAGTGCAGGTAAGAAATAAATATTTAATAAATAAATAACAAATAAACAAGGAACAAGTAAACATAAAACAGGGAGATATATACAAGGAGCTAGGGAATAAACTAAATGACTGAAAATAGATAAAAACAAATAACCAAAAACCAAAACAAACGAGAGAAACTAAAGAACATAAACTAAACCAACTAGGGATAATAGTAAGAAACAAACTAAACAGGGCAGGGAAATATATACAAGAAATAAACAAGGAAAATAGACTAAATATATATACAAGGCAAAAACACAGGGCAAGGAACTAGGAAACGAGGAGAATAAACTAGAGAAAACTAGGAGCGAGAAAACAACAGAGGAAGGTGCAAAGACCGACGGAGACAAAGTGGCAGAGGAGGGCTATTAATACTAAACATGAAACACACTAGAAGTGGAAACACCTGGGGAAGGGGCGGAGCTACAAATGACACAGAGGAGCACAGGTCACGTGGGGAAAAAAACACAGACATGAGACAGGGCCAGGACGTGACACTAATAGTCTGTATCACTCCATCCAATTACACTTCATTTAGGATAAGAGCCAACTAAATGCTTCAAAGTGTATTTTGGTTTGTTTAACACTTTGAAGTGTTAATATAGACTGGTACTGTACATCCTATGGAAAAGTTTAGATATTTGTTAATGGAAGTTATTAGAAATGCAGCATTTTATTTCACAAAGTTGTGTGTGTGGACATTCTACAGTCATTTGGCAAAAGTAATGAGACACTTTTTTGGTATTGTATAGGTATTTGGATTGTGCTTTCTCGAAAGATACTAGGTAACAGTCATCTGTATAACTGATATGTGACAATGTTAGTTGTTAAAAGTGTGTAAGAATTACAGTACTGATCAAAGGGTGACTGGCTTACCTCACTTCACTCAATGGCATAATTAGCATACAAATAAGGCAAACCAAGAAGGGCTTCAATAGATCTTCTGTGAGGACGTGTATTCAACAACATCACAATCAGAGGGATCTGGCCTAGGCATAAAGGCTTCATAATTTAATCAAGAGTCAGCTGCTCTTCTCTCAGTAATACACATTTGGTACCACATTGTTAACAGGAGGAGCTTAGATAGTAAGGGGTATTTTTCAAATGTATATATAAAAGAGTGACCAGTAACAGAGAGTCTAAGGAAAAACAAGACAAACAAGAAATGAAAAGAAAAGTAAGCCACAAAAAGAAAAGTGCTCAAAAGAAGCAAAGAGATCGAAAAAAGAAAGCCATAAAAGGCCATATAAAAGATCTTAAAATAACCCAAAAAGGAAATGACTGAGCTGTGCTCAGTCCACTGTGAGTTTGATTGTGTTTTAATTTGGTTTATTTCAAGCTGAAAGCTGTCTTTTATTTGTACATGCCATGTTGTGGCATTACCTTTGTTCTGTTTCTCCTTTGTTTTTTTCACACCTCTTCAGGGTTTTGTTTTCCACCCATTTTGCAGTTTCCTCTGTGGAGAACCAAACCAAGTTCCACAAGCACACCCTTTTTAATATACACACTATTAAAACATTTATAAATAATTAATCAAATAAATTAATTTTAATAAATATACCCAAGTAAACATATATAACTAAAAGTAAATATATAAATAAATAAATACAAAAATAAACATCCATTTTTCTCTGAACTTGGATCCAACACCTTCCATAACAGAATGTGTGGCAGTAATATGGCGTCACATCAATGTCAATAGTGGAGGGTGCAAAAATACAAGTAGGGGGTTCAAAAATACAACCAGCGTGTTTTAACATTTTAAATGCGTGTGTAAATTAACTTCTCATGAGCGCAAATGTGAAACTAGCGAGCAAAAAAAAAGGGAATGGTGTGCACGCTGAATAAAATGTTGCTCTCGAGCTTCATTTTTCTCCTCTTTCGGGTGTTTTTTTTCACGCGCTGTTTGAATTACCTGCAGCGGCAGTTTGTGCTCGAATCAGTTTTGTGCGCTCGAGTTTTGAAAGGGGTGGTTTTGACAGTTTGGGGGTGGGGCCGGGGTCGCCTGCCTCAGTGAATGCTATTGGCTGATATCTCCAGGGTTTGTGACGGACCGCCTACCTCCACGAGCCGGAGGAGGGCGGGGACAGAAGGACGGCAGGAGGGTTTCTCTGAGAGGAGAAAAATGAAGCTCGAGAGCAACATTTTCTTCAGTGCGCACACGATTCCCTTTTTTTTGCTCGCTAGTTTCATATTTGTGCTCACAAAAAGTTCTTTTACACACGCAAAATGTTAAAACACGCTGGTTAATTTTTTTCACCTGGTATTTTACGCCCCCGACTTTTGACACTGATGTGACGCCATACACTAACAGTCTTACCAACCTTTTGCATGGCCTTCCTGTCAGCCACAATAAAGTGGACATATCACAATGTCACATAGTCGGTTTAAGGCGTTTTTGATTGGAGTTTGTGAAAAGTTTGTGAGGATCTGAAGAGGTGAATAGGATAGACCTCTCAGACAAATAGGAGGTTTTGAGGGTTCATAACATTTCTGCAGAGATGTGGACACCTAGGAACTTGAAGCTGGAGACAGGATCTAACTGTTGATTTGGTCAGGACAGAACTTTTTCTATGTACAGTCCTTTGCTTGTGGTCCACAATGAGCTCTTCGGTCTTCTCTGTTTTGAGGGAGAGGTTACTGTAAGAACACTAGGTTGCCAGGTGCTGCATCACCTCCCCGCAGGCTGATTCATCATTGTCAGTGATGTGGTAGACTACTGTGGTGTTGTCTGCAAACTTGTGATGTTGGATTTATGTAGAGGAACACAGTGGTGGGTGAACAGGGAGAAGGGCAGAGGGCTCAGGACATAGCCCTGCAGCACTCCGGTGTTCAGATGGAAGCTGGAGGATAAATAACTGCCTAACCTCACAGACTGGGGTCTGGTTGTCACTCATTCCAAGATCCAGTTACAGATGGAGGTGCTGAATTCCAGGTCATGGAGCTTTGTGACCAGCTCTGTGAACACAATACACAGCATACAGATGTTATAAATGTTCTTAGTGGCCAGATCGGTGTGGACAGAATGGATAAAATAAAATACGATAACATCTTCTGTCTATCTGTATGAGTGGTATGCAAATTGGTAGGGATAACTCAGGATTTTCTAGCCATTACAAGGTTTCTGTGTCTTACAAAATACAATTTTGTTGCCTTTTTGTGACACAGATAAGATTTTTTATGACTGTGTGGACATGTCAAATCTTGTCTGACAGTTGAGACAAATCAGATTTCAGTCAATGTGATCATATATAAAGTTATACATTGGATATGTATTTGATTTATGGGCAAGTGACATCCAAATAAATGCTCAGATTGGATTAAATGTGTTTTCTTGCCTGGGTGCATGTGCTTAAAGCCAATCAGCATCAGTATCAGTATTGTGTTGAATTCACATCCTGATTTTTCTACTTATAAATTTCTACTTATAAATACTTATAAATTTGGACCATTTAGAGTAAAAAAATAATCTGATCCGCATGTTTTAGGAAACTGGACCCCAGCAATGATAGGTGAATGTGCTTACCATCAAGCTACAGAGCTTCCTGTTTTGCCATGTGTGCGTGTGTCATATCAGAGACAGTTTCTTTGGGAATTATTTGGGAAACCGACCCTTTGTATATCATGTGTATCAGTTACGGCACTACTGTGAGGCTGAAGCTAGAGAATGACTAATTGTGCAACATATAGTACACACTAACCCTCTCTGTACTCAAATCGCTGTACACTAGACTGAACTGTGATATTGAACAACCCAGTATAAACAATATATAACTTTATTTATTTGATACAGGGCTTATTAATTCTCTAGAGCAAGGTTTCACAGCCCACTTGACCATACCCAAAACTTTTTATGGCCCCCCAATTTATTTGTTGTTTAAAACCAAATACAGCACTAGCATATCTTTATTTTTATGTAGTTCCACCCCCTTGGTCCCTGGTCCCAGGAGTTTCTCATTTCCTGTCCTTGTCCGTGTGTATAAAAATGCTCACACAGTTTGTCGTTGAATTCAATTCATAACCAGTGGTTGTCTTAAGACCAGGCCAGCTTGAGGCTCTAGGCAATTGACTGGTTTGCTTGCCTTGTTGCAACGGGCCTGGCGTCACTGTTTATTTGCATAAAGCTCACTTAACATTACTCGGGTCTAGGGGTGTGACGAGATCTCGTGGCACGAGATCTCGCGAGATTAAAACGTCAGGCTTAAACCTGTCCCGCGGGGCAAAAAACAGTTAAGTGTGGACTTTTTAAGAGGGACCTGGCAACACAGTAGCGATAGCGATAGAGTATGATGGCTGAGCAGTGAGAGCAGCTCTCAGCAGAAGAGGACAGTTCTGACATTTGCATAGAAGATGCTTCTGCTACTTTTAAGTTGTATGTCTGGCTGCATTTTGGCTCCAGTGAAAACAATAACCGGTAACAGAGTGACCAACAAGACACAAACCATATGTAAATACTGTAAGTAAATCCTACACGTGACTGTTTCATAGGCAGTTGTACTAATCCCTTAGCTCTGTACTGTATTTAAAAAAAATGTTCTGTCTCTGTTTGCACTTCAAGCATAATCTTAATATGACTGGTAATGGTTATACATGGTTAAATTACAAGAGATTTAGGAGAAAAAACACACAAACCATAGGCTTAATATGACTGGTTGTGGTTTGCACTTACTGTTTGCACTATATAAGACCTAGAAAAGTTTTATTTTTATTTTTTATTCTTATTTCTATTTCTTATAGAATCAATGTGTGAGAGAAACCAGTCTGTTAGGTTTGCGTTATATGATTTTGTCAAATAAAACAAAAAGTTTTCAAGCCATTTTTTCATTTTTGACGTTTTCTTTAAAATGTTATTTTTAAATCTCGTTCTCGTGAACCCAGTAGCGTGTCTCGTCTCGTCTCGTGATATTAGTGTCTCGTCACACCCCTACTCGGGTCACATTACTGAATGCTGGGTGTTACTGGGTGTTGCTCATTCTGAAAATCGGTTACTTCCGAATGCTGTGTCGCTTTCATCGTTTTTGTCACTTTTGTCGCTTGCGGTGTGCACGTACGCTAATTATGCAACAAATAATTTATAGTCCCTGAACGTAAAGTAGACGTTTAGGGTTTCTAATAAAGTAGTCAGTAAACACAGAACACAAGATCTGCTTGTCAGAGCGAACTGTTCTCAAAATCTTACTGCAAACAGAAGATTCTACTTTATAATTGTCTTATTTGCAAAGAATCAGCCCAGCAGCTGCTGCCTCATCTTGAAATGATGCTAAAGCCATTAAAGTGGCTTGCAAGGGTAATGTGATCCGATTTTGTGGCTCATTTGAGTGTCTTACGCTGTTTACTCATCTGTAGTAAATACAGTATCAGAGAGTTATGTAGCTGCTGAATATAAAACTGATTTAACGTCTGGAGAAATGCATATCAGCACAACAACAACATCCACAATGATGGCCGCCCACAAATTACCGTTGGGGCTTTCGTAGACGGAGGACGCGTGAAAATGCAAAAGAGGCTTTACAAAAGCACAAGAGAAGTTTAATCGAATGGAATGCAGCTCTTACGTAGCACGACAGGGCTTTTCAATTACAGAACCATTCTCGTAAAAATGCATAGCCTTTTACAAGCTGCTGTGTTGTAATTCCACATATTCGCTTTTTTTTTAATGTGCCTACAGCAACTTTAAACAGGGGTCATGAGGTGCTAATGAGAAGAAAGCTAAAAAAAAAAGAAAAGAAAGTAATATATTCAACTACTAGATGTGAAGCACTCTCTTTAGTCCTCTCTGATGTGTCGTACCTGAGGAAAGAGAGGATTTGAAATGTTATTCTCAAATTTTTATATTCATTTGCATGAGCTCACATAGCTTGTGGATTAGCAGACAATTATTCTACCTTACAGTTAGACCCAAAAACACAATTTTTTTTTTTACGATTTGTACTCTGCATGCCACCACACTGGATTTGAAACGAAACAACTGAGATGTAATTAAAGTGTAGACTTTCAGCTTTAATTCAAGGGGTTGAACAAAACAATCCTATGAAGCGTTTAGAAATTACAATGCATCATTTTCTCCAAAGCCTCATCATTTCTGGGGCTCAGAAGTAATTGCACAAGTGATCTTTACCATAAACAAAATGTTCATTTTTAAAACTTTAAGAATCTTTAGCAGGAAGTGACTGCCCGAAGTCTGGAACCCTAAAAACATTGGGTTTTTAGGTACACTGGAGTTTTCTCCAATTACTTTTAATCCTTTACAATGAGAAGTCTTTGTATATAAATGGTTGCAATTCCTAAATGCTTCATATATTTTTCTCATCAACCTCGTGATTTATAACTGAAAATCTACACTTCAGTTACATCTCATTTGTTTTGTTTGGAATCCAGTGTGATGGCATGCAGAGCCCAAATCATGAATATTGTATAACTGTTGTATAACTGATGAACAGCCCAGAGAGTGGATGATCTGTGAGATTGCTGCATGAAAACAAAATTTAACTGATTTATGTGTCAGGTTTAGTCAGGTTTAATAGCTGTTTTTCAGGATCCTATTAATTATTAAGACTTATCCCAAAATGTCTTCAGTTGACTAAAGACACTGTCTCAATTTTGAACTCATCTGCAGTTTTGTCAATTTTTGAACCATTTCAAGAGACCAAAAATGATGAGTTTCTTTAATTTTACCAAATACAAAAACTCTGGAATATAATCAAGAGCAAGATGGATGATTACAAGCCATCAAACCAAGCTGAACTGCTTGAATTTTTTGCACCAGGAGTGCAGGCATAAAGTTATCCAAAAGCAGTGTGTAAGACTGGTGGAGGAGAACATGTCAAGATGCATGAAAACTGTGGGTTACCAGGGTTATTTCACCAAATATTGATTTCTGAACTCTTAAAACTTTATGAAAATGAACTTGTTTTCTTTGCATTATTTGAGGTCTGAAAGCTCTGCATTTTTTTCAGCCATTTTCTCACTGTCTGCAAATAAATGCTTTAATTGACAATATTTCTATTTGGAATTTGGGAGAAATGTTATTCGTAGTTTATAGAATAAAACAACAATGTTCATTTTACTCAAACATAAACCTATAAATAGCAAAATCAGAGAAACTGATTCAGAAACTGAAGTGGTCTGAACAGATTTTTTTCAAAGCTGTAAAAAAAGAATAAATTAGACATAGACAACTTTAGACATACATATGGGTGGCTCTTGGTCGTATTTATTAAGCTACACTTACACAAGGAGTAACGCATGTGTAATGCGTGTGTAATGTAACATCCCAGGTGAGGTTCCTAATGGTGTCCTGCAATAATCTTCCCCATGCAGCTGAAATATTCACGCTGTTCCTGTAGATTTTGAGTTTATAGCTCATCTAGTAGCATGCTTGTATAGTATAGTATAGAATAGTATCTGTTTCTTCAAGGCAAGCTGTTGAGATGGCAGCAGTATGTGGACATGTGGACTTTTGGATTAATACACGAGGGGCTCTGAGTGGTTTGAATCCTGTTTATGCAGCTTGCCATTAGCTGTCAATCTTTCCCCTCGTCACTCTAAAGGGTGATGTTGATCAGCACAAGGCGTCTGTGAGCTGATGTATCAGAGCCGAGTCGCTGCACTCTCCTCCGAGCACGCTGTGATGCTACTCAGCAATGCTGCATCAGAAGCAGTTTGAAAGGAGGCGGTGGATGACTTCACATGTATCAGACGAGGCATGTGCTAGTCTTCACCCTCCTGGTGTTGGGGCATTACTAGTGATCGGGGGAGTCCTAATGAGTGGGTTGATTAACTGGCCATGTAAATTGGGGAAGAAATGTAGTAAAAATTAGAAATAAAATATATTAAAAAAAAATAAATAAAACATAGGGTCACTGGTTGTAGGACCTCATTAATGCAGTGTTGTGCTTTCAGATTGCCTGCAGTGAAGACCGAAGGTGATCTGGCATGCCACACCATGACACCAGGGCTTCTGGACACCTTTTGTACGACAACAAACAACAAACTGCTAGATTCACTGGTCTTCTTAACCAAAACAGAAGCTGGACTTCTCAGAGAACATGATATGCTGCCTATCCACCAAGTTTCAATCCTTCACAGATAAAAATAAATATTTTTTTGACAAATAAGAAAATGGTCAGCTTACTGCTGCAGACCAACAAGAATATGTAAATGAAACATTCTAGAACACATTACACTAGGCATGTAGCTGAATACAGACAAATGCTAATATAGTCAGTATTAAATTTTTATTCAGTTTCATTTTTAAACCATACCAGAGGACACAGAACAAAATACATAGCCTTATTAATCAACATTCTAATCTCAATATCCCATAATAACTGTTCTGCTCACTAGAAAAAAAACACATTCAAGGCCAGTACTGGAAGATGTCCAGCTTGTGGATGTAGATAAATCTATTTTAAAGGTCTGCCAACTCATAATCTCCCAGGAGCCCTGGCTGCTCTGCTGCCCAATCTTAGTTTTGTTGGGATAATAATAAATAAACTCCAACTCTTTTATGTGAGATTAAAAAGGGTATAATAAATAAATTAATAAATAAATAAAACACATAAAATAACCTTTAAAATAAATATTTTACATTTTACAATCTCCACACGTGCCAGGTAATAATGAACTTGTGTAAACTTGTGTAAAAGACTCTTGTAACGCAGGAGCAGACGGGAGGCGGATTAATACGCGGGTAAGACAGACTTTAATAAATAACAGATAAACAAATAAACAAATAAGGGAATAACGAATATAAATAAGTACATAAACAAACAAGGAAGACCAACAGAGAGCTAAGCTAAACAGATAATAACAAAACAGGGCTAGAGATATATACAGGGAATAAATACGTAAATATATACAGGTAATAAACAAGGAAACAGACAGGAACTAAACGTGACAGGAAATAAACATGAAAACAACAAACTAGAAATAAACAAGAACGTATAAATGCAAATAACCAAGAAACGAGGAATAACTAGAATGTAAACGCGGCGAGACAGACAACACGGGAAGGTGCAAAGACCGACGGATAAACATGGACTAAAGAGTACTATATATAGTAACATAAAACACTGAACACCTGGGGAGACAGGTAACGAGGGGCGGAGCTACAAATTTTACACACGTGACGGAAAACTACTGGAGAAACACACTAGGAAACGGGGAAAACACAGGGAAACATAGCGAGGCTGTGACAACTCTGGGTTTAAATGAGTCAGTAAATAATCAGGTTCTTACTTTGCAGTCAGCCAATAATCTCACAGAATCATGTACAGATGTGAACTTGAAATATTGTGGGTAACGCTTTCTTTTACAGTACCCTAAGTTCTAGGTATTAACCAGGTAATAGTGAGGTACAAACTCGGAAGTACTAAGTAATTATTTTTGGTAACGAGATGGTAAGTACCAGGAAAGTCTTGCCTAATTACACTGAAATGTCTAGGTATTAACCAGGTAATAGTGAGGTACAAACTCGGAAGTACTAAGTAATTATTTTGGGTAACAAGATGGTAAGCACCAGGACAGTCTTGCCTAATTACACTGAAATGGAACTAGGTAATAAACAGGTACATGGGTGGTACAAACTCTAAAGTACTAGGTAATTATGTTGGTTAACAAGATGGTAAGAACAAGGACAGTTCAATTTAATTACACTGAAATGTCTCACAGGTTCTAGGTAATAACCAGGTAAGTGTGAGGTACTAACCCCAGTAACATGATGATAAGTACCAATACTGTTCATTTTAATCAGTCTCTATTTATTTGATTTAAAAATAAAAGGTCAATACCTGATAACAGAGAAGAAATAGCTTATTTCTCTTTACTGAGTTCTTACCATTTAGTTCAACAAATAACCCTCTGTAGAACATCCTTCTGTAAGTACCATATAAAACACTGTGTAACTAACAGAACTTTCTGCTTAATAAAGGAGTAAATGGACTGTAAAAGAAAGCAGAGCTTATTTTTCTGGTTTTACTCAGTTCTTACCATGTAGTTCAACAAATAACCCTCTGTAGAACATCCTTCTGTAAGTACCACATAAAACACTGTGTAACTAACAGAACTTTCTGCTTAATAAATGAGTAAAAGGACTGTAAAAGAAAGCAGAGCTTATTTCTCTGGTTTTACTCAGTTCTTACCATGTAGTTCAACAAATAACCCTCTGTAGAACATCCTACTGTAAGTACCATGTAAAAACACTAACTGTTACACTCCCCAGGCGTGGGTTAGGCTATAACAGTTTGCGACCCCGGGTGAGCAGGGCCTAGATCAGCTGAATACAGGATACAGAGAAGACACAGTGAGACGGTGTTTCCAGTGAGTTCTCAGCTTAATCTCTTTATTTAACAACATACACAAACTAAACCACTTTTACTTTGGTCTCTTTTCTCTTTCTTTTGCAGTTTCACATACACATTGCATCTCATCTGCATTTTACATACATTCACAGAGAATCCTTTTTTTTTTTTTTTTACTTTTTTCAGTTAACAAAACTCTGTATATCACAGTACACATTACCTTTACTTTTTAATCAGCAAACCCTCTTAATACTGTTTCTACACAAAAAAACAAAACAAAACAAAACAATATATATATATATATATATATATATGAATATAAAAATACTACTCTATATTAATACATTTACATATGCATACATATACCAATACTCAAACTTCTTTCATATTAACACACTACATTACCAAAAACACCTTTAACTTTTACTGAGCACACTAACTACATCTTAGTGCTAATATTTGTATCTGCATAGAGTGTATAGAATTGACCAAAGTATAAAACTTGAACAAAGTGTATAAAAACATGATTACTTAGAGAAACCTTAAACTGTAGCTTATCTAGCTGTAATAACTAATTATTGTGGTTGGCAGAGGCTCTATATTTACTTTAACAAGGCCAAACTGGCTCTTAAAAAGAGAATAAAATTGACTTGACTTTTAATAAACATGTATTTAACTAACAGCGACTGCTAATGCTAGCGTAAATGTATAGAGAAACAATAGGAATGAAGGCGCGAAATTAGCCCGAGCTACTTTGAGAAACAGCGACACACGGGCACAATTACCGAGCGAAAATAGCTAAAACTAGAGCGCAAACACACGAGAGATAATTACAGGCTTAAACACGGTTATAGAGCGAAGTTAGCGACCGAAAGAGCGAGAGGAATAACAGCGGGGAGCCGGTAAGGCGCGCGGTTAGCGGGGGCAGTGGCTAATGCTAGTGGCAGAGGCAAGAGCGCCGGCCAGGCGCGCGGCTAGCGGGCCGCGGGAGTGAATGCTCCCCGATGCTGAGCGTCCACCAACACACAAGACCATAGCGGCTCATATTACACAGCAAAACCTTTTAACGAACATATACACTCAAATATCCCTCTTATAGTGCTTTGGAAACATTTATACTTGCACAGTTCCACATATTTCCCCACCTGGATACAGAGAAGACACGGTGTTCCCAGTGTGAGTTCTCAGCTGAATCTGAGACCCATCTCCTGTTGCTCACCTAAGCCACAGCCTAGCGCCCGCCCCCTGGCACTGCTCCCCCTACAGGACTGGATGTTTCACGTTTCACATACAAAAACCCATTCAGAAACCCAAAAGAATATGTATTACATGGTACTTACAGAAAGTTGTGTCACATTTAAGTAGTTATTATATATATATATATATAATAACTACTTAAATGTGACACAACTTTCTGTAAGTACCATATAAAACACTGTGTAACTAACAGAACTTTCTGCTTAATAAAGGAGTAAAAGGACTGTAGGACTGAAGAGAGCAGAGCTTATTTCTCTGGTTTTACTCAGTTCTTACCATGTAGTTCAACAAATAAGCACTTCAAAAAGAACAACATACAACTTCAAAACAAAACAGAAATGTTTACTGTTTATTATTTATCTCTTTTTTGACACAACCAAGCATGCATTACTGAACTTATATATATATATACAATGAAAGCTGAGGACAGCTTTTATTGGGGTAAGCAGCTTGCGGGCAGGAGCTTGCCTTCGCCCCCTTGACCCTTCCAAGCCACTTCAAATTTTCTATTTCTCTGATCTTACTATGTATAGGTATATGTTTGAGTAAAATGAACACTGTTATTTTATTCCATAAACTACTGACAACATTTCTCCCAAATACTAAATAAAAATATTGTAATTTAGAGCAGAAAATGAGAAATGGTCAAAATAATGAAAAAGATGCTTTAGTGCTTTCAGATCTCAAATAATGCAAACAAAAGCAGTTAATATTAATTTAGAAACAACTATAATAATGTTTTAAGATTTCAGAAATCAATATTTGGTAGTTTTAATAACCCTGATTTTTAAGCAGTTTTAATTTATATATATAAGTTATATATATATATATATATATATATATATATATATATATATATATATATATATATATATATATATATATATATATATATTTAACATGTAAGACCTTATTCTACAAATTATGTTTAAAAAGGGGGTAAATACACATATTCAACACTTTATTCCTTTATTCTTATGGTATACTTTTTCACCCTTAAACCTTGTAACATGCTCTAATGTCTTTAAACATATGGCCAAGTATTCCATTCCTGTGCCACTCTATAAACCTTAAATTCATTTTTAGGGATTTCTCAGTCAAATAAATAGAGACTGATTAAAATGAACAATATTGGTACTTATCATCATGTTACTGGGGTTAGTACCTCACACTTACCTGGTTATTAGCTAGAACCTGTGAGGTATATCAGGGTAAGGAGACTATATTGGTACTTATCATCATGTTACTGGGGTTAGTACCTCACACTTACCTGGTTATTACCTAGAACCTGTGAGATATTTCAGTGTAATTAAATTGAACTGTCCTTGTTCTTACCATCTTGTTAACCAACATAATTACCTAGTACTTTGGACTTTGTACCACCCATGTACCTGTTTATTACCTAGTTCCATTTCAGTGTAATTAGGCAAGACTTTTCTGGTACTTACCATCTTGTTACCAAAAATAATTACTTAGTACTTCCGAGTTTGTACCTCACTATTACCTGGTTAATACCTAGAACTTAGGGTACTGTAAAAGAAAGCGTTACCATATTGTGTTGCAGCAAATATGTATCTTAATGTTTTTTTTTTATATAAATTTATAATCGTTTGCAGTATTGCCCTTTTAGCAGCTGTTTCTGTTCTGAGAAAACTGAAAGAAATCAGGGTAAGTGAATACATGCTCTGAGAAATCTGATTACTGAACTAAAATCCAGCTCTCTTCTCTCTATTCTTCTTTTCAACACCCTAGTCTGATCTATGAAATTGTATCGTACTGTTTGTTTGCATGACCACTTGAATAATCAGATAACTGCAGAAATCCAATTATGATCAGATTATTGACTGCATGTACGGTGCTGGTCAACGAATTAGAATAATTTGAAATCATGCAATCATGAAATTCTTTGAATGCATTTTTTGTGCAGAAAGCAAATCAGGTGTTCACCGCACCTGTCCTACTCGTTAGACTAATCACAGAACTCGTTACCTGTGCTCAGCTGAGCTTTCCAAAAGGCCCATTTAGGCCATTTAACTGTGACACTGTTGTTTTATTGAATTAGAATAATGGAGAAACCGTTTCATTGAATTAGAATAAGTGCTCGAATTTTTGTTTTCTGTGAAGAGTGTTCACTGTGCAGTATAAAGTCAGGGTTGAGTAGAATTTCTAAGTTGTAAAATCAATCATGGGTAAGCAGCGCGACCTCTCAACCGGAGTAGTGGCTCAAATTCAAGCCCTTCGCCAACAAGGCTTGACCCAAACTAAAATTGCTGAGCAGCTCGGCATCAGCCAGTCTTCCGTCTGCAAAGCTCTCAAGAAAAACTGCAGCAAGCGCACCAACTGTTCCGGCGTCCGAAAAACTTCTGCTCGCGACAACAAGCAGCTGAGAAAGATCGCAGTCAGCAACCGGTTGCTGTCCACTTCCGAGCTCACCGACTTGTGGAACAAGCAGACCGGCGCTGACGTCTCCAGATCAACCACTTACCGTCGTCTGCGCGAACTCGGCTTCAAATCTCGCGTTCCAGCAGTAAAACCGATGCTGAACAAGAAACAAATGGAGAAACGGCTGAAGTGGGCCAAAGAACACAGCGAGTGGACTGCTGAAGACTGGCAGAAAGTGGTCTTCAGTGACGAATCACGCTTCTGCATCTCCTTCGGTGACCAAGGTCCTCGTGTCTGGCGTCGTGGTGGCGAAACCTACAACCACGAGTGCGTGAAAAGATCCGTCAAGTTTCCCCAGAGCGTTATGGTCTGGGGATGCATGTCCGCTCGAGGTGTAGGGAAACTCTGCTTCCTCAAGAAGACTGTCAATGCTGCCGTATATCAAGATGTTCTGGAAACGTTCCTGATTCCGACTGTTGAGGAACAGTTCGGCGAAGAAGACTTCATATTTCAACAGGATCTTGCACCGGCTCATGCGGCAAAGTCGACCAAAGATTGGTTCACTAAAAAACAGCTTGAAGTTTTGGCATGGCCGGCCAACTCGCCTGACCTCAATGTCATTGAAAACCTTTGGGCCATCGTCAAGCGGAAAATTCGCGACGGAAAGCCTACTACGCTGGTCCAACTGAAGCAGAACATCGCCACTGCCTGGGAAGCTGTGAGTGCGGAAACTTGCGACAAGCTGGTCAAATCGATGCCGCGGAGACTTCAGGCAGACATACAAGCCAAGGGGGCAGCCATAAAATACTGAGAAAGTGATGATTGTAATTATAATAAAAATTATTCTAATTCAATGAAACGGTTTCTCCATTATTCTAATTCAGTAAAACAACAGTGTCACAGTTAAATGGCCTAAATGGGCCTTTTGGAAAGCTCAGCTGAGCAAATTTTTTTCCAGGTAACGAGTTCTGTGATTAGTCTAACGAGTAGGACAGGTGCGGTGAACACCTGATTTGCTTTCTGCACAAAAAATGCATTCAAAGAATTTCATGATTGCACTATTTCAAATTATTCTAATTCGTTGACCAGCACCGTAAACAGACCTGGGTACTGAACCCACAATGCAGGCAATGAATTTCATTACAAAAATAAAAAAAAACTTATTTATGTCATGCGTGTAATATTTTAGCCATTTTCACTGAAGGAAAAAGTGAAGGTCAAGTTATAGTGTATGTCACATTTTCTAAAACATATCCAAAACTATTCTTGTATTCTTGTGCTTTTATTGGTAATTTGAGTGAATATGGAGGAAATTAGAGATTAATAAGTCAGTGTTGAGTTCTGATCAGAGGCAGACAGAGATCAGGTTGATCGAGAGCATTTCTAGAGGACAGATCATATTTTTTCATCCTCTATAGCTCAAAATCTTTCACAAACAGTAATAATGGAACTGTAACCGATAACCAATAAAGGCCTGTGTCCTCGTGCCTACGACCGCAGCACAGCAGTGCCAATATTACACATTATAGCACTCCTTTTGTGTTTTTTTGCTTAATTATACCACACTTAGTTTCTACCCTGCAATGTGATTGGCTGAGAAGCGTTTTATGAGTGACATTATTAGCCGGTAATGCACTGTAACAGAAGCTCTCCATGTATTACTTCGCCACGTACCTTACCACGTAACCTTGCAACGATGCAGCGCTTACAAACTAAATACAAACCAAATGCGATGTCATTATAAACCACTATAATGGCTGCGAGGGGCTGCTGGGACCCATAGAGGCACAGTGCAGAAACGCCATGTCTCCAATAGGCGGCGCAGACAAAGACGAGATCCCACAAATAAATAAGCCCAGCGTCTCTGAAATACACATTATTACACACATTATCAGCCACCAATATCAGGTTAAGAGTTGTTATTATAAAAATAAAAGTTTAAATGTATATATTTTCCAGTTATTACAGGGTATTTTACGGTGAATGTAAGGTGGACTCTTGCACAGGTCTTGCCATTGGGGGGCGCCGAAGTAAACAAAACTTTAATTCTTAAAAAAACACTTTTTTTTATCATTCAAGCGAGTGCTGGATGTTAATCTACACAGATTTCTCTTCTGAAAACTGTTTATTTGGGTGAGTAAAGCTCTTCCGTTTATTTACAGTACGCTCAGATTTCCCCAACTTGGACTGAAATGGCCGATAATACTGTAGAGGCCAACGACTCAACGACGCAACACAGCAGTGCCAATATTACACGTTGTAGCACTCTCTCTCGTGTATTATTGCTTAAATATAACATGGTCCAGAAGGTCGGTGAGTTGTAGATATGTTACGCTGACAACGTCTCATTTTTTCTCCAGTTATGAGCTCATCTGCATTTTTAAACTTTCTCATTAAAACCTTTAACAAAGGCCAACGCTCAATATAATTCACATTAAAATTCACATTGTGGGAAAATGGACAGTTAAACACTGTAGATGGATGTCAGGAAAATATCACACCGCCATTCAGCGTGTGGAGCCGTCACTCAAACTAAAAGCCTTTGAGAAATTGAGATACAATTACTGAAAATTGTCAGTTTAAAATTACCCCTCGCTGGGGGAGGATGGCGCACTTTGGAGAAATGAAAATTCTGTCTGCAGTGCTGATCTTTCTGACACTTCTCCTCCACTTTCAGAGCTAAATCTCACTGGCCTGGTTTAGTCAGCTAATGGCCGGTCAAGGTTAAGTCCATAATGATCGCCGTCTCACTGAGTCTCATCACTGTCAGCAGCATGATGCTGTCTGGCAGAAGGACAAAGTTAAAATAGGCAGCGGCTTCATAGCGACATTTATCAGTGTAAATACGCCAGGGGTGCGTCTGAACACTGTACATCACTTACACACACTCACACAGAGTACACAGAACAACAGACAGCACACAGGAAGCATCACAGACTCTAGCCAATCCCACGTGTCTACTCCTAGACTCTACTCTAAATAAAAAAGTAATGGATTAGATGAAATGAGAGTGAGACAGAGCAAAATTGAATATATCAGACATTTTTCTCCTGAGTAGAATTCAACCCTGACTTTGAGGCCAGTATAATCTTCC
Source organism: Astyanax mexicanus (assembly GCF_023375975.1). NCBI lineage: Eukaryota > Metazoa > Chordata > Actinopteri > Characiformes > Acestrorhamphidae > Astyanax > Astyanax mexicanus. The sequence goes on from NC_064408.1 coordinate 27,089,161, forward strand.
ACAGTGTACTGGTCATTTACAGTAACATATATAGCTGATTGAGGACCATATTGCATTATGAGTCTTGTTGCTAAGCAACAGATGGTAAAACAAACTGAAGCTGTCAAACACTGCTCACACAAACGAGTAATAGCTACGAGCCAATGGACGCCATGCTGCCGCAGATTTTCTTAGTTTCTCATAGTCTGATGATTGAAAGCTTTTGATTCTAAACATAACATAATAATCAAATATTAATTCATGAAAAGTACTTTAAATAACTTTAATTCACTTTTTCAGGTACATAATTTTAAATATGACAAAAATGAGTTCAGGCCAATTTATACAACTGCATTGAGTCAACAAACTGTCTATGGCGTAGCCTGTGCGAGCGCCCTATGCAGCAGAGCCCGTATTCATCGTCCATGACTCTTCATCACTGTGCAGTTTAAACCGTGATGGCAGGAATATATGGGTGGCTTAGTGGACCAATCACAGCTGCTGCTGTCCGAGTCGAGCAGTGTCTAGCTGTGTCATTTCTCGGGAGGTGCATGTGTCAAGCCATGGCATAAGTTTGAGGCAGAATTATAAACTTTACTTGTGTTGTGTAACCAGTTCTGATGCATACTGACAAGAAAGTGTCCCAATTCGCTTGTGTGTCTAGGGCTGCTTAGAAATCTCTATGTTAGTGCCCCTGAAAAAAATTGATTACCATTAAAAAGTTACTTTATTTTAGTAATTACATTCAAAATGTGATACTTCCATACTATATAGGTTTATATCTATGTATACATTCCTTTTATGAAATGCCAATGAAAACCCAAAAAATCATTGTCTCAGAAAATTGTAATATTATATAAGATCAATTAGTACTTTCTGCAGTGTGGGCAGTGTGCCAAGTCCTGCTGGACAATAAAATCCACCTCTCCATAAAAGTTGTCAGCAGAGGGAAGCATGAAGTGTTGTAAGATTGTCCAGGAAAACACTGCACTGACTTTGGACTTTATAAAACACAGTGGATCAACACCAGCAGATGACATGTCTCTCCAAACCATCACTGATCATCAGTAAATTTTGCATTTCATTTGGAAATCAAGGAAGCAGATTCTGGAGGAAGAGTGGAGAGACACACAGTTCAAGCTGCTTGAGGTCTAGTGTGAAGTTTGGTTTGGTTCAGTGATGGCTTGTTTGGAGAGACATGTAATCTTCTGGTGTGTTTTATCAAGTCTAAAGTCAGGGCAGTGTTTTCACGGAAAATATTACAGTAGTTCATGCTTCCCTCTGCTGACAACTTTTATGAAGATGCAGATTTCATTTTCCAGCAGGAGTTGGCACACTGCCAAAAGTACCAATTGGTCTTATATAATATTCTAATTTTGGTTTGGTTTCCATTTGCTTTAAGCTATAATCATCAACAATAAAATAAATGAACACTTAAAATAGATCCCTCTGTGTGTAATACATTTATATAATATATGAGTTTCACATTTTGAGCTAAATTAATGAAATAAACTAACCTTTCAATGATATTCTATTTTTTTAGGATGCACTAGTACAGTTTAAAACAGTTCACCCATTTCAGACACACCCAAACTTTAATAGAAAGATTCTTTACAATAATTTTGTGTTTAGTTTATTTTTTTATATACTATTGCAAAGGGCATGAAGCAAAAAGAGGTCATTATTAGACTGTGAAAAAAACAGTCTGATTCATCTGATCAAATTTAATATAGTTTAAAAAATAAGGAATGCACCACTGGCAAGTTCAGCAAAACCAAAAGGCCAGAAAAAGGCAATAGGTAATAGCAAAATTATTTTGTGTCAATAAAAACCAAGAACGAGGGTAGATACATTATTTTATACAGTGTACAATCAAAAGAAACCTCCCAATTATACATGTTTGTTTATTAGGGCTCTTAGAATTATCAATATGTCAAGTTTTATGTATGTTCTAAGAACATATATATATTTATATTTTTATATATTTTAAATGTTATGGTAACATCGCTGCAATATCACAGTTGATTCTTTGAAACACTTGTACAGAAAGCTGGTCTGAGAGTTACAGTGCTGTACCATTTTCATCCAGCTTTAATGGAAGCTGCTGTATCTTTACATTAAATAGAAACCGTGTATCTTCTCACACCATGTTCCTTCAGTCTTAAATCAAGGACAGTCTAGTTCTCTCTTTTGTCAGTAAATATATCTGTACTCTTCTGTGGAGGCTTTCCAGTAGATGCTGGACTCTTGCTGTAGCGAGTTGAGAGCAATCAACTACAAATAAATCAGTGTGTTCAGGGTGGGGAAAGTTTGTAACATGCAATCAATTTTGATTGGTCAGAACATGCAAGCAGTCGGTTCAAACAACGACAAAAATGATTATATAGTTTAAAAAAGCTTCCCTCAAAGAGAAACGGCACTTTCTTACTTACTAAATTTACTCTCTATCTACTACTTACACTTTAAAAATCTATTGGCAAAAAATAGACAAAGTGTATGAAAAACTGAGATGTATATGCTTATATTAGGCAAAAAAAAAATAGGTAAGCATTTTTTAGTAGTCAGATTTTTTTTTCTTCAAAAAAGCAATCATGAAGGCCCAAAATAAATAACACAGGAATCTGAATAATTTTACCAGTAATTTTTTTGTGCTTATTTTGAGTTCAAATGACTTAAAATGGCATTTTATTAAAATGCGTGATTAATTATTCTGATCATTATTCCTAAAATAAGCTAAATAATCTTACACTTAATGCTTTGTAAGACTAAACAACATTTTATCGGAGAAAAAATAAAATGTAATATCTTCAAATGAGATTATTGTGTGTATTATTGTCATTGTATTTTTTGTAGCATTACCATAAAAGGGGCCAAAACATGGGTTTCAAAAATGGCCTGTTTTTCAGTTTTATTTTGCTTCTGAAAGTGAACATAACAGTGATTCACAGTTCACAGTACACTGCAAAAAAATCCATTAGCAAAAACTAGAAAAATATATATTTGAGAGCATAAATGTGTCATAAATGCCTAAACTAAGCAAAATAAAACCTGCCAATAGGTGACCAATTAAAAAAACAAAAAACAATCACAAAGTCTTAAAATGAGTGAAGTAAGACTTAAATCAAGCAAAAATCCCTTATTTTGTGGCCTAAATTTGTACACAATAATCAGAATAAATTTTCTGTGAGTATTTTAAGTTTAGATTACTTAAAATAGGGAACTGAATAAGATCATTATTCTTAAAATAAGTAAAACAATCTTAAACTTAGTAATGCTTAGTAACACAAAAAATCTTATCAGAGACAAAAATAAGATTTATTGTCTTGAAATTAGATCATTTTATTTGCTAAGGTTTTTTTAAGCGTATTGGACACTCATCAATGTATTGAACAAAACATTGTTTTGCTACAAGGTAAATACAGTTTTCCATTCTAAGGCAGATTTAAGTGCAGTTAATTTGTTGTTTGTTGTTTTATCTCTTAGTGATTATTAGAACAGACATGGGTATCAACCAGCATTGCAGTCTTAATACTGTAAATGAGCACTGGTATACTATATGAATGAAACTTGAAACTATGAAACTTCTAATAATTTACTGAATTAATTATTCCCACAGATTGGACATTTGCAACAACACAAAAGTACAGAGAACAGAACAGATGTGTATAGAAACAGACATCTACACAAACTAAATCTACAAAAATAATGCAAGAAACTATGAATTACAAAGTACAAAAATAACAATATTACAGAAAACACAGTTCCCTATTATGTATTTGTTTTGGTAATAAGTTAACCACGATATTGCACATAATTATTTAATAAATATTAAAAAACAGTACATTCAAGTGAGGGTGAACAGACTTTGCGATTGATTGCACATAAATTTGAGTTACAATTCACAAACCCTTTGTTCTTATTTATAGCGATTCCAGTCTTGCGCTGCGGCATTAAGGCACAATTATCATGGGGTGTATATCACAGCTCTCAGTGAGGAGTTAAATTGTGTATTAGTTGACATTTATGTGTTGTTGAAGTGACAGGCATAGGGAGGACTAAAAGACCTTTTCAGCAGCAGCAGCAGCAGCAGACGCCTGTCACATTTCCTCAGAGCTGCCAGGTCTTCTTCTCCTGTGATGAGGGTGAATTGATTTTTGGAGAGGTCTTATGTAAATGCTGAAACTGTCACTTTACAGAAGACACATATATATATATATATAGGTCCTTTTACACCTACAGGGTTTACAGTTACTGTCTATAGCTCATATCGTCGCTGTCCAATGAAAACACTTATCTCCAAAAACAGCAACTTTACAGGAGAGAGAAAAATCCTTGTAAACTTTCAATGGAAGTCAATTTAAAAAGAGTTTATTCCAGATCATTTTGAAATATTTCTATTGGTCCGTTCATCAAGAAAATTTGGCACAGGTTAAGGGACAGTTTGTCTGTTTAAAGTATGCACTAAACTTAAAATCGACATAAATTAAGTAATTAGGCCACACTATAATCCTATTCAGCATTATTCATCTTTATTTAGAACAGGAAAGAGTGTTTTCTCAGAAAATGTAGTTGCAAATGGTAGCTCACGGGTGGAGACCCTTATCCACCTCCCAACCCAACACCAAGAGAGTGAATCACGCTCCACCAGTGAAACTGCCACAACTTAATCAACACTAAGTCTTGTCTTGATCCCGAGTTCATTTGGAATGAGTGCATGCTGTTTTTTTCTTTATGATGCTACTCAGTGATTATTACATTCCAGCTCTATCACTAGTTAGATTAATATTTTAAATAACAGCAGACAATGGCAGATTGGCAATAAATTAGGATGATTAAGATGCTTTAATTGTTGTGTGTAAAGTGTCATATGATGTTTAACCCTCCTATTATGTCACGGGTCAAATTGCCCCGGTGTTAAAGTTTGAAGATCTAGGAAAAATAGTTAAAAGTATTTTTTCAATATGAAACTTCTTCTGCTTGCCTTAATTAGTGTATAATCATAGTATAATATGAAAATGATTCATCTCACATATTTGCAACCACCCCCTGCAAAAACAAAAAGTAAAACAAAATTGCAGCGTTATGTTTCAATGTTATGTACAACTATTGTGTTTTATATGTTGGTCTTTTTAAATTGACAAAAGTAGTATTTACTCACCCTTCCAAATTTCTTTAAAATTACTCTATCCACATATCTGCTTATTGTATTTACCATAGAGCCATGTGCTTTTATTGGGTATTGTGCTTGTTTTAATGTAGGATGCTGAAGAATACTGCAGTTTTACTGGCAAGTGTGATTAAAAACCCAATCTTCTCTAAAATAATTATTAATCCACTCATATCCAAAACATCCACTACACTGTTATTAACATATCTTATCCACTTAAAAAGCAGCACAATATGAGTTCCTTTTATCTGCCTTTTTACCGTGAAGCTTAATGTGATTTTGAACCTCACCATCCACAAAGTTCTACACTGCTTCCTCCCTGCTTACACAGCCTTTCCGCTTGTTATATAGCAGTCTCTCAATCAGCACTCTCATATAAGCCTTACTGAGTTCTGAGGATGGCGGCATAGCATGTAATTGATTCATTTTTCTGAATTCTTTTGGCAGAGCCTGAGAGCTAATCTGTTTTGCTCAGAAAACAAATGATTCAATTTGATCAAGCAGATACGCCTGTCAGACCACCAAGCAATTAGAGTACGAGATCAGGGCCCAGTTCCTATACTGTCAGTTGAGCGTTGAGTTGAGTTCCAGTCGCAGTGCGAGTGATTCATTGCAGCTTTGCATTCTGCATGCTTTAGAAAGATTTATGCACAATTTTATAAGACATTAAAGAGGAGCTCCAATCAACAGTGATGTTCATAAAATCTTATTGGAGCAGTAAAACCCATTCTGCATGGAAATAAATACCATCACATTTACATTTGCATTATTAGACTCTACTAGCAGAAGTCCAAGACAGGATAATTGATTGTGCACTGTCATGTTCGCCTCCAAGCAGTGGTGTCCTGGGTTCAATTCCCTCCCTGAATGAAATTTTTGCAATCTAAAGCGCATAATTTAATTGTGCATTGCAAAGCTTGATTTATAGGTAGTGTTGGTGTGTCTTTAGTATTGTGAGTCTTAGTAAAATACATCTTGCGCGGGGTAGTGTTTTGGGCGTAACATGCGATAAACAAATCAGTGTGTCTAATCAGTTCGCTTGTCATTCCCTTTAAGAGGCAGGTGCACACTGAGTTTGGCGCATTGGTATGGTTAAAGGAGAACTCTGCTGTAAAATGGACTTTTGTTGTAGTAAAACATGATAAAAAGTACTTACCTGTGATTAATAGCACACCTCCGTTCTCCCACAGCGTTCTGAGATTTAGAAATTTTAACAGTTTGTTCAAACATCCTTCAGACTGGGTGACACAGGGCATAATTTGCCCAGATAAAACGCTTTTTCCACTGTTATCCAGCCTCAAAGTAGCTCCACACCTCCTTGCTAGCCCTGACATTTTAAATGAGGCATTAATAACTTAAAATGTGCACAAAAAGCTTATTAAAAACACCCATAAAAAAAATAAAAAAAATAAAATGTTTACATCTTGCAAGCTTCAGCTCCGAGCGCCGCCATCACTGAACTGAAAATAACAGACATACATATACATAGACTCCGCATAGCCTGCCTCCTGGCCCTGGCTGATGTTATTAATGCCTTGTTTTATAATGTCAGGGCTCTCAAGATTTAATGAGTGAGAAACTATGAGAAACTGTGAGAAAACTGCTGATTATTTTCAGAACAAAAAAAAATGGCATATTCCACCTCCGTAATCCGTACACTGGTGGAATACTGTACATTACAGCATAATTTAGTGTGATTACGTGTGTGTGTGTGTTGTTAATGGTTTTGCTGGTGTGTGTAATGGATTTTGTAATTTTGTATTTTTGTATAGAAAACATATTTTCTTATTTTCTATACATTGAGGTTTTAGGTTTGGTTTTATATCAAACCTGAAGATGTGAGGGCAGGCTCCAGGGCTAGGCCTCCAGCCACCAGAGGGGGCAATGGGTGGCTTCTGGTAGTAATCAGGCTTGGTCAGCAACACCTGTGGTCTGCTTTATAAAAGTAACACAGAGCAGCAATTGCTGTGTTTTTGTGTGCGTGCAGCTAAGTGGCTGCTATTCTTTCTCTCGAGTTCCTGGGTCTCTTGGACTTCTTTTCTGTTTTCCGTTCCTTCTCAACAAAAGAAAAGAGAAAAGAAAAAGACTTTAAAAGTTACATTTAACTGTAGAAGAAAGGCAACGCCTTCCTCTTCTATTTTCCTTTTTCTCACCTTTTTAAATTCTCAGTTACCTCCCTGACATCATTTGTTTGTTTCCTGCCAAAATCCTCACATTAGGTATTGGCTTTTCTTTTGGTTTCTACCTGTTTTCAGGTAATCACCCCTTTTAAGCCTGTCCTGGCAGTTTTCAATCAAATGATTTTGCTAGAAGAGTGTTAGAGCATTTGTCCAGCAACAGTGTGGCCTGGGTTCAAATCCCACATCTCACATTATTTTTAGTTTGACTCCATCAGCTCTCAGTCTTGTCTACTCTGCACTTGGGTCCTATTAACTACCTTCATTAGTTATAAGGTATTAGGTAGAAGGCTGTGCTGTGACCCATAAGGCCTAGGTTCAACCCCCCTTCTGGGTGAGCCCTTACAGAAGAAGCCAATGTGTGTGTAAAATGAACTGATTCTGAAGATGTGTTTTTTTATAAATGGGTTTCATAGAAAGGGAAAGTTAAAACTATGTTTTGTCAACTTACAGTCTTCTACATAACACACAATATAATTCCTTGTGTTGTGAATTGCACATGTGGTTTTAGCCTCACTGGCACAAGCTATACATTTTAGTTTAGTGGTATCAGAGCTGAAATTACACATAATGAATCTGACACTTATCCATATTGTGTTATTTGAATTTCTACATTCTACACCAGGCTCTGTTAAAGAATATTTTAGTTCAGTTTTTGTCATTTTTTCATGTAAATGCTTCCTAGTATAGCATCAGGTTCATGAATAATTAACACTGTAAGACATTACAGCTCTGAAGATTTATAAGCTATAAGCTGTAAAATCTCATGGGATTTGATAAAAGGCTAATAAGATAAGGATATGCAGAATGAAACAATCTTTCTAAACAGTTCTATTAAGATTTAAACCATTAAACTGGATAAACCGGACTGTGAGCTGTTATGAACATACCCATGTTGTGGAGCACCTGAGGCAGGTTAGAATGTACAGCCGTTCTCAGTCATCTATAGTGATGTGTTCATAAACTGACAGAGTTATTGTTCAACAACACAGCCGGTCTGCTTTCCAAGAGCGTCTCAGAGGGTACGCTCATACAGTAGAACCACAATAAACTTGCCAATGCAGCAAAGAAACGGCTCCCCTTGAGGGAATCTTCAACTCGATTTCCATGCTAATGCCGTTCCTGGAGTCAAACTCCGAACATCAAGCGTGATGCATCCTCCCCGAGAAGCAGAGGAGCTGAGGCGGAAAAGTGCCACCAGCTGAGCGTCCCGGTAGCCATCTTAGCACGCCATTCTCAGGATGTATCGCAAGCGGTGGGGCAGTCACAGCGAAATTACCTCAGCAGATATGACAGCACCGCTGTTTTTATTAGTCAGCTGTGAAATTGGAAATTGGAATATTTCCAAAGAATTTTTAAACTGAAATATCTTTTGTACAAGACAATGTTTTTTTTTAATCTTTGTGATTGATTTTATAATAAAAAAGCTGATTAAACAATCTAATGTGTCAAAAAGAAATGACAAAGAATAACATAACATAATCTGAATTTCAAAACCTGAAACAAAACGGTACACATTTTAGCACAGAAAGAATTTTAAAATAAGTAGAAATAGAGCTATACAGAATTACACTGGGGGAAAAAATGTGTAAAATTTACTAAAACTTTTGCAACTTTCTGCATTTGCTTTTTTTAAGTAAATTTAATTTCAGATATATTTAAGTAACTTAAACTCGGTTTCAAGACTTAAATGTTACATAGAGTAAATAAGTGAACTGAACTTCAGTCAATCAGTAATTTTCAGTAACCTTTATTTAATTTATTTTTGCTGAATCAATCCTTTATTTTAGCAACCTTTACTTAATTTCTGCATACAATATTACCTAATTATAATGACTTAATGTATAAAATATTACTCAAATAATTTATGATACATAATATATTATTATTCCTGAAATTGTAATCTTTTTAGTTAAAACACACATTACACTCTTTCAGCACATAGTACACTAAAAAGAATGTATTAAATGCCGTCCATGTGTTAAGACAGTGAGACTTGGTCTGTTTATAAAATAAATCTTTGAGATTATGTAAATATTTGAATGCGTGTTTTAACTAAAATTATGTAAATTAATATTGTATAAATTAAGTAATTGTAATTAGGTAATATTCTATGTAGAAATTAAGTAAATGTTATGAAAATAAATGATTGATTCAGCAAAAATAAATGAAGTAAAATTTACTCTTATTATCATTTATTTACTCTATGTAACATTTAAGTCTTGAAACCGAGTTGAAGTTATCTAAATTTAACTGAAATTAAATTTGCTTAAAAAAGCAAATGCAGAAAGTTGCAAAATGTTTTTGAAAGTAAGTTTTACGCATCATTTTTTTCAGTGTATATAAGTATGAATGTAAATCATTAACCTTAAATAGATCTTGCCATAATATGGATTAGAACATTACTCAAATAGGGCTACTCACTGTGTACTCTATACTGTATACACTATCAACTCTACACCTCTTTACAACTTTACAACTGATGCTCTCAAACACATTCAGAGGACAAGAAATTCACGTAAATAACTGCACAGCTGTTATTATATTTTTCACACTATTAAATTATTATCTTATGTATTAATTCTAACAGTCATGTTGTAAGGAGCTGTGAAGCAACTCTGCTTAAGAACAGTGTTATACAGGAGTTTCAGTTTAGTTCTCCAGCACTGGGACTGGAGTTGCATTAATATTAGCTGCTAAGCGCTAGCTCTTTAGCTGTTCAGAGGTGAGTATTATCAGCCTGTAGCCTGCTCCTAACCCTGGCTAGCACTGCTGAAGCAGCATTAGCTGCTAACCATGCTAAGCTCTAGCTCTTTTTTTCATTCAGAGGAGAAAACTGTATATTGGACTGTAGCCTGTGTGTTTATAGTGTTAAAACAAGCTATGTGGGACAAACCGCTAGCTAATATTGCCCTGGCTTAATGAAACAGTGTTTCTCAGTGTAGTGCTGTCGGGGGCATTAGCGGTTAGCTGCTAATGCCGCTGCACCCAGCCTTAGTGCTGAAGAAATTCAGGAATCTATGCTTACTGTAAATTAATGGAAGCGGTTTACTCACCCAAAACTCTAAAAAACAGAGGTACGATAGGAGTACTTTTTTGTACAGGTATAATATTGGTCTTTACAGGGTCAGATGTGTTTCCTCTGAAGTACAAAGTCATTCCTAACAGCAATAAGTACAAATTTATACCATTTAACCAGACAAAAGGTACATGCAGTATTCTGTATTACTGTACTGATAAACAATATATATTTAAATTGCACATTTTTTTTTATTTTAAAGCAAGACAATTTTGGATCATCAAGTTCTTGACACATATTCAGTTAATGATAATGTTTATAATCTTTAAAATCTTTACTGGCACAAAAATACCTCGGTACAAAAAAGGACTTTCACTGAAGGGTACTTTTTGTACCTCAATATAAGGTACAGCCCCAGCAACAAGCTTTGTTCTCTTTTAAGTACAAATCTATTTTTCTTAGTGTGAAATAAACAGTTTTCAGGAGAGACATCCACTCGTTTGAAAAGTCTTTTTTTTTAGAATTATAGTTTTGTTTACTTAGCTTAGCTTAGCTTAGCTTTACCTAACTTACTTAAGTTAGCTAAGCGGTATAATATATCCCCTTTAAATAAAAATACATTCAAATACATTCAAATAAAATTTTTGCAAAAAAATGAAAAAAAAAATTAAGCACCAACTTAATCTGAAATACCACACAATATTAAAAATCCTGGATAATATTTGTTTTTAGGATAATATGAGCTTCAGTAAAGTGCAAGTACATGTATAGAGTATGCAGCAATATTGAGATACTGGAGAGAAAATTAATAGAGGATAGGAAAGGGCAGGATTGCGCTCAGTTGCATATAGTGTTGTGTTTACCAACCAGATCAGGATGACTGGCAGAACAGGTTAAAGTAACAAGAGCTTCAAACACATTCCCTAATGTCATTATTTATTACTTATGATAATCATACTGCATGCATAAGCGATGAACAGAATTGTATAAGACCTCATATCGGTTCTTCCTCTGAGCTATATAGTGCTTTTGTCCGAGTCTAGGCAGAGCCACTGTACTGCACTGTTTGTTTTCCCTTCCTCTGACACCTGACACATTGTGTTCTGTGTGCTGAACTCCAAAGCAAAAAAAAAAAGTTAAAAAAGCAAAGTCAAGGTGACCTGAAAAGGCCACTGGCTGTGTGTGTGTGTGTGTGTGTGTGTTTTTTTTTTGTTGTTTTTTTTTTGGGTTGTGTGCTGGTCTATGACTATGCTGGACTGTGAGTCTAGCAGATGAGCAAGTATCCCTGTGGTAATATTGGTCTCGTGTATAAAGCCGATGAAAACACATGGAACTGCATTGTTTTTTATTGTTTGATTTAGCACATTAGTTCAGTAAAGTTTCAACAGAAGCTGCACAGTCAGCATATTAATTGTGCCACTCGGTTTGTATGTATACTTAATGCACGCACTTAATAATGTGCATTATTAAGTACCATGCATTAACCCCATGATGCTTAACAATAGCCTGTACACTTTTTATGTTTTGCTGTGCTTAGTAAATTTACAATGCTGTCCTTTTCAAAATAATACATTTTCCAAAGATGTCAAATCATTTGACATCTGTTTAAAATCTACATGCATTAGGATTCATTAACGACCTTGCAAACTGTACAGGAAAACACTTCATGTATACAAAAATTCAGCATCATTAGTAGTCTTTTTAAGCGTTATGTATTTTTTTTGTACAATTTTTATTTCTATTTACAATAATGGCATTTAGCAGATGCTCTTTTCCATAGAAGTGCTTTATTGGCTACTCAAAAAACATCCCTGTTAGATCTGAATTGCTGAATTGGCCATATGCTCACAGACATAAAAGAGAAATGGATTAGTTTAATTAGCATGGGCTGCACAGTAAATGGTAAACAGTGTTACACAAAATAGCAGGGCTAGGATGTCTAAAACATGGGTTAGACTGAGCAAGGTCACAAAGCCAGAAAAGTAGACTCTACCTCCATTGGCCTCCAGGTAAAATGAGTTTGAGACCCTTGCAGTAGGTAATGCTTAGTATGCAACAACAGTATGGTTGGCAATACTTCGCAAATATTAAGGCAGAAAAACATTATATAGCTCTAGACAAAAATAAGAGACCACATAAAATTATGAGTTTTTGATTTTACCAAATTTAAAACCTCTGTAATATAATCAAGAGGAAGATGGATGATCATAAGCCACCAAACCAAGCTGAACTGCTTGAATTTTTGCACCAGGAGTAGTACAAATGTATCCAAAAGCAGTGTGCAAGACTGGTGAAGGAGAACATGTCAAGATACATGAAAACTGATTAAAAACCAGGATTATCCCACCTAAATATAGATTTCTGAACTCTTTATGAATATAAACTTGTTTTCTTTGCATTATTTGAGGTCTTGAATGCCTTTTTAAAGGATGGCATGAAAAACATCCTTTTTAGCTTTCAATAAAAAGTTTACATTTTTATTGCAATTATTTTGTAAGCATTTTAAAGAACACATCAATTTCATATCATTTAAAAAAGCATATTTTGGTGCAACAGCAGCAATAATTTTAATAAAAAATTTACAAATTATACAACAGCTGGTTTAACCCAGATGTGATCGGTTGAAAGGCGTTCTATCAGTCAACAGGGACACTATGCATCAACAGCTGTAAGGAAAGGTAGAAACCCAATTCACTCGTCAGGAACATAAGTTCGGAACTGAGGATTTGCTCCCCTAATCTTTATTTTCCTGAAAATGGAAATATTATCTAAATGAAGCATCGTCTTTGTAAACCTTGAGCAGAATTCGCTGTAGGAACTGCACAGCAAATTTGCCACTGTTAAATAAACACTGTTAGTGTTATATTAACATTGCCATTGTTGATATAGAACTGGCAAATATGCCGTGTGTGCTGTTATCTTCTGTAAATAGAATTTTAATTTAAAACACAAACTTGAAATGAACTCCCTTAAAACTGACATTGTTCACAACTACAGCAAAATGATCTACAACATAGAGTTTAGTGCAAAAGTCAGCCATGTGAAGAACAGCACACCATAGCTGTCCTCAACCTCAGTTAATGGTTTAAGTCAATAATATCTTGTAGTCCAGCCACATCTCTGTAGGTATCAGTACTTCCTATTCACCTGTAACCTAGAAAGTATGCAATTGAAAGAATCACACCAACCAAAATAATCAAATAAGCATGATTTGGCACTGACCCCCAAGTGAAGGTGATCATCTAAGGCTGTTTTCCCACCTGTAATTCATTTTTCTTGGCAAAACAATTACTTAGTTTGATAACTTGGAGCATTATAACCCTTGGTTTGGTTTGGTTTCACACAAGGAAAACTGCAAGTGCAGCAAAATGTACCACAACTTTTCTTTTATTGGTCCTGAGTAAATACACGAAGGTCTTGTATTCTGGACTAGTGTGTATTTTAGTGGAATTTAACATTGAGCAGAGATAGAGATGGCATTAGTTAACAGTTGTAGTAATTATCTGGGTAATAAATCAGGTTAAACTGCAGCTGAACAGCCGTTTAGCACAAACATGAAGATTATAACTGATTGTTGGGTTGGATCGAGGTCGGATCATGTTTTCAACAGAGATGACCTGCTCTGAGTATGGTGATTACCGTTTTCTCTCCTGCTGAAACTAACCCTAACGCATGTGTTGTTTGTTTGTTTTGGTTTTTTTTCTCTATTTTTTTCCCTTTTCTTTCCAATGTACATGGCCAATGACCCAACCCACTCATTAGGACTCCCCCGATCACTAGTGATGTCCCAACACCAGCTTCCTCTGATACATGTAAAGTCAGCTATCGCCTCTTTTTGAACTGCTGCTGATGCAGCATTACTGAGTAGCATCACAGCACGCTCGGAGGAAAGCGCAGAGATTCGGTTCTAATACATCAGCTCACAGACGCCCTGTGCTGATCGACATCATCCTTTGGAGTAATGTGTGGAGAGAGCGCCATCTACCCAACCAGAGAGAGCAAGGCCAATTGTGCTCTCTTAGGGCTCCAGTAGCTGATGGCAAGCTACATGATCAGGATTTGAACCGGCAAGCTCCTGATCATAGTAGCAGCGCTTAGCCTGTTGGACCACTCGGAGCCACACCCTAATGCATCTCCCACAGCCACTCAAAACACATCCAAATCTTAATGTGTTTGTTCACAACCTTATTTTAGTAAATAAAACAAATTACACATTTCTCTAAGAGATTAATAGTGATGTAGCCATATGAGGCTACTGATGCAATTTTAGATCACATTATAAATTTTCTTATTTTTTCTTTTTTTCTTATTTTTTTTTAGTTTGTGTTTGAAATATGAAGCAAATACTGTACATTTTACAAGTTTTTACAGATCAGTTTGTGTATCTAGATGAGAAAAGCCCAGAGTTCATTACAAATGTAAGTCTAGTATCTCCTTTCTATAGTAAAGAAGCAATGCTGAATAACAAATATGACTGGAGTGATCAAATACATCTTGGATCAGTAATAAATCATGTTAATTAGATATTTCACCAAACTAGTCCTTCGATATTGATCCAGGGCTGAGGTTTATTGTGTAAAAAAACAACAATTTACCAACAATAATCTGTGCTGGCAGAGGAATAATGGCAGTGCTGTTAAATAAATGTCCTGGCTGTTAATGGATTTGCAGTTTGGTTGAAGAGCTGCTGAACACTGAAATCCATTTAACTCCATAAACAAACATGAAATAAAGCAGCTTCTCTAATGTTTTTATGGATATAATAGCAGTGCAAATGGAGAACTAACTGTACAGTAGCTTTGATAGTGTGGGAGAGAATGATGGATTCTGACTTGCTTCTTTCAGCTCGGGTGCTTGTAAGGTTTATAACAGCTTTTGCCAGGTGCAGTTTTTTACTACAGAGACTTCTCAAGCCTCAGGCCTGTCTAGATCATTCCGTGTACCTTTCCTTTCCCAAGCTGTATTGGCAACACTCCTGAACATACTGGATAAAAGGGATGTAAGAATATATCTGTAGCAATATTATATCGTATAGTAATATTTTGTTTTGCAATACTGTACCAATTTTAAAAAACAAAGTATCATATTTTTTATGATTATATGTGAATCTCAAAACAAAAAAAATAATCTCTGCCAGTAACTCAAGCAGTAACTCTGTAAGGAGTAGTCTAGAGAAAGCATATGGGTGTGTTTGATGATTTTAATCCTCCTATATGATTTTACCTCCAGTATCAGCTGCCAAAAACTGTGTTGATGATGCTGCCAAAATTGATGTTGGCTCACAGAGTTCATGTTGGAAGGTGCCCTTTTCAAAAACTTGCTTTTAGGGCCCCAAAAAAATAAATCCAGACCAGATCTGCTTGTATGGAGCAATGCTATGTCAAAAATAGAGACATCAGCACACCAGTAATAAGGAAAAAACGAGGTTTAAAAGAGAACTCTGGGTCAAAACTCTCATTTTACTGTCATCTACAACTGAACGAATGGTGAGTTCAGCAATCAAAAAGAAATATAACACAAACCAGAAAGAATACAACACACTGACTAATGGCCAAATTATACTTCTGCGTCAAACCTACACCTTAGCCTACCTTACTTAGAACCATAGAACCAACTACCTTAGCATACCCTGCACCATAGCCTACGCCAGAGTTTGACGTGCACCTCCCCGGGTAGACAGCAGCAACTGTGATTGGTTCGCCAAGCCTCGTGTTCCCACCCACACACCCAACACAACACACTCATGTTTCTGACGAATTTCTATCATATTAAATACTAGATTACTACATATTAAAGGTATAAAACTCTAGTGTCCACATGCAGATAGCACTAGATTTTAGATTTAAACATATGAATAACTGTAAATCCTGGTGTATTACAAATATATCACACTTACATTTACTCTTTAATAGAGCACTACTTTGGGAGTAGTGTGTGATTTGGGATTAAAGGAGAACTCCGGAGTGACTTTTGTTGTAGTAAAACATGTTGAATACCCCACCTCCACCCTCAGCTTTCCAAGATCAAGTAATTTTTTTTCCAGTTTCTCCAAACATGCTTTAGAATGGATGATATGGGGCATATTTTGCCTCAGCAGATAAATTGCATTTCACACCGTTATCTACCTTATCAAAGTAGCTCCACACCTCATTGGTAGGATCCGGAGAGCTCCAACATTTAAAACGAGGCATTAGGAAGTTTAGAAGAGCACAAGAAGCTTATTAAATTCCAAAATCCAGATTCTACCAATGAAGTGCGGAGCTACTTTGAGCCTGGATAACAGAGTAAAAAGTGATTTATCTGCAGGTGAAAAATATGCCCCATATCATCCATTCTATTTTGGGGAAACTGCAAAAAATGGCTGGATCTTGGAAAGCTGAGGGAGAGTGGAGGTGGGCTATTCAACAAAAGTTAGTACACTTTATCATGTTTTACTACATCCAAAGTCAATTTTACTCCAAAGTTCTCCTTTAATCCCAAATCACACACTACTCCCAACGTAGTGCTCTATTAAAGTTAAATGTAAGTGTGATATATTTGTAATACACCAAGATTTACAGTTATTCATATGTTGAAATCTAAAATCTAGTGCTATCTGTATGTGGACACTAGAGTTTTATACCTTTAGTATGTAATAATCTAGTATTTAATATGATATAAATTCATCAGAAACATCAGTGTGTTGTGATGGGTGTGTGGGTGGGAACACATCTTTTGTAGATGACAAAAGAATGAGAGTCTAGTGCAGGAAGATATTCAAAAGTTTAGACAAAGCTCAGCCCGACTGCCAAGGGCCGGAGTGGAGGACCTGGATAAAAAACAAACATGGTCAGTTACCCAAATGACACAGCTAAAATCAGATATCTAGCTGTGCAGATTAAAAGGAATTTGACCTTTAGCCTATGAGGCTGAAACATCATGTGGGTGACTATCTAAGGTCTTTACTGATTACAGCTGGATCCAGAAAGTCCAAAAAGCATTTGACGTCAGCATTTACATAGAAATGCTTAAACTGGTACATCTAAGACAATATTATAATTTAATTATTAAATGATTATATCCTACAGTGTGAAACTAAGGGCGTTTTCACTCCAGCACTGTCTGGTCTGGTTAAAACAGACTCAGTTTCGTTATTCCTTTAGTGCGGTTCGATTGAGTAGGTGTGAAAACAGTAATCAGACTTGGGTGGGGATCAAAAGAACCGGACCGAGATCTGCTAGTGGAGGTGGTCTCGGTCTGGTCCCAGACGAACTCTGGAGCAGTTTGTTTGTGGTGTGAACATAATCTGGTTTCAATTTTTAATATAGCAGGGTTCATACGGTCATGAAAAACCTGGAAAAGTCGTGGAATTGAAAATAGCAATTTTCAGGCCTGGATAAGTTTTGTAAAACTCATGGAAATTTGGTCTAAAAAATATGTGTGTTTCCATTTATTGATGGAAAAAAAACTCAAAACTCAAAAAGTCAATTCAGTAATTTAGCCCAACAAAATGGAGCTCACAGGATATGACACACATTTTATTATTAAAAATTGTGTGTCAAAATTTTTTATCAGATTCATTTTAGGCCTATTATATTATATTTTCATTACAGTTTTACTTGATTTTTATTTTTTATTTAAATGTCTGCACTGATGTTTTAAAAATTATATGGTCATGAAAAGGTGCCTTGAAGGCATGGAAAAGTCATGGAAAAAAGTGTGTGAACCCTGATATAGTCTTTTTATTTGAGCTAAACTGCTGATAAGGAGAAGTTTAATCTAATATATATTAGCCAGATAACACTGATTAGTTACCACAGCTATGAACAAACACTGTCTCTGCTGCTTCATGCTGTTTACACGTGGTCTGTACAGCGTTTGCTACTTGCAGCTGCATGACTCCATTTATTTGCGCTGCACATCCTAACACTGTATTTAAAAGCGCAGTGTTTTAACGTTCCGTGTTAAAGCAGCCTATTTATTTACTTTCCTGCTCTTGCACCAGACAGATCTGACCAATCAGAGGAGACAACGTGCTCACATGGTTTACTGGTGCACATATTGGATTTTGCATTTAGGCTTCTGCTTGTGTGAAACCAAACCAAACCGAGGAAGAAAACAAAACAACTCATCAATCAACTGATTTTGGACCATCGAAACCAGAGACTGTAAAAAAGATGGACTCCGTGTCGCAGTTTCCATTCATTCAATGAAAATGAAGGCAAAATATTCCTCCATGTTGGCGATCCTGAAACCCGAGTCTGCGCAGTAGAGACCAGAGGACAGCCTACTCATTTAAATAACCCCGCCCCTGAGGGCTGCCTCCACAGAGCTATACACAGTCTATGGTCCCACCCATACAGTCATTGGTCCCACCCCAGCTAGGTGTAACAATAACTACATCTTTTTGAATAGAGCTTAATAACGTTTTAAAAGCGAATTCTGTGGGGATATATATAAGCAGAGGTTACACTAGCTGCTGCATTTAAATAATAGAGGTAGAATTACAGTATATTGGAAAAAAACGTGATTGAAAATTGTCTGTTTTGCCATTGAAACCTATGGGGATGGGTGGGGTTACACAGCTTTCTGCAACCGAACAGCAGGGGGCGCCCGACCTGTGGTGGCTTCACTTTTGAGAGACGATGCTCTGTCCAGCTATACACAGTTTATCATAGAAACCAACTACAGGTGTGAAAACGCCCCAAATAATACAACTGTTAATCAGTCTGCACATGCTATACCACACGTGATTGAGACTGGTTCAGTCTCATTAGTATCATAGTTGATTGACACTGAAGCATCGATACTACAGTACAACAACCCCAAACAGTGTCAAACACATGTCAGTACAAGCAAATAGAAAAAGCTAAGCTATCTGAAGCTCGCTGTGGATTAGGAGGAAAGAGTGTGATCTGCTGTCGCTGTGTGTGAGTGTGTGTGTGTGTGTTTGTTTCATGCTTGTTTGATGGTGATGTTGCAAAGCGTAGCGTTCCGTTCCATATGAAGCTATTTAATCAACTGTGGTTCCCTTCACTCACAGCCTGCACTCAGAACTGCTTAGGGATTCTGGGAATGGAATACAGCTTTAGTAAGCAGCTACACTCCATTCCTCAGAGTGCCTGTGAAGTAGCCTTATACTCCCTGTACACTGAGCACAGTGTGTGGATGAAGGGAATGGCAGTTGATTAAATACCTTCATATGGAACGTTGTGCAACATCATCATCAAACTTTAAGCAATGCATGCTCTTCAACAGAGAGACTTTCCTGGAACTTTCTGTGAAGTGGAAAAACTATAGTTTGCTGTTTCATGCAAAATCTGACCTTCTATAACAATAGAACGTTTTTACTCTGTGTGGTTTGGAACCACTCTTAATGTCCAAGTGCTCTGTGTAGTTCACTTTTCACAGAACTCGGCTGACTGTAGTGCTTATATCCACCTCATTCCACTGCAAACAACCAGAGGCTGTTTAAAAAGTCATAGCCAGGTTTAAAATTGCAGTTAAGAAACGTACTGAAGTAGAATGAATAATCAAAACACTGTGCTGAAGAAAGATGAATTTCATCACAACTTAACTGAACAGCCTAAACAGACTAAACACAAACCCAGAGGCCCAGTGTTCTTAACATAAGCCCTATCCGGACGGGATTAGTTTCTCAGGGGGTCCTGGGGTAATTTTCTCTTTTATGGGGGGGTCTGTTGTGATTTTATTCCCGTCTCGAACATCCATGTATGTGATTTTCCTTAAGTCGTCCTCTAAGAAAATTACAGGCTGAATTACGTACTGTTTCTTGCTGAACTCTATGGTCCTCCGGTTATTTTAATCCCGCCTAGACGCATGTCTCTGAATTTCATCTCCTCACATTTAATAAAATAGCTATTTGTCCACTGTCACCCACCGTAATTACACTCTGGGTGCGCATTTTCACAGGGATCCACTTAAACACAACAGCGAGTGGAAATAGAGGAGCTACTGAACACGATGTCATGTGACTGAGAAAGCCAAAAAATTCTTTCAATTGCAGTCCGGACGCAAGAGTTTTTTCACTGAGTTACCCCTGACTAATTCCGTCTGTGTAGGGCTATAGACATATAGTGGTCATAGACATGAAATGTAATGGATGTAAATTACAAACTCAGGCAGAATGTAAATCCATACATCTACCTGATCGTGTGTGTGTGTGTGTGTGTGTGTGTCATCAACTACTTGGCTAACTATCTAGCTGAGCAAAAAATGAGAAAGGAATGGAACAACATTGCTTCATCCAAGTGTGTATGAGATGGAAAGATGGACTATGGCTACAAAAATGTACTCTCTGTAGGCATAGATTGGTTGCCAAAAAAAACTACAAAAGTACAGTAGTACTGTATCAGCAGTTACACTGTGGAAAGTTTTACATGTACTCTTAAACAAGAGGACAGGAACTGTTGTATAATTGCAGTAATAAATTCAAGGTCAGGCTGTATCATAATGTGTTGGCTCTGGTGTGCTGACCTGCCAGGCCTTTGGCCCCGTGTCTATGACTGCAGCTAACCTGTGCCAATATCTCACAGTGTAGTTATCCACATATAAAAATTGCAATGTAAAAATCATAAAAAGAAAGAAAACACATTGAATGGAAAGATGTGAGTCCAAACGTTTGACTGGCACTGTATTTATTAAGCCACACATACAGACTGCAGTGCATGTTCACTGAATATTCACACAGTTCCTGCAGATTTTTTTTGCAGGAGTAGAGTGTTAATAGCACGTCCAATAACATCCCACACGTTTTCAATCAAAAATAGTTTTTTTTAGGTCTCATTCCATCGTTTTTAAATTAATCGTTTTAAGTCATTAGTATGAATGAATGCCATGTGAGCCGTTGTTTGTGAAAAAGTGCTGAGGTGTTTCTATTTAGCCCTGTTTACTTTACTGAATAGGTCTATGAAGAAAGACAGGATTTGGCTCCCCTTCCTCCCCGCAGATTCCTCCTCCTCTTCTGAGCCTTTCCTGATCAACTCGTATTTCAGAGGATTTTCCTTTACTAGCTTCTGCACACAAGAGAGGCTGAGAAACAGTTTCATATGCAGCATGCATATACAATTTTTTTCACAAAGAAGAAAAAGTGGACCTTTAAAAAACATGCTTTAGTAAAGCGTTGCTCTGACATGGTTTGGTACTGTATGTTTACTGTCTTTAACACACTGTGTACACATAGAGGTTGATGAATACTGAGGAGGTGGAGCTAAACTAGAAAACATTGATATCTTTTACGGCAATGTTTGATCCTTGTGTTTAACCATGTTGCTTATCAGGAGGTCAGTCTTTAATATTTCATTCACTTTCTTCCTGATAAGACGTCACTTGCTTGCATATTCCGTTGGTACGACACTGAAAGTAAAGAACTTATTCAGCTTTCAATTTCCAGTGCTTTGTTTCATCGTTCCATCGCCCCTGCTGTCACCAGTCTAATCTCTATTTACTTGAACAGGACTGAGGCAGTGGCTTGGCTGTCAGCGGCCGCTCGGTAATATCTCAATCTTATCAGTCACTGATTTCCCATGAGCTACCTCCACTGAATGAATAAACACAGACATCTTTTAAATGTAAATTTGCTTTAGAAACGGAGCCGGGGCCGTTTCTCAGCATTAGCGGGTCACATGCTAACGGTTCCAGTGTTCATGCTATTCCTTAGAACCCAGAGGATCAAAAAAGCAAGAAGCAGAATCAGACAGCAGTGGTCAATGCAAATCAGAGTTTAAGAAGCAAGTCCAAAGGCTAGACATGAATCCAGCTCAAATCCAGAGTCCGGCAGACAGTGACAGATGAGACGTCTAAGCAATCTAAGCAAAACAAATAGCTTCTATTGCTGAACCGCACTGAAACCCGGCCTTCTGTTACTATATTTTCACAGCAGCATTTGTGTATTCTTGTGCTCATTTCCTTTTCGTGAAGAAAAAAAACGACAAAAAAAAAAACACATTTACATAATGTAACAAGCTGTTTGTGAATTGCACTTGCGTTTCCAATTATTGCTCTCGCACAGGGAGCACTTATGTGCTGCATCAAGGTTAATGTAATGTATTAATTATGCCTTTCGATGGATTCCGTTCCATTATCACTTTGTTTTCTTGATGCATTTTTAAACAGAAAGCTCACTGCAAATGCTTCTTATATGTTAGCTCTTGTGAAAACATACATCTGGACTTAACAGTACAACATATACACTGATTAATAACAGCCATTTCAGCTCGGATGGAACATATCAGCAAAATAAGGGGAGAAATAAAAGTAAATGTGATACCAAAATTAGCTTTAGGTAGTACCCCATGATTATTGGATGGAATTATAGCCTTGAAATCTAATTAGGGGAATTTTAACACTATAGCCACTATTTTTAACACTATTTTCCTGGGCACGATTGCTCTGCAGGCAAGTCTGTAAGTTAAGTGAAGTATGAAAGCTGCTTTTGAGAGTGGGAGTGATCCACAGTAGTGATCTCTGGTTCTCCTGAAATCAGTGGTTTCTGGTGTGGCCCTAAGCAGGTATGTGAGCTGTCTGCTCCCTGTGCTGTGTGTGGGGTCAGGTGATTGTTTTTTTTTTTCATCTAATGTGACAACATCAACTTATCATGTTACTTTCTGTAATGGGGTGGGAGCAGTAGCTCTCCAGCCCAGAAGGTTTTAGAACCCAAGTGCAGAGCAGTGGATCTCAAAGCAGGTAAACTCAAGAAAAAAGGAAAATAATAATAATAATAATAATATATATAATCGTTAATATATATATATATATATATATATATATATTAATAGGATATACAATAATATTATATAATAATATTATGTATATATAATTATTATTAAACCCCGCTCCACGTGGGGATCGAACCCAGGCTGTCACGGTCGCACTACCCCCCTCCAACCGGTCGCATGTGGGCGTGACAAAGGCGTTCCCTGCGTCGTCCAATTGAATCGTTTTAATAAATGGGAAATGCTTTTTATATAAACTATTATTATTTCCAATAATTAATAAATATAAATGTGTCTTTATTGATATAAATGTTTGAATGAGCTTCATTACACTGTCTAGTGAGCAGTATATAAGCTGACAAAAGCAATTAAATTACATATTAATATTTTAAAAACCCACCAGAGACTCCAACAATCACAGCAGGCTTTCTCCTCGCTGACAGAGTCCCTGTGAATCAGCAGGGATTTTATAAAGAACAGGGAAGCCTGAAACTTCTCTTCCAGGCTTCTCTGGACGCTTGAAAGCGGAACTAAAATGTTTTCATGTGCTGCGCTGAGGACGCGTTACAGGCCAACACCTGCTCTCTGATTGGATAGACGCATTGCGTTGGACGGACTCATTTGCATAAAGTTCAGCTCGGCTCAACTTTTCATCGCATCGCATCCCCCGCTCTCGACGCGTCGGACCCATGATGCACCGCGCGACTGCGTCTGACGGAGGCGGCGCTTCCCATTGAAAATGAATGGGATCCGTCGCTGTGCGTTGTCGCGTCGGAGCAGTGTAAATTCACCGTGACACGCCCTCCGATGCCCCGGAGGACGCCTCAGTCGTCCACCAGCCCTTACACTTTCTTTTCCATTAAAATATCATTATTAAACACACACAGTGATAGGACAGGAGTGAGGTTACTGTAATTAGCTTAGCGTTGCGGATTAAACGCAAGTACTGACAATATGGCAAAAAATTCAGGCTGGCCTACATGTTTGGAGGAGCGCCTGCTCAGTGAAATGCAGATCATCCAAAAAGCTCTACTCCTCCACAAGTGTTTTAATCCAAGTAATAAAAAACACACAGAAAAGTGACACACATAATTGTGCAATCAATCCATGGTTTAATAGCACACAATTTCTAGTGTGTAAATTGTTTGTGTGTAAAAACAAACCAGTGATAATAAGCCCCTCCCCCACAAACGAGCCCAGAACCAGTCCTAGGTGTGGACTCTTATTCAGGACAGGTGTAAAAACACCCTAAAATATCTGAGAAAAAAAAGAGCTGAATGACAGCTCAGTAATCAGATTTCTCAGTGCGTTTATATGCCTACTCTAATTTCTTTCCGTTTTCTGAATCTACACATGCAAGCAAATGTAACTGGATAAGACAGATGCTTGTTATCAATAATGAAACATTATTTCTGTGTTTGCAGCAATAAAAATGAACAAGCTGTGTTACATTACATTACATTACATTTGGCAGACGCTTTTGTCCAAAGCGACTTACCTTCTATCCACAAAAAAACGTAAAAAAAAAAAAAAATTAACATCCATATTTGCTGGAAAACTGGATCCATGTAGACAAAAAGCCAGGGCACTGAAGTTTATAAAATATTATATTGTAAAATGTTAAATTGTTAAATGCTTTCTTGTTCAATTCCTTTTTCTAATGAGAGGCAGAACTAAAATGCAGAAATTAGTTTTGAGGAGTTGAACAGATGAAACATTGAATATTTTATGTTAATACTGTCTGCAATCAAATAAAAGAAGAAGAAATACAAAAAAAGTTAATTGTAAATTGCTGTTTACATTATTCATATTGTCCCAACATTTTCTCATTTTTGTTTTTTGGGGTATTAAAAATAAGATGTTATCTGAAACGGGTGTATAATAAGTAAAGTTGAGATACATATCAATACATGCACAGTATATAGTATGTTTTGCAAGGGATACACTATACACAAAACACATTATTATATCATATATTGTATTTGAAAGAAATTCAGGGTAAATGCAAGCAGATGCTACAGGAGACGCTGTACTGCCTGCTGGAATGTTCCTTGATACACAGGAAGCTTTACAGCATCACAACAAACACACAAAGGTTTTCCTGAGGCAAAGTGACGGCTCAGATCAGGCTCGCTAGTGAATCAGTCAAGAACCTACCTTAGTACCTGCTGTGATAGGCTGCTGGGAGCGCAGCCACTAGCAGCTGTTCTTGGAAATAGATGAGCATCTGCTGTAAAGAGTAGAAGCCCCCCCCAGTGCTGTCCCCTGTCCCCCACCTCTGTGTACGTCCGGCCTCCACTGATTCCTCAGGGTCACACAGCACAGCTAGCAGAGTAGATTTCATCCAGCCTGGTCAAGCAGGCGTGAGATCCGTGCAGAGCGCTTGAGCCGTGTTTGCTTGGGGTGGTAAAGGCAGCGTCTGGGGGGCAGGAGAAGGTTCTGTAACATGTTTAGCTGTCGAGGTCATTGGGTCAGACCCTTCATTATATTTTACCCAGGAGCTGCTGACCTGAAAGAGCTGAATATGCTGAGGCACCTGGTGGGAGCAGCATGAAAAACCATGGGGGATGAAATGAGGAAAGGGGGTGTGTTGTGTTGCTGCACTGTACTGTTTACAACCTACAGCAGCTTCCATATTTTCGACACTGTCCAACAAAAAAAAAGTATCTGAAAAATGACTTAACTTTCAACGGAAGTCAAGGGAAAAAGAGTTTATTTCAGGTAATTTTAGAGAATTTTTGTTGGTCATTAATACATTTTGACACATTGGAAAGGACAGTTTGGGTCCTATCTTATATCTTGCACAAGTTGCATTGTGAAGCTCATTGCTATCTTACAGCTCACAAAGAGTCTTTTTCCACGCTTTTTACCTGCATTGTATTTTTTTTCACGGCCAAATTTTTTCATGGCCCAATTTAAACGGCCAATTACACAACCCACTCATTAGGACTCCCCCTATCACTAGTGATTCCCCAAAACTAGCACATGCCTCCTCCAATACATGTGATGCAGCATTCAGCAAAGAGCAGTGACTCGGTTCTGATACATCAGCTCACAGACGCCTTGTGCTGTGCGACATCACCCTAGGAGTGATGTGGGGAGAGAGCGCCATCTACCCACCCAGAGAGAGCAAGGCCAATTATGCTCTCTCGGAGCTCCGGTAGTCGATGGCAAGCTGCATGAACAGGATTCAAACTGGCGATCTCCTAAACATAGTGGCAGCCCTTAGCCTGCTGGACCACTCGGAGCCCCGTGTACGTTTATCGTTTATATAGCAAGTTTATAAATATGTCCACGCTGGCATGGTAGTTTTTTGAAAGTATGTTGTGTAAGAAATTTCTGGTGTATTGTTCTTTTTGTGTCAACCCCATCAAATGTTTTTATCATACCAAACACACACTGACACACCCTAAATTAAGCTGCATGTGTGCAGTTGACTGCTCACCTATATGTTTGTTGTTGTTTGTTGTTGCCCCATAAACATGCTACAAGTGCAGGTGATACCCAACCAATTTTCTCTGCTGTAAAATAATTTCTTTACATTCTAAAAAACATTGAGGGAGACTCTCCTACAGAACACTTATAGAATATTTGACTTGTATTCAGGAAAATATCAATTTTAAAATGTTCCTGAAAAGTTTGTGAAAGTGCCAATTTTATTCATTAGATTTTGACAGTTGCATATTTTCTTCCATTTTTTAAATATATATTACAATTATGATTTTCAGGAACTTTTTTATTAAATATGAAACCTTAAGTAATGTTTTGAAACAAATCCTCAATGTATAGATGTGCAATATCAGGCAGAAAAGTGACAAAAATATGTGTTAAAGGGGTTAACTAAAGAAGAAGAAGAAGAAAAAGAAGAAGATTAGCTCTTATATATCTTATAATAAAAATGATTCAATAAACACATCTAAGGGTTAATAAGAAGCAATTTTCCCGCTGTACTCTCTAACACAGCTAGCATGGAATGCAATTGCCGCTCTGTGGAAAAATCGTTTGACCGACTGGCTCGCTCTGCTGGCCTCCAGAGAGCTGTTGGATTGTGATGCAGCTCACGCAGCCTCATCTTCAGAAAGAATATGTTTTAAAATTGCATTCAAGCTCATTAGCGGGGAGAGGTAGAGCTCTTGAGGAGAGATCCAGATCCTGTACTAACCGTTCACGAGTGTAAAGCTTTGACTTCGTGTAGAATTTGAAGTGATTCTTCATTTACTCCAAGATGAAACATCTTAACCCCATCAGTTTTCACTTTATGGTTTGATTTGTAGGTTTGTTATGATTGGATTTTCTCTAGATAAGGTTTTTATGAGTTGTTTTCTGGAAGAAGCTGAAGAAAGTCATTTACACCATCTGAAAAAATGGCTTACAGGAAAAAATGGCTTGTGATGTGCAAAAGTTTGGGTGCCCAAAACCAATTCTTTACAGGAATTTAATACATTTTAATGTTTTTTTTATCATTTCTACAGTCTGAAGTTGATCTAAACAAGAAGTCTGATCTTGCTCTCAGGAAGAGGTGCGTTCAGAAATTGTTGTCAAGATCAGCCAAGTCCAATATGTCTCTCTGAGGTAAAGTTAAAAATGTCTGTTAAGCTCCAGACACTTTCTCTGGTCTCAGTATGATTTTAATTTTAAATTAATGACTGTAGAACTGTGATGTGCAGAACTGGTAATTGCTGGGACACTTTAATAGGATCCATTATGTAATTGCTCCTTTCCGTTATGGCTTAAACAGGCAGTTGATATATTTAGAAGCAAACTGAAATGTTTTTATTTAAATTTCCACTGTGATTAATAATAATAATAATAAAAAAATGAATGGAACGGATGTTGTGGGTTCATATTCAGGAGGCTTAATTTGGTGATTTTTTTAGTAAGTTTCAGAAATGGGAACCAGAATTATCATTTGCTGTGTGACTAAGAATATAATAACCGCCTGAGACCCTTTTTTTTTTTCTTTTTCTTTTCTTCTTCTAGCTATTTGGGATTAGAAGGTCCAAACAAATATATAAAAAAAACATTTTATAATAAGTACCAATAATAACTGTGTAGTTACACATTAACAATCCATGTAATAATACTGTAACTATTGTACACATTGATTAATAACAGTTGTACAGATTATGTAATAACACATGTATATAAAGGTCATTAAGACATAGCAGAATAGCTTTCCATAATGAAATCTAAATAATGATTTTAACATTCAAAATTAATCAAAGTCCATACATACCAGATAAGAGCTTTTGGAGAAATATATTTATACTACATACACTTTTATGTGAAAAAATGTATTCTGACATGTTATTACATAACCTGTGCGACTGTAATACATCTGTAGCAATGCTATTATATGGATTGTTAATGTGTAATTAAACAGTGATTAGAGGCACTTATTATAAAGTGGATCCACTTTGTCTTTGTACAGGAAGTCAATTTTGCAACAAACAATGTTCTCATGTGGGGAAAGTAGTTTAAGTATTTTAACATTAAAAAAAATAACCTTGCCGTTTGGGATCAGAAGGACCCGATTAGTCCATTTTTTTTTTTTTTACCTTTCTACAGTAAATAACATAAAACTGGATGTGAATGTTTATCTGGTCCATGTTTCTGTCTGAACTGACTAGAAACATTTGACTAGGATTCCTGCCATCTTGGTTTTAATCACTTAAGTGCAATGTTGTCATGTGACCATTAGATAGTACAGGCAGTGTCTTTATATGAGGCCGAAGCGTCAGCATTTGAAAGCATTTAGGGTTTCATGCAGAGAAGCAGAAATGTAATGTTCCCATATGAAAATGCAGGGTCTCAAGAATATAACAATATAATCCAAAATAATTTACACTATTTTATTTGATTGTATTTTTCAATAAATATATGATAACATATATATATACACAATACAACATACAAATTATATAAATACATGTTTTGTTTTAAATAGATTTTGTATCTTATGTACATTTTATATTGTGGAAATCTTGACTTCTCAACTACTACATCACTTCAACTCTACCCTAGCAGTCTATAAACTATAAACAAATACTTATTCTTCTTACATATAGAGTAAAAATAAAGCTGTAATTGTAGCATGTACACTAATTATGAATAGTATAACAGTGTGTCATGACTGGACAGGACTCAATAAAGATGCAATAAACAGACTTTATTAGATATAGGGGTTATACAAAGAATAGTCGGAATGAGTAGGGTCAACACCGGTAAACAGCAGGAATAGAGGTTGAACATACCAATAATCAGATACAGTCGAAGGGTCAAACATGGCAAGATGATATTAAAAGGTAGGCGAAAATCAGGGTCGAAAAAACAGGATGGAAAATGGGAACATGAAAGAGTCAACCCAGTCATTAGATAACGCTTTGCAAAGTGGATAAACCAAACAATACTCGGTGAGGTGTGTGTGTGTGTGGAGTGAGGGTGTATTTATAGTGGGGTGAACAGGTGAATTCAATCCTCAGGTGACTGACTTCCTGGTAGTACCATGTGTAGTGTCTTGTGATCATGTGGTGAAGGGATGTCAGTGTGAGGTGCATTCTGGGTATCAATGTCCAGAGGCTGGAAATCGCAGGTAGAGCAAAGTGTAGAACTTTCAGTGCAGAAAAAAATACAGCTTTATTCATCCAAAGTTTAGACATTCAGTCCCGACTCTATGGCCCAACTAACTGTAGCCAATCATCAGAACAGGACCTAAGCCAGAGGGGTCAGCTCTCCTGCCTTAAGGAATTCAAACTATTACCTTTGAGCCAAAGTAACATACTTTACCAGGTTTTCTCAGAACATTGAATGACTAGTTCTCTAATCTGAATACAGATTTGCAGTAGAGATAGTAGATTACAGAATATCTAACAATGTATTCTTAAATAAATAAATGAATTAATTAAATTCCACAGTATAAAACATACTATTGGCTTGTTTAACACTTTGTTATTTACTTTACAACTGCATAGGTGTTCCTTCATAGTTTTGATGTCTTTAGAATTAATCTACAATGTAGAAAATAATAAAAAATAAAAGAAAATAACGTTAAATGAGAGGGGAAGTGTTTAGACTTTTGAATAGTACTGTATAAAAGATTTTATCTCACTTACCAATATGTCACATTTTGCACTGTAAAAAATTATCTACAGGAGAGGTGGGCGATACCGGGAATTTTGGTATCGATCCGATACCAAGTAAATACAGGGCCAGTATTGCCAAAATCGATACTGATACTTTTTTAATATTTGAGCTTCATAGATCCAAAGGATCCAAAAGACCTAGGATAGAATTTTTCCAAAATACGTTATCACAAGCAAAATTTTTGTTTAGAAACAATGGAACAGTAGCAAAAAGTTTGCCTTAACATTAGGAAAATAAAACTTTGACATAGAAAATGAGAAACGGCAATACAACAAATAAAATAAAAATTCTTCCCTAACTAGATATATTTACTAATTCTATCTTAGTTTCTTTTTTCAAATCATACTTAGAAAAAACAATAAAAAATAAGGAATTTAGTTTTTTCTTAGCGTTGGCATCAATATTATCGATATTTGGATCAATCCGCCCACCTCTAATCTACAGTGATCATGTGCCAAATACCAAGCAACAGGCTCTACAGCTGTTGTACTCCATTAGTCTGGGTCAGGATGATACGGCTACAGTATATCAGTCAGCAAACAGCGCAGTCAGCTCATTAGTATGAGCTTATTATGAGTTTATTCTCACGTCCTGCTTAACTATCTTCATGTACCATATGCACCCTGACTACAGAGTTGTTCAGGGGTTCAGAAATTCATTGTGACTGGCTTCAAAGGTGTTTATAGAGGGGGGTGTTGAAGTTGGATTGCCGCAGAGACCCATCTCTTTCATTCCTGCTGCTGCTTTCAAGCCCTCTCTGCTGGAAGGACTTGTAATTTGCAATTTGGGTGATGTTTCTGAAGATTTTCCTCCAGAGAGTCCCGGGCAGTGCGGTGCCGCTCTCTGATTATCAGCATGCGAGTCGTCACGTCGCAAACCTTTTATCCAGAAGAGAAGGTCATTTCTCGCCACAGGAGGTGACTTTATCATTTTTCACAGTCATTACAGTTCTGCAAATCTGACACTTTAAAGCTCAGGTTCAAGGCCAGGAGCTTTTTTAGGCCTGAAATGAGAGCTATCGTGGAGACAGAAATGTCACTGTGGACTTCCTGCCAGGGCAGAAGTAGCAGAGTTGCAGTGATAACACCTGCTCGATCGCACCCAGCTGAAAGCAATCCGCAACTTCTGATACTCAGACTATCACAGCAAGCATCTGCTGCCTTAACCTGCCAGAGCGCTGTGGGAGAACCAGCTATCTCCAAAGCAAAGGCAGGGGACTCGTCTACACGAGGATTTCTGACAGGCAGAAGCAACAGCACAAGAATTAGCTTCTACCCACCTGAACTTCAATCTTAGTTTTCGTAAAAATATACAACTCTGGACAAAAAAAAAGAAGAAAAAAAAGAGACCACTTAAAAATTATGAGATTCTTTGATTTTACCAAATTGAAAACCTCTGGAATATAATCAAAAGAAAAAGCTTAGCAACCAAGATGAACTGCTTAAATTTTTGCACCAGTAGTGCCGGCATAAAGTTAACCAAAAGCAGTGTGTAAGACTGGTGGAGGAGAACATGCCAAGATGCATGAAAACTGTGATTAAAAACCAGGGTTATTGCAGAACTGCAGAGTTTGTCAGTAATCTGATCGTGTTTAAATGAGTCAGGCAATAAACTACGTGATGTAAATATCATGTAACATGTCTGTTTTTTTATGCATTCACAGTCTGACTAATCCCAGAATACTCCAGTTAAGAGTAAACTTAGACTAAGAAACACACTGAGCTAATATACAGCTCTCTTCAGATTGCTTAACCCTCCTGTTATGTCACGGGTCAATTTGACCTGTTTTAAAGTTTGAAGATCTAGGAAAAATAGTTAAAAGTATTTTTTCAGTATGAAATTCTTCTGCTTGCCTTAATTAGTGTAATCAACATATAATATAAAAATGGTACATATTTGCAACCACCCTCTGCAAAAACTAAAACAAAACTGTAATGTTATGTTTTAATGTTATGTAGAACTATTGTTTTATAAATTGGTTTTTCAAAAGTAATAAAGTAGTGAAACATTAAAAAAAGGTTTAAACATGTATTTTTTTTTTAATGAAAAACAAGTGAATTTGCCTAATTATAGCATTACCTCTTAGAAGCAAGGAACACCAATGCTCTAAATATTGATAGAATAATTAGTAATGGAGTTAGTAAAAAATAAAAAAAATAAAACATTCACGGCTTTTTTCAATTCAAGGATTTTTTGGGGGTTTCAGACATTATTTGGATAATTGAACATGCACCAAGTCGAATTAACCCCAGAACACAACTGCTGTTCCTGACAAATTGACATAATAGGAGGGTTAATCACATTTTAGTTTGCTGTTTACATGACTACTTCAATAATCAGATAACTGTAGTAATCAGATTCTAATCGAATTATAAAGTGCATGTAGTCACTCTCACTGCTGAAATCACCTACAAGGTTTTCTAGGGATATAAGAAGGAATACAAACTTAATGGTGTAAAATGTATTTTCTGCTAAAAAAAATAAATGCAAAATTACATTATATCTGGTTAACTAACCCTACACAACTAGAACTGTTTTTTTTCTGTTTTAAGATGTTTCACTGACTCTTCTTTGCAGAATATTTTTCTTCTTTTATTTTGCTGGAGCATCTTTCATACACAGCATGTTAAACTCTTAAACACCCATTTTTCTAAACTCATAACCCAGCCAATTTGAATATTGCCTGTATTAAACAGAAACACATTCATCCATCTTCTTTTATCCATCTTCACTTCTTCCTGCTCAGGGTCACAGTGAGTCCAGAGCCTACCTAGAATCAATGGGAACAAGGCTGAAATACCCCCTAGACAGGGTGCCAATCCATCACAGGATACAACACACAACCATTCACTCACTTTTTTTGATGGGGAGAACCAGCTATCTCCAAAGCAAAGGCAGGGGACTCATCTACAAGCGGATTTCTGACAGGTAGAAGCAACAGCACTCCGCTAGAATTAGCTTTAACTTCTGAACTAAGTAATTAAGCTGCACTTCAATCTTAACTTTTGTAAGAATATACAGCTCTGGAAAAAAAATGAGACCACTGAAGATGAGTTTCTCTGATTTTACCAAACTGAAAACAACTGAAATTGGAATACACTCAAGAGGAAAAGCTCAGCAACCAAGATGAACTGCTTGAATGCTTGAAGTTATCCAACATGCCAAGATGCATGAAAACTGTGATTAAAAATCAGGGTTATTCCACCAAATATTGATTTCTGAACTCTTAAAACTTTATGAATGTTTTCTTTGCATTATTTAAGGTCTGAAAGCTCTGCATCTTTGTTGGTAATACCCCCTAGACAGGGTGCCAATCCATCATAGGATACAACACACAACCATTCACTCACTCACTTTTTTGTTGTAAGTTAATATTTTTTTTTGCAAACATCACACTCTAGAAGTGATGAGAGGAGAGAGTGTCATCTACCCACCCAGAGCGCGAAAGGCCAGTTGTGCTCTCTCTGACTCCGGCTGCTGATGGCAAACAGAGTGACTGGGATTTGAACAGTAATCTGTATTAAATGCACAAGTGTATCTACATTTTATACATATTTTACTAGGGGTCGTTCATTAGTTTATTAGCAATGTAATAAGTGACTAACAAACAAATATAGTTACCTAATTGGTAAATACAATTATTGATTTATCAGTAACCCTTAATGTACATCATTACAGTGCTACTGAAAAGTGTTCCAGCCTCCCGATGAATAAATATAAGGACATTTTTGAGATGTTTTTAGTAATACTCAAAAGACAAATAAACTGATATTTCCGTTTCTGTGCAGCCAAGAGCAGAGGTTTTATTGAACATGACACATCACTGGAACCATCATTCTAAAGTAAATAGGAAAATCAAAGCAGCGGTGAAGGAAGTGTCTTATTTATATGCACAGACAATTCTTTGGAATCGGCTCAAAGAAATCCTTTAATCCAATTAACCAGCAGGGGATCCCAAAGCCTACACCTCTTCCTTTAAGTCACTGCTAGCCTGGAGAGGCAGATCCATAAACAAAATCTCAAACAGTCAAAGAACCACATTTCTGTATTTCAGGGGAATGCCATTTTAAAAGGAATTGACTTGTCATTTAAAACTGTAGGTGTATTCTGACAGCACTGAGATTTGGGAAAGAGTAGATCTAAGGGTTTGAAACATCAGCACACTCAGCACTGTCAGCGTTAGATCAATGTTTGACCTCGGCCTCATAATTTGACCTCGACCTCATTCATTTCACAATAATTCCTCTACTAAATGTCTATTACAATGACATCTGATGGCCAAACAGCATATACAGGACGAAACTGACAACTATAAATATATATCTATAACTTATGTATATACAGCAATGTGTAAGACTGGTGGAGGAGAACATGCCAAGGTGCATGAAAGCTGTGATTAAAACCAGGGTTATTCAACCAAATACTGATTTCTAAACTCTTAAAACTTAAAAATGAATATGAAATTGTTTTCTTTGCATTATTTGAGGTCTGAAAGCTTTGCATCTTTTTTGTTATTTCAGCCATTTCTCATTTTCTGCAAATACATGCTCTAAATGCTAATATTTTTATTAGGAATTTGGGAGGAATGTTGTCTGTAGTTCATATAATAAAACCACAATGTTCATTTTACTCAAACATATACCTATAAATAGCAAAATTTAGAGAAACTGATTCAGAAACTGAAGTGGTCCTACTAAGCCCTACAAAAAAAATTAAAATGAAAAACTAACTATTTCTATGCAACTGATTTCAACAGATGTCTGGGAGGGGGATGGGTAACATGTTAAAATCAATTTGATTTTGAGTCACTGCCTTATCATCAAAATATTAACTAGTTTAGCTTCTCTTTTAATATGCAAATTAAATTTGATTGTGAGTAGAAAAAATAAACGTTTTAAAATCGTCAGAGTCCTGTCATTACTTTCACACCGCGCTCCGCAAACCAGCAAGCTGATTGGCTGTTTCTCCGGAGAGGAAATTTATTTGGGGCTTTGACTTGGTGCCCCCTCTAGTGCAGCGCCCCTATGCGTCGCATAGGCTGCATACCCCCTTTTTGCGCCACTGCATGTATGGATTACAGTATTTTGTAGTTCTCAGGGCTTGTTCTTGCTGCTTCATCAAAGCTACATAAGCTACACAAATTATTACTGGCAACCCAATTTAATTCAATTCAATTTTATTTTATTTACATTGTGCTTTTTACAACAGAAGTTGTCACAAAGCAGCTTAAAAATACTGCTCAGTGGAGCCTTAACATTATTTTGAAGCTGCTATTTAAACAGTATTCATGTTCAATTCAATTTCAATTCAGTTTACACATCTTATTTAAAAAATGGGTCTTCAAATGACCTTCCACATGGAGGGGGCAGTGTGCAGAGAGGCTGTTCCTCTATAGCACGGGTGGGTAATTCTAGTCCCGAAGGGCCAGATTCATGCACAGTGCTTTTTCTACTCTAGCACATCACATTGAACATAGAGCTGTTAATTGCAGGTTTAGCATCAAACTGTGCTGGAATCTGCTCCCTAAATAGACTCAGGACCGGAACAGGTAATATCAGTTTGAGCTTCCATGGAAACTGAGAGACCTACTATTCTCAGATTGGCTGTGGCTCCACTGGGGAGCTCCTGATATGTGTAGTGTCCAGAAGTGGCTCTGATTCAAGCATAGTATTAGGCCAGAATAACACGGATTTACAGGGAACAACACAGAAAGCAGTTGATTGTGTATAAACGAGGGTTCATGAAGGATTAATTCAGCCTCCTGCTGCGATGAGTGAGTGATTTTTGTGTAATCCTGCCTTGTGGTTGTTGCTGTTGATGTCTTTGCTTCCTAGTTGTCATATTATACTTCACATATCGTTTTAGTGGCAAGAGAAAATATGCAGTACCGTTCATATAAGCCTTTTATATGGTATAAATGCCTTGAATCATGGTTTGTTTAATCATTTCTCAATGTGAGCCAACATTCAGTAGATACTATAATACCTTATTTGTGTTCCATATTTTATAATGAACTGAATTTAATGATTTCAAGTGTTGAGCTGATCATATTAGAGATTAATTTTTTTTTTTTTTTAATGTAAAATATGTAAAGTTTAAATAAACCTGTTAAAATATAATATGTATAATTCTTTATTTTATTTTACATCTTACAGTGGTATAAAAAAGGCAACCCCTGGTAATGTTCATGACTTTCCTTACATATAAATCATTGGTGGTTCGGATCAGCAATTTCAGTTAAATAGATCATATAGCAGATGAAGACAGTGGTATTTGAGTAGTGAAAGGAAGTTTATAGGATTTACAGAAAGTGTGCAACATTCTTTAAACAAAATTAGGCACCTGCATTAATTTGGGCACCCCAACAGAAAAATATCAAATCACATCAATTACATCAGCTTCTAAATGCTTCCTATAGCTCTCAGTGAGAGTCTGGCTTCTGGTTGAAGGTATTTTGGACCATTCTTCTTTACAAAACATCTCCAGTTCAGTCAGGTTTGATGGCTTCCGATCATGAACAGCCTGCTTTAAAATCACACCACAGATTTTTATAATATTCAGGTGTGGAGATTGAGATGATCATTCCAGAACGTTGTACTTGTTCCTCTGCATAAATGTTTAAGTAGATTTTGATCTGTGTGTAGAGTCGTTGTCTTGTTAAAGTATCCAGCCCCGACACAGCTTTTACTTTCTCACTGATTCTCAAATACCGTTCTCATGAATCTGCTGATATTGACTGGAATCGATGAGACTCTCAACTTCAACAAGATTCCCAGTACCTTCACTGGTCACACAGCCCCACAGCATGATGAACCGCCACCAAATTTTACTGTGGGGAGCAGTTAAGTGTTTGTCTTGGAATTCTCTGTTCTTTTTCCACCATTTATACTACTAACCAAATTCAATTTTAGTTTCATCAGTCCACAGCACTTTATTCCAAACTGAAGCTGGCTTGTCTAAATGTGCTTTAGCATACCTCAAGCGTTTTTGGCGTGTGCTTAGAAAAGGCTTCTTCTGCATTACTCTCCCATACATCCTCTCCTTGTGCAAAGTGTGATGAATAGCTGAACGATGCACAGTGACTCCATCTGGAGCAAGATGATGATGTAGGTCTTTGGAGCTGGTATTACGTCCCCTAGGGGTAGGACGCAATAAAGGTTTCAAGTGAGTGCCCACTCAGCATCAGACCAAGCAAAAACAACTCAAAATAATTAAGTAAAATTTTATTTTGCTCTTAAATTTGACCATTTTCCAGCTTCAAAACTTAAGAGACAAAAAAACAGGATTCAATAACTTCAGGGTGACCCCAGGCCAAAACAACAAACAAAATCATCTAAACAGAAAGAAAACATTTAACTTACCCTGAAAACAAAAAAAAAATAAAAATACAAACAAACTACCCTGCCTACTCTCTTCAAAAAACAGAGGCAAAAGGTTTTAACTAGTGATGGGTCTGACGACCCTGAAACCTCGACACATGCGCCGAGCTGTCAAGGCGAAACCCCGTGTCGGTGCGCGTATCAAGTTAAGGAAAACCACGTGACCGATACACTTCCTGTATCGTTTGGTAGCGATGGGTCTGACGACACTGAAACTTCAGCGCATGCACCGAGCAAACAAGGCGAACCCCTGTGTCAGACCGCGTATCATTTTAAGGAAAACCACGTGACCGATGCATTTCTTCGCGCAGTTGCTTGCAATGACTTTCCTAGTCCAGCAGATGTCGCCATTAAGTGATACAGCAACACAGTTTCAACACAGTGTCGATACAGTTTGGGAAATGTGCCATACACCCAATGAGGCTTCATCTGCCCATCACTAGTTTTAACAAAAAAGGCAGGTCACCCCTATGAATCCTAAAAACTTAACATTACAATAAACAAACAAACAAAACCATACAAACAGGTTTGGTCTGTGCTGGTGGGCCTTCACTGGAGCAACACATGTCGGCTCAGACAAGGAAAAAGGTGCAGCTTCCTGGACTCTCAGACAAAGAGGTTTTTCAAATCTCCCGCCAGTAGGTCCAGCCAATAGAATGTGAGCATGGGCGGAGCAACAAACAGCTAATTGCCAACAGAGCAGCCAATCACCAAAGCAGCAGACCTGAGAACAGAAAGAAAAACAGATCTCCAAAACTAAAGGGACGTAACAGCTGGTCTGTGGGTTGACTATGACTGTTCTCACGATCCGTCTCCTCAGCTTATCTGAGATTTATTTTGGCCTGCCACTTCGGGCCTTAACTAGAACTGTGGTCTTCCATTTCCTCACTATGTTCCTCAAACTGACAGCTGAAATCTGAGATAGCTTTTTGTATTTTTCCCCTAAACCATGACGTTGAACAGTCTTTGTTTAAAGGCTCCCGTGTTGCCACTCCTCAGAGAAGACGCAAAGAGGGGAAAAACCGTTGCAGTTGGCCATATTAACTCTCTCATAATTGTGCATTAAGGTCAAGGGTCAATGAGCTTACCAAACATCATTGGAAAAAGTGTGTGTTCGAATAATTAATGCTTAAGGTATTCAAATCAATAAAAAGACAAGGGTGCCCAAATTTATGTGCCTGCCTAGTTTTGTTTAAAGAATTATTGCACACTTCTGTAAATCCTATATTTTATCATTTCACTTCTCAAATATCACTGTGTTCCTCTGCTATATGATATACTTAACTGACAATGCTGATCTGAACAACCAATAAATTATTAAGAAAAATCATGAAAATGATCAAGGTTGCCAAATTCTTTACATTAAAATTTTATTTCTGTGCCTTAATAATCACCTGTTCATTGAAGATTTACAGTGAATTAAATAATGAAAACTGAAAACATATAAAATGGCAGCAATATGTCCAGACATCTAAAATTTCATTAACCTTTTCTCAGTCTGCAGTGTCTAAAAGATATTTAAGAAATGTTTTGAGGAAATAACACTTGACTAGACGCTACTAAATGAAACAGAAAAAACATGAGCGCTGTTGTTTATAAACCCGTCCTCTTTTGTTCTCGGCTGTGTGGAAAAGGCCTTGAGGGAAACACCACAGGGCATGTTCCCACCGCCCCGCGGTCTTCTCCACAGGACATCAAGTGGGTGTTAGCACACAAGATGAAACATGTCACAACTGTGATGTGGAGTTACTCTTTTGATCAAACACTTATTCCCATAATGGAGCAGTGTTTTTTCACCTTAACTCAAAGAGGATACACTGTTTTCTACATTTCCTACACTTCTTAAGCCTTTAAACCTGCTGTAAACTTTAGAGGTAGTTTGGGAAGAGTAAGCAGTTCATGACAAACTTACTTTATTACTACTGAAATAGTAATAAAGTAACAAACCACAGCTGGGTTCTGAATGGCTGCCTATTATAGAAATAATGCACTATTAGAATTCACCCATATTGTGGTGCTGTTCAAAATCTCAGAAGTACATTTGATTCTCTATATAGTTCACTATTAAACCCCACAACAACCCATCACAAAATGTAGAGCCCTATCTTACACCCTGCCCTGCACCTGCATTGTTTAAATAGCGATGGAGCCTACAAATCTACAACAGTAAGTGTACAAAAAAGTAAGTGTGTTCAGGTAAAGTTTTGGTGTATTGATATCTTGGCAAACAGAAAATACAAGTGCGCACTGACTAAAACCAACCTAGACAACAGTCAACAGTCAGACGTTCATTGCTATCTTAGCAAGAACTCACCACAAGTGACACACTGATTTATGATTTATTAATTAATGGCTTGCATATAGATCACTAAAATAGGGCCCAAAGTTTGCATGTTGATTGGTTGTTCCCTAGTAAGTTCACCATATAGCAAATGCTACATAGTGAATAGTGAATGAGTTAATACATTACATACATACATTCTGAAAACAGCTTATAAGAGACCTGTTTATATATATATATATATATATATATATATATATATATACATATATATATATATATATATATGTATATATATATATATATATACATATATATATATATATATATCCAATTAATCAGCATGCTATGCTTTATGTCTTCATTTGTTTGTTTACATTCTGTTTTAAGAACATGGCCCTGCATTTACACTATCATTCAAAAGTTTTAGGACACTTTTTTCCCCCTTTATTTTTGCCTTTTAAAGGTCCAGGCAATAACCAGGGCCTTCAAGTAAAAACTAATGAACTAGAAACTGAAAATAGTAATTTTAGTATTGTAAAAAAAATTGTATTTTGTAAAAGTACATAAAAAAAAACTAACATTGTTTAAAAAAAGTGAAAAATGTGATTCCCATCAAATAGTTCATTGGTTAAAAGCTTACAGCTGGTTAGTAGCAATGGAAATAAACTGAGCTTTGGAAATGAATTATAAAAAATGTCAATTTAGAATGCCCTTGCAGTAGAGCCATTGGAACAGATCATATTACTACATTCTCTACTGCCACATTTACACACTTACACACAGCACATTCACACTTTCATCATCAGAACTAGAAAATAATGGTGTGGTGCAGTGGATAACATCACCGCCTGCCAGTGAGCTACCATGTGGGAGACTGGAGTTCAATTCCAGGTCTGGGTAGCTTTGCTGTGCTACACCAATAAGAGTCCTTGGGCAAGACTTCTAACTAACTGAATTGGCCCAACTCTGTAATACGAACAACTTTGTAAGTCGCTCTGGATAAGATGTAAATGTAAATGTAATGTAAAAAAAGACAGACAAAACACAGAACTCTGTAGCTATTAAAAGTATAAGCATAAATGTATTAAAAGTAAAAGTATAAATGTTCTTCACTCAGTCATGAAGAGAAGAATTAGAGGTCTGACAGGTGAAGTGAAAAGCAGTAATAAAGTCATTGGTAAGATAAAATAAAAAAAACAGCTTGTCTGGGTCAAAAATAGGAATGTTCTGAAACTTTTGACGAGTTATGGCATATATATATATATATATATATATATATATATATATATATATATATATATATATATATATATCTTGTTATCTTGTTGTTTGGGTGTTTCAAATAAAATGTAAAATGTTGTGATGTGTTACAGTGCTATTTTAACCTTAAACTATGTATTGACTTTAAAGATCTGTTGAGGATTGTGCACCTCAGTATCTATACTAACTAGCTTGAGGTATCTTTTTGATTCTAGGTAACTAGATAAGATATTTACAGAGTAAACAGTGAAGTCCTTGATGAGCATTAGATGAAGCATTAGAGAAGATCATACACTCCAAAAAACAGAGGTACGATATGAGTACTTCTTTGTACTCAAATGTACACTCTTCATAATTGTACCCTCAAAGGTACAATATTGGTCTTTACAGGATCAAATGTGTTCCCTGTGAAGTACAAAGCCAACAGCTAACAGCAATAATTACAGATCTGTACCATTTAACCTGCAAAAAGATACATTCAAAGTCAAAGTCAAAGTGGTTTTTATTGTCATTTCAGCTATATGCAGAGTACACAGTGAAACGAAACAACGTTCCTTCAGGGACCATGGTGCACATAAACACAGTGTAGACAGAACAATAGTGCAACAGTACAAAAGTGCAGACAGACAATACAACACAATACAGACAAAGAATAATAAATAACAAGACAGTGTGCAAATTATGCAGTGTGCAAAAAGTGTGCAAAAACGACCAGTGAGGTAGTAATTACCTCTATTACACAGTGTGCAATAGAGTCCAGTGAGGTAGTAGGTTTTTAGTGCTTTCCATTTTCTGGGGTAAGTGGGGTAAGAGTGTGTGTGC
This sequence comes from Astyanax mexicanus, assembly GCF_023375975.1. NCBI lineage: Eukaryota > Metazoa > Chordata > Actinopteri > Characiformes > Acestrorhamphidae > Astyanax > Astyanax mexicanus. The sequence goes on from NC_064408.1 coordinate 27,131,104, forward strand.
ATGTACAGAAAAAACATCAGTTCAGTCTCTGCAGTTGAGGAGTCTGATGGCTTGGGGGTAGAAGCTGTTGCAGAATCTGGTCGTGCTGGACCGGATGCTGCGGTACCTCCTTCCCGAACAGTTTGTGTGAGGGATGGGTGGGGTCATTCACAATGCTGGTTGCTTTGCGGATGCTGCGGGTGGTGTAGATGTCTGTGATGGAGGGGAGAGAGACGCCGATGATCCTCTCAGCTGTCCTCACAATACGCTGGAGGGTCTTGCGGTCAGAGACGGTACAGGTCCCAAACCAGGCAGTGATGCAGCTGCTCAGGATGCTCTCAATGGTCCCTCTATAGAAGAGTGTGAGGATGGGTGGAGGGAGACGGGCCTTTCTCAGCTTCCGGAGGAAGTAGAGACGCTGCTGGGCTTTCTTGGCTGTAGAGCTGGTGTTCAGGGTCCAGGTGAGGTTATCTGCTAAGTGGACACCAAGGAACTTGGTGCTCTTAACAATCTCCACAGAGGACCCGTCGATGTTGAGTGGAGAGTGGGTGTGTTGTGCTCTCCTGAAGTCAACAAACATTTCCTTTGTCTTGTCCACATTCAGGTGAAGGTTGTTGACTGTACACCAGTCTGTCAGCCGCTGCACCTCCTCTCTGTATGCTGACTCGTCGCCTTTGGTGATGAGACCCAGCACGGTTGTATCATCGGTGAACTTGATAAAGGTGTTAGAACTGTGTTTTGCAGCACAGTCATGAGTCAGCAGGGTGAACAGCAGAGGACTCAGGACACTGCCCTGGGGGGCCCCAGTGTTCAGTGTGATTGTGCTGGAGGTGCTGCCCCCGAACCGGACTGACTGGGGTCTCCCCGTCAGAAAGTCCAGGATCCAGTTGCAGAGGGGGGTGTTAAGGCCGAGCGAGCTTAGCTTCCTGGTGAGGTTCTGTGGGATGATGGTGTTGAATGCTGAACTGAAGTCTATAAACAGCATTCTGACGTAAGTGTCCTTCTTCTCCAGGTGGGTGAGGGAGAGATGAAGGGTGGTGGTGATGGCATCGTCCGTGGAGCGATTGGGACGATACGCAAACTGCAGGGGGTCCAGTGAAGAGGGCAGTCGTGTCTTGATGTTCCTCATGACTAGCCTCTCGAAGCACTTCACGATGATGGGTGTAAGTGCAACGGGACGGTAGTCATTGAGGCAGGACACTGTGGACTTCTTCGGCACGGGAACGATGGTGGTGGACTTGAGGCACGTTGGGACAGTGGCGCTGCACAGGGAGATGTTGAAGATGTCCGTGAGAACATCTGTCAGCTGGTCTGTGCACTCCCTGAGCACTCTGCCGGGGATGTTGTCTGGTCCTGCAGCTTTTCGTGGGTTGACTCTGCGCAGAGTGTTCCTCACATCCACTGCAGTCAGGCACAACACCTGCTCGTCCGGCTTGGGCATGGTCTTTCTCGCCATCGTGTTGTTTTGTGCCTCAAACCGTGCATAAAAGTTGTTCAGGGCATCAGGGAGGGAGGCATCACGTTCACAGGACGGTGGCATTGTCCTGTAGGTGATGATTTCCTGGATGCCCTGCCACATACGCCGCGCGTCACCCGTGTCCTTGAAGTGGCTGTGGATTCTCTGGGCGTGTGCGCGCTTTGCCTCTCTGATGGCTCTTGACAGGTCAGCTCTCGCTTTCCTCAGGGCCACCTTGTCACCCACTCTGAAGGCGGAGTCGCGGGTCCTCAGCAGCGCACGTACCTCAGCAGTCATCCAAGGCTTCTGGTTTGGGCGTGTGGTGATGGTCTTGGAGACAGTGACATCATCAATACACTTGCTGATGTAGCCAGTGACTGATGCTGCATACTCCTCCAAATCAACAGAATCGCCTTCTGTAGCAGCCTCCCTGAACATGTCCCATGCAGTGCACTCAAAACAGTCCTGAAGGGCAGAGATGGAGCCTGCCGGCCAGGTTTTCACCTGCTTCTGAACTGGTCTGGAGCGTCTGATGAGTGGTGTGTATGTTGGAGTCAGACAAACACACATGTGGTCCGAGAAAGCGAGGTGGGGGCGGGGCTCCGCCCGGTACGCGCTGGGGATGTTTGTGTAAACAAGATCCAGCGCGCTCGCTCCTCTCGTTATTCATTCGGTATTCTGTATCACTGTACTAATAAACAATATATATTTTAATTGCACATTTTTTTTTATTTGAAAGCCAGATCATTTTGAATCTAGGGCTGGGGCGACGCGTCGACATAATCGACGTCATCGATTACAAAAATACATCGATTTGCATAACGTGCGTCGGCGCGTCGTAAACACGGCGGCGCCTGTGGAGAGCATTAGAGGTTAGATCGGGCCCAAAAATTCCAACTGGCTGTTTTCGGGCTGTTTTAATGAGCGAAATATGATCAGAATTATGTCAATTAACACGGTAACATAGAAGCATAGAACTATTATTTAATTAAAATGATTTTTAAGAACAGCTAAACACAGTTCTGCAAGTCAAACGCGGAGGAGTTCACGTGCGAGAGACACAGAGAGAGAGAGAGAGAGAGAGAGAGAGAGAGAGAGAGAGAGAGAGAGAGAGAGAGAGAGAGAGAGAGAGAGATTTGCGTGTTCTGGTGAGAGCTACTCACAGGTGAAGGTTCTCTTTGATCTCCTTGTGCTCATATTCTAGTCCCATTCATAATTCTGCAGCTCCCTCAGTGTTTTCTGCCGTATTTTGCGGCTAGCGCGAGCGCTTACAACTGACACCGCGGACCGCGAGGTGCCGCCGCGTTTGTGCCGAATCCGACTCTCTGCTGAATCTGACTCCCGCTTCGCGGACAGAATCGGCACAACACCCCCGCTGTAGAACTGCGGTAGTGAAAACAGCGCTTATAAATAAATTAGTTTAGTTTCACTTTCAGTTTTCGTTATTTTTTTTTTAAATAAAAATATAATTAAAAAACAGACGCCTACATCTCGGACTATTTTCTGGAGCCCGGGTCGGATTTACGGGCGGGCCTCGGGTCATGTCGGGTTCGGGCAGAGAATCTAAGCTCTAGAGAGCTTGGACTCCGGAGAGCAATCTCCAGCTACAAAAAAACGCCAGCGGGCATCTAAAGTTTGGGAGCATTTCACGCAAAAGGGCAACAATGTGGTCCTCTGCCATACGTGCAAAAGGAGCACTTGAAGCGCAAACATCCAGGAGCACTATGTCAACAGGGTCACACAGTAAGTTACCGTTTACATCAGGGTCTCCGCGGGTGTCCTTAAAAAGACTTAAGGCTGTCTACCAAAGGTTTTAAACCTGCCACAGGCAGAAATTATACATTTTTGGTTTATATTTGTGCATGGCATTTCGCAGTTTCCAGAAACAGTAGCATTATTCATAAGTTCAGGTGTTTAGCTAAGCTAGCTGCCTTAAGTTATTTTAGCTAGCGCCGTCGGCGCTGCGGTGTCACACCGTTTTCTGTCACCGTCGGAATTTTGTGACCAGTGCTCACGGTTATGAGCGTTCATTGGCAAAACGGAAGCTTTCTATACCTACACCTTACCCTCAGCCCTAAACTTAACCGTTTTGGCCAGTCGGGGTAAACATTAGAAACGAACACGTTTCGAATCGGCCAGTGCACCGGTCTGCTGAGAACTACTTGCCAGTGGTCACAAAATCTAGCGGTCACAGAAAACAGTGCAACACACGGTTGTGGTGTATGGGAGCTTATCCATTTTTAGCGTTATAGATCTAAACAACGTGCTGTACATGTAAGTGATTATAAGTGTGGGGTTTGGTTTAGTAGGCTTGTGTTGTTGTTATTATATATAAATATAGTAATTTATCGTTTGCTTTAAAACGTAAAATAATTATTTAAATATGTTTCTCAATGAATAGATTAGTCGACTAATCGAAAAAAATAATCGTTAGAATAATCGTTTAAAAAATAATCGTTAGGGACAGCCCTATTTGAATCATCAAGTTCTTGACACATATTCAGTTGATGATAATGTTTATAATCTTTATAATCTTTACTGACACAAAAAACACGGGTACAAAAAAGGACTTTCACTGAAAGGTACTTTTTTGTACCTCAATATAAGATACAGCCCCAGCGATAAGCTTTGTACTCTTAACTAAAAAACTGTACTTACTTTCTTACTTTCTGCCAAATGCCTTAAATGTAATTTTTTCCCCCCATGTGTTATCAAATAATGGCCCTACAATGTTTATGTTAATGTATGTTAAGTATAGTATTACTGTGCTGTTAATGAATATTCCATGCATGCTCTATGTAAGTGTAGTTACACATAATTAGCTTCACAGCTCACATTCTACCGCCTGCACTTTGGGTCTCCATTTTATCCTGTTTGCTTTAACATCCAGTGTGACTAAACGTATGGCAAGAACCAGCTTACATCTACAGAATCAGCACCTTCAGCAAGAACTCCTCTGTTTGTTTTAACCAGCTATAAGTTGTATAGATGAATTGCTCTGAAACAGCAGCCTGCTATTGTTGTTTCCTGTGAAAACTGTATCGTCTAAGGGTTAATCTTGGTCGTGACGGAACAGCACCTGAGTCCTTCGCTGGGAAGTGGGAATACGAGTGTAAGTCGGGGCAGGGAATGAAGGAATGCTCTGAGGAGAAGTTGGGATGGAAAATATGGTTAATAACATCTGTGAGAAGCTAAGATCGAACATATCCTACTCTTAACCAATGCCTCGCATTGTTTAGCATTGTTTATATGGTTTACTTACGTCCAGAATTTTCAATACAGACTGGACTAAGATGTTTGCAGCATTTCAGTCTTCTGCATGATGATAATTCTGGCAGTTTCTGTATCTTTTTTTTCCATCACCAGTTTCCCATGGGTTTAGTGAGCTGAGACACAAACAGCCCTCCACTGTGTCGCTCAAAACATTACATACTTTAATCAGCCTCTGTCAAATTAATTACGGAGCATATGGAGCGTGGAGTTCCTAACGTGTCGATGATGAAGATGGTCATTGCTGGAGACGTGCTGTGTGGTGTGTGGGTGTGCTTTATGAAATCATGCGGTGAAATTCCCAGCTTTAAATCAGAAAGAATTACAAATGAACCATTGTGGGAGTAAATTGATCTCGAATAAGCTTATTGAGAATCCACTTACACTTACAGATACAGAAAGGATTTATTGCCTATTAAAAGTGTTTATAGTGTTTGTTGGTATTTTTGTCATTTCTGTACATTAAAATCTCATTTTTAAAAATCCATACACATGCGACTAAAAGTGTACTCCAAGAAATTCATCAAACTTTTAGAAAGATTTTTTAGCATAGATTTTACGATTTACAATGAGGTCCCAACTACTGGAGGAACTGTTTTGCCAAATACACACAACCTGTAGATCATGTACTTGAAGAAGAACTGAGAAAACAGTAGGAAAAGTAGGATAGTTTAATGTAACCAGCTCCGTACAGTGAATACCAGTTATTTATTTATTTATTTATTTTTTGTCCAACTTGGCATGTGAAGATACATACAACGATACAGTCTTGCAAGTGTGAGACAGCTGCAACTTTCAGAGGAAGTCACTAAAGGTGCTTTTGCCAGGATGCACAAGCTGAAAGATGGCCAGATGACAACAGAGTTTGCTCCTCATTGGCTACCTCACCTGCCACCTTCCACCTACCTCACATCTATGGCGTATCTTGTATATTCACTAGATGGGACTATTTAGCTGGCCCATGGATGCAGACATTCACAACATTAATAGCTTTTATTATTATTTTATTTTTATGTTTTACTCTGCACTTTCTGTTCTAGCTCAGTAAGGCTAAACCTGGCTTGGCTCCATCTATCTGATGTTCACATGTTTTCATATGTTTGTAGAATGTGTAAGACTAACATGTCTCATTTAGGAAAGGACCCCACTAATTGGATACCCCTCTTGAGAGTACATTATATAAAGTTTAGCCTATATAGTACTTATTACAGCAACACAGCAGAGCTAACAAACATAACTATCCAGACAAACCCTAAACCATTTAATCAAGACCAAAAGTACAGCACCAGAACACACAGAATAAGCATACAGAACAGTTGGATAACAAAGATTTTTTGGATGCTAAATAAGCAGCCTATTTAGCCACAATGGTGTTCTACATACAAAATTAACAGAAATCTCACAGCTGATGCTCAGAATGAACTAATGTGTTTTTGAATGTGGTTAATTCCAAACAGTAAACTATATATTTAATCTTGCACGGCACATTAATTACATAAATTCTGCATGAAGACGCATCATCCAGGTTTGCCTGGAAAAATGAATATAGCATCGAAATCGTAAATTAGCTGTTTAAGCTATAAGATTTTTCATGTTGTTTATTAAAAAGGTTTTTTGGAATTGTTACCAGTTTCATAGAACAAATTGCATGCTCTCTGGCTTCTGCTAAACTTCTTTTACTTCTGCGATCCTAAGAGGCATTTAAGCAACTTTCACTACAGATGAACTGTAATTTTATCTCATTTTCTTTACAATTTAAAAAGCCATTTACCCCACCACTCATTAGCATTCTACCTATAACTAAATAATTGTCCTCATCACTAGCACACTCCTTCTCCGACACGTCATGCCAGTTAACGCCTCTTTTCCTTTTACTTGGTTGCCAACTCACTCAGAGGAAAGCGCAGTGACCCAGCTTCAATACATCAGCTAACAGACTGGTGTATTGGCTGACTGGCATCACTTCGGGAGTGACATAGGGAGAGAGAGCCATCTACCCACCCAAAGAGAGAGCATGGCCAATTGTGCTCGCTCAGACTCTGGCTGCTGATGGCAAACTTTTTTTTTTTACCCGAGATCCAAACTAGTTTTCCTCAGATCAACATAGAAGCACCTTAGTCCACTGAACCAACCAAAGCCAAGTTACTGTTTCTTATAACTTATAACTTCTATTTTTTTAAACCTTATACTGCAAACCTAGCAAAACTAGACCCACTGTTCATCATTCACCCAGTCTTTGACTGAAGCACAATACTACAGTCCATCCATTCTGCTCCTGTCCTTTGTATAGAAAGAGGCAGATATTGGAAAGAGATCAGGAGGTTTGAAAAGCGGCGTCTGATTTTGACAGATCATTTTGCAGAGGAAGCAACTGCTCTGTACTTTTGCTTATATAGTAGTTTTGGAAAATGGTCCAAAGGAAAATTGGAAAAAGGAACTGTCATTTGAAGCAGAAAAGGTTTTTTTTTTTTGCAGTGCCCTTTACTGCAAGTGTCTTTTGACACAGACTCATTAAAATAGAGGAATCTGAGATAGAAGCAATCCATTTGACCCAACTTTTCATTTCTGCCTGAGGGGTTTGTGACAGATTATGAATTGCTCCATTTTACTGGGAAATATCCAGGAGGTAAACTGTTCAAAGATGGGTTGGGAGATGGGTGAAAAAAAACATACCTTTTTGCATTTTTGTAGTGTAATAAACTTTGTGTCAAGGGAAAATTGAGAGTTCAGACTGCTACAGAATTCGCCGCTTCAGCTTCCTCTTGCTTGATTGCTTCTTCAGCAATTGGCAGAAACTTAGCAAATATTTTTGTCCTGATCCAGAGCCAGGTCCAGCCTGTACCAAACAGATCCAGCTGATGTGTTTGCCCTGGAGCTCAGCACTCCTGTCTGTTCCCTATTCAGACACTGTTCTTTCTATTATTGGCACACAGTCACACACATTCTGGGACAACAGAGCAATGTTCCTGGAGACACAGTTCACTGCTATTGGTCTTGCTGTACGATTCATTTACATAATTAAAGCTTTCGTAAACATGGAATTACATCATTTATTATTTGTAACTTCCTCCTTTCTGCCTGCACCTGTTTCAGCTGACTTATTACAGTCTATTTTATTGTTTTATGTATTATCTGCCACACTTCTGTGAAAAAGTATTTGCCCCTTCTTTGTTTTTTTTTTTCTTTTTTTTTTCTTTATACATCAATTTTCTAGATTATCGAATAAACTTTAATATCAGACAGATAACATGAGTAGATAAATATTTTCAAATGGTTTCATCTAGGCATACTTGGGTTGTGCAGCAGGACAATGATTCTGGAAATTCCACTTCAGACTGGCTAAAATAAAATTAAATGATGGTTTTGGAGTGGCCTAGTCAAATTCTGATTGAGATGCTGTGGCTCATGCAAATACCCTCCAATATGGCTAAATTAAAACAATTCTGCAAAGAAGAGTGAAACAAAATTCCTCCACAGAGATATGAAAGACTCTTTACCAGTTATTAGGTTTAGGGGCAAACACATTTTCACACAGGGCTAGATTGGGTTGTATAGATTTAGAAATAGATTTTCCCCCTAATAAATGAAAATTGAATTTTTAAAAATGGCTCATTGTCAGATATTAAAATGTGTTTTTTAATCTAAAAAATGTAAATATGGTAAAGGAGCAAAAGAACCAAAAGAAATCTGTAAGGGGCAAATACTTTCTCACGGCACTGTATTTGTATTAGTTTTTTGCCATACATTTTTATTAAATTAACATATTTTTGTGTTTGTATTTCTTTTTAACATGTAATTACTCTCATTGTCTTTTCTGACAGTTTGATTTGGGAGCTCAAAGTTGTTAATCTAGGGTTAATTGTTTCTTAGTTTTATTTTTATACATAATTTTAGAATTTAAACATCTAGCATTTTTTTCCTGATGTTCTTTTTGTCCTTATGCTCTGCTATATTGCAAATGAAGTTACCGTCATTGTATTCCGAGTTTAAATAAAGATTAATTAACTTGAATCAATCAAAATTGACTTTTTGTACCTTCATATCCTTGCTGATATTAAGCACATGGAGCACTGGGTCGTGGTATTTAAAGAACAAAAACCTTGTTCTGTAATCCTTGATCAAACCTCAGTGACCTTTACCTGCCTCTAAATGACTTCTGATGTTTGACTACTCAGTCAAGTATGCAGGGAAGGGCACATATATTTTCATGCTGTGAAAATCCATTGCAAATGAAAGAATAAAATAGCATATTGGGCTCAATGTTAGCAATCTATAGGGGAGCCATCGACTGACTGCACACCATGCAGGTAGATTTAGTACACTTTGCGTGTCTCGAAACATGCAAAAGGCATGTACTAATTCTCTTGTGTGTTTTAGACTTAACAGGAAACAAACCAATTAGTGTTTTACCTGCCATTTCCTTTAAGAGCCAGATGAGCTCTGACTTTGGCAGATTGGTATTTTGACGGCGCAGTGCTTCTGCACTTCTCAGCAGAGGAAACTGACCTGCATGTTCACGCTGTGAAGGTGTGCAAGCAGGTCATTTACAGGAACAGCAATATTATTTTATTAAATATTCTGTTTATTGTTAATATAAAAATTGGGATTAAAGCACCAGCCACTGTGCCCTTTGGCGTAGATCTAGTCATAAGTGCCTCACTATTTTAAAAGCGCACAGCGTGAAAATGGACTGTTTGTGTAAAGGGGAGGCTTAAGCTCTCACAAGAGAGCTCCCATAATGTTCTGTGCCCACCTTTTGGTTTAGGTTATTTAGAGAGTTAATGTTGTTTTGGAAGGCTCATGCGTGTGTATGCTTTTGTTGTTTAGTTCAGTTGTTCTCTCACCCTATTTGTTGTTGGGTTAAAGGATGGATAAGGGTCTCCACCGGTCAGTCACCATCTTAAAAGAAAACCAGTGCATGTTTGGCAGTATTTTAAGCTCTCTCCTCTTCTAAATAAAGTTGCGAAATATGACGATGGTCTTTCACTCAACCCTCAGTATCACTATAATAACTTGAATGATCGATCCCAGACCCGTAACTACCACTGCACACCCACATTTTATTTATTTATCATTAATTAAAATACTTAAAATATAGAAACAAATTAAGAATCTAACGTCACTTGGCGTAAAGGTTCTTTACTAATTTATTACAACCATGGATCTTTATTTATCAACAGTGGTTCTACTATGGCATCACTCATCACGCACAAAACTTTCAGTTTACAGTTGGAAATTTTTCACACTAGCTCTTATATTATGCTGCTTTAAGCTCTATCCATATGCTTGATGTCTCTGTACATTGTTTTGTTGTCCTGTTTACTGAGCATCATGTGAACGTATTGTCTTTATTATCCTGTGTATTTATTCTATGTAGAATGGGTGAATAAAAGTTATGAATTTTGATGAGTGACAATCAAGTGACATCATGTGTTCACAATTCCACATAAATAAAACATATTAAAGCATTGTCCTTAACTGCGCTTGCTCTAGGCAATAATTCTGCTGATGAAATGTGTTTTATAGATGTGGAATTGACGTATATACAGTATATTGATCCAATAAATACAGCACATCACTTTTTTTTAGTGCAGATTCTTCAATGTCTTTAGAATGAGTGAGCTCAACTCCCAAGTGCCCCGATGGGAATCCCATCCCGCTCTTTGATGCAGACAAATGGGAATAGCAGTAAATGAAAGACAAAGACTTACAGCTCTGTACAAGCATTGATTTTCTCAGCGCGTAGCCAATTTCATCTTGTCATAACGGACGTTTCCGCAAGTAGCTCCGAGGGAAATATTTGAGCGACAAACAAAATTAAGCAACTGTAAACAAGCCAAGATTTTAGAGCTGTCAATCACAGACTCTTGGATGCTGCAGTCATGGCAACAAATCAGATTCTGCCACTTCCATTGCGTTTTCATGTGTGTCTGCATTTTGCTTACACACACACGCCAGCTGAGCTGCTCGTGATATCTCACACACAGGCTGGGAAAAGATAATTAGTCACTCAACAAGCAGTGGACATATAAAATGTAAATAAATGTAAATTAAAACAAAAAATCAATAATTTGGAAGTCTTATAGACCCATACTGTATTCACAATAGACCTTCATAGACCTTGTTCATTAATCCAGCGATAAGCGTTTTTCGGTCACATTCTAATTAATATCTGCTGCAATAACCCGTTCCTAAATTACACCAATAATCACCATTATACCATAGTTTGTTCTAACCCTGCAATGTGATTGGCTAAGAGGCGTTCTATGAGTGCCATTATCAGCCAGTAATGCACTGTAACCGAAGCTCTCCATTAGGGCTGTGCCATATCGTATTGAACACAATAACATCGGCAAGATTTTTGAATATCGTGAACGATATTACACCTAAAATATCGTGCTATTGCCCACCCTTAATTATCACATCAGCGACTACTTTTTGCTGTTTTTATCAAAAGAAAAATTCACACTGTTCTCATTTCCCATTATATATCTACTAAAGACAGATTATATATGTCCAGTATCATTTATTTTTTTATATTTCAGTTAGGGTTGTGCCATATCATATCGTATGCAAGAATAAAATTTAATGTTAATTTTTTTGAAGTAGTGTATTCTTTATTTTTTAATTCAGGTTTTTGTCATATCGCCAACAGTATTGTTATCGCAAAAATACCATGAAATATCATGATATTATTTTAGGGCCATATCACCCACCCCTTCTCTCCATGTATTACTCCACCACATAGAGGTAACCTAGCAACCATGCAGCGCTTACAAGCCAAACAGTGCAGCAACAAACAGAGCAGCTATGGAACTATTTTAATGGAACTATTCGAGGAGTTTTTATAACCAAATAGATCATATTTTTCTCATTCAAATGGAACTGTGGTATAAACGCAATAATACACTAATGCCTACAACCATGCCAATATTACACTTCATAATACACTTTTTTATAAGACTCTATGAGTCTCTTAGCTCTGTGCACCAATAATCAGAGCTGCGGGAGGCGAGAAGATTCTTGAGGGAGTCTGAAAAATGCTGAGTGCCCATTTAAACAGCGCAGGAGGAAACGCGATACCGCTACACTTGAGCCGGACGTGATGATGAATCGACTGTGAAAAAGGTTTATAGAACACAGAACACATATCAACGCTGTCCAATGAAAAACATTTAGCAACAGCAACTTTACAAGAGAAAAAAAAAACCTTCTAAACTTTCAATGAAAGTCATTGTAAAAAGAGTTTAGACACAGAGTATAAGGGACAGTTTGTGTGTTCAAATTACGTAGTAAACTAAAAATCGACAAAAATGGAGATACTTGTTTTTCATAAGACAGCAACGATATCTTGAATGTAATTTTATAATTTCATTAAAAACATTACCTTAACAGCAGCAATATATCTTAAAAATGTTGGGACGAGGGCAAAAATGGCTGACAATTTGCAGTAACATGTATTTCCACATATCCACATATTTACAGTACAGAACCATGTCTGTTTGTAATACAGTTCCGCCTGAGGGCCCAAACAGCACCAGCATCAATACTGACCTTTGGCCTTGTCATTTGCACATAGGGATTACTCCAGATTCTGTAAATCTTTTGATGATATTATGGGCTGTAGATGGTGGGATTTCCAAAAATGTTCGCAATTTTACCCAGAGAAACTACTTTTCTAAAATAGTTCAACAAATTGTTGATGCAGAGTAAGTTTTTTTTATGCAGAGCGAGGAGCGTCCTCCTCTCTAAAGTTCTGTGTTTTACCCAGTCACACAAGTTAGCTTTTTAATAGCACCTATCGCAGCTGTTTATTTTAATACCACTTACTTTTCCAGCCTTTTTTTCCTTGTCCCAACCTATTTGCGTATAAATGTCCTGATTTGTAGATGCTGAAATGAAAGTGGTTTCAGGAATAATCAGCAGGTCTGTTGGTTTGAGCCTATTGATTTGTACAAAAGTCAAGTACATTCCTGCTGATTTCTGGACTGTGCAAGTGTTTCTAAAAATAAAAATAAATTCTCAACTACCCAATCTCAACTATCTCAATACATTCTCAGCCACATTAGCAAATGCGGTAATTAGAGAACTCGAAGTTCTAGCTAATTGTGGCCACCATCTGCTGGATTTTTTCAGCATTAGTTAGCTCGTTTTGTAGTATTAGGCTGCAAAGTGGCTCTTAAAGGAAATCAGAGACATTTACGTCTCAGCACATAGACTGAAATATGCAGCAACTGAAGAGTTTACCAAGCATCTCCAGGGAGAACACTTACCATCTGGTGTAGGGATGCACAGAATTCAACACAAAATGGCCAAAAAAGCTATTTGGGTGTGACGAGGACAAAAAATAATATATAAAATATATTTTACATGGGATATTAAAATGTGTCAGTGCAGGTATTGGAAATCTTGTTAAAGTTGAGGGTCGCATGGATTTCAATCAATAGCAGCAGATTATTTTTTATGACTTTTGACTTTTTATGAATTTTGAATGTATAACAATATCACATTTAGCCAAACACAAAACCAAACAAACACAACGGGGTGCAAAGCTGTATACATGCTACATCAGTATGTAAACATTTCTCATATTATTGATACACATAATGGTACTCCAACCTACATGCAATAACCCATAAAATAATAAAAATTATAACAGTGATAAACACTTCACTTCAATCCTCTATATACCCCTGCAAGTACAAGCCCCATTTCTCATAATATTTGTTAAGTTTTCTCCATATTCTAAAGAACATCTTTTCATATGCTGCAACTTTTGCCAGCTCACTAAGCCACTCCTGTACAGATGGTCCAGAAGACAACTTCCATCCTCTAAGCACAATTTGTTTTCCTATCATAATCCTAGTATGTATCCAATCAGCTGAAGGCTTATGACAATGAGCTAAGGTTGTAGGATCGCCAAGAATATAGAGTCTGGGACAGAAGGAGAATGTGATTTCTGCCATTTCTGATAAATGCTCATGAACACTTAACCAAAACCAAGACCACAGCGCATGAACCAATGTACCTTCCTCTCTTTGACACCACCAGCATTCTGATGATTCTTTAAGGCCATGTTTATGTAGTCTACTAGGTGTCCAACAGAATTGATGCAGAATATTGAAATGTATAAGTCTAACTCTAAGATCCCTTGACATAATTGAAACATTACGAAAAATCCTATCCCACAGTTTTTCATCATTTATATCAGCAGATTATTGAGAACAATGTTCAAGAATCCGTGGCAAAATTGATGTGTTTTACCCAGTCACACAGCTTTTTGATTAAACCTATCACAGCTGTTTATTTAAAATAACACTTACTTTTTCAGCATTTTTTTCTTGTCCCAACCTATTTGCGTATAAATGTCCTGATTTCTAGGTGCTGAAATGAAAGTGGTTTCAGGAATAATTAGCAGTTCTGTTGATCTGAGCCTATTGATTCGTAGAAAAGTCAAGTACATTCCTGCTGATTTCTGGACTGTGCAAGTGTTTCTAAAAATAAAAAAGAATGAATTCTCAACTACCCAAACTCAACTATCTCAATACATTCTCAGCCACATTAGCAAATGCGGTAATTAGAGAACTCGAAGTTCTTTCTAATTGTGGCCACCATCTGCTGGATTTTTTTCCGCATTAGTTAGCTCGTTTTGTAGTATTAGGCTGCAAAGTGGCTCTTATAGGAAATCAGAGACATTTACGTCTCAGCACATAGGCTCTGGCTTCTGCGCTTCCGAAGGGGTATCTGATTGCTTCTTTATGGCAGCCAATGGCATGCAGAAGAGGCAGGTGGCTCATCCTTGTGCATTAGCACATAATTTGCACCAGTCACACACCTGCACGAACACATCTAGAGGCTTTAATATAGAACAGCGAGAATAGAAAGCGATCGGAGTTGAGAAAAGAGAGTGGCCATCCAGTTTTTCAACAGACATACTCTTTCACCCTACTCTCTTATAACAGACTACATAGTGTACATAGCAGTGAATGCGATTCTGTGACTTGTAATGTTGCATAATTGGATAATGACACATTTATTTTGTAATTTTGCTTCTCTACACCAACACTTGGGGTCACATCTTACATCCTTCTCAAGGCGCGTTGCAATGCTAACTGCTATCTTACACCACGCAAACAGTCTACTTTCACCCTTGTTTAAATAGCAGCATTGCTTGTAAATAAATCTACACTGATGGTCATGGTCGTCTGGAAGTGAGGTGTGTTCAGGTAAATTTCTGGCATATTGCTAGCTGGGCAGCAGAAACCACAAGTGCATCACTGACTGAATATAGCTTAGACTGACATCAGCAGTCAGATGTTCATTGCTATTTTGGCAATGCAGGCATGCCATGCGAGCTCAAACAAGGACACGCAGCAGCACACAAACCACAACTTTTACATTACCAATAAAAATAATACAGAATAGAATAGCATTTCTGTAAATCACCTGCTCACTTATCTTCACGGCATGAATGAGCCCGTCAGTTTTTTTGTACTTAGAATCACAGAAGGGCTGCGGCGTAAAAATATCAAATTCAATGCAATTCAAAGCACACCTGACAGGTGACACGCTGATTGGTATATTTCATGTGGAGTATACTACTTTTTTTTGTGCTCGTGATTACAAAAACATGCAGATAGATTTACTTATTGTGAAATCATTTGACTTTAATTCAAGATATATTTATTAGAAGATATATATTATATATAGATTGTTTAGAAATTTTCATAGAGTCCCTAATTATTTACAGGCTTAAAATTAATTTCATGATAAACAGTTTTAGAGAAAGTGGGATGTGAGATTTGGAGATCTAGAGCTAACTCCAGCTGTTAAATTTGCATTTGTAGCTGTTATTACTATGCAATCCATAGCGATGCAAATAGTGAAGGAAGCAACTATTAGGCTTAAAATCATATAGGAGAGATTTTCTATTAAAATGACCACAACACAGTTAAACTGATGTGAATATTGTGAATGTGAGTACCTAGAAAACCAAAAAAGCCACTACTTTAAATGTAGAAGATCGCAGAATTATTTATTACATAAATAAGTAAAAACCCTTCAAAATTCAAGTCCAGTCAAATTAAAACTCTCAAAGACATTTAAAAGCTTAAGCATAGAAACACTAGATTATATTTTGCTAGAAGATAACAGGATGTAGAAAAATCTTTAAAATATCAAACATGGTGGAGGCAGTGTTATGGCATTAGCATAAATAATGTTTATGGGTTACGTAACGGCTGATCAAAGTAAGATGTAGTCTAAAGTCTACAGAGTTGTAACTTATAAATGTATTATGTTCAAATAAAAATAAGAGAAACAAAAGGTAGAATTCAATCAAAACAGAAAATATTTTGAATGGCTTAATCCTTCATCTGACCTCAATCCAGTTATGTAATTTATCTGAAGGTAGAAGACAGAACTGAAGGTCAAAATACCCACAAACAAGCACCAACTGAAAACACAATTTTGGTGTGAAAAGGTCTATATATATATATATATATATATATATATATATATATATATATATATATATATATATATATGGTATATTTTATACGGAATATTAAATATTTTCAGTGCAGGTACTGGGAATCTTGTTAAAGTTGAGGATTTCAATCAATATTAGCAGATTCTTAAGAACAATGTTCAACAATCAGTAATAAAGTTAAAGTTGCGCCAGGGCTGGATACTTCAATAAGACAATGTCCCTAAACACTGCTCAAAATCTACTAAGGCTAATGTTATTAAAAATCTGTGGAGTGATTTAAAGGGCTGTTACAGTGGACAAAATTATATTTGTAACCCCTATGCCCAGTTAATTGGCAGAAACAAGGGCCTGAGTTCTATCTATTCTTTCCCTTCTCTATGTTGGTAGCAGAGACTGTAATAAAGATGGACGCCGTTCGCCGTTCTCATTCATTTAATGAAAATTAAGCCAAAATCTTCTGCCATGTTGGCGATCCTGAAACCCGAGTCTGCGCAGTAGAGACCAGAGGAGGGAGAAAGACTGTGGAGAGACAGCCTACTCATTTAAATAACCCCGCCCCTGAGGGCTGCAGAGCGGTCACCGTGCGTCCACACCGAACGCGACGCGAGCGACAAAGCAGCCGGAAGTCATTCATTTTCAATGAGAGCCAGCGACACTGGGCGACAGGCAGCGACGCGGCGCGACGCGATGCGAAGCGGGCGGTTTGAGCGACGCGAGAGAGTTGACCAGAACTTAACTTTATGCAAATGAGCAGCGACGCGCGGCGGCGACTACCAATCAGAAACAGATTCTCATATGTTCGGCCTGAAATCGCTGCTCTGATTTTCGGTTCCTACTGAAGATTTATTCCGCCAGCAAAACGGAGAGAACAGAACTGAACTGAACTGAGCTGATCTGAGGTAAAATACTCCACTACACCAGCAGCTACCCCACTATAGTACTATCCTTACAGAATTACCTTTTTAAATAGAAAACTATATATTAAAACTGAGGAAATTATTTATTAAATTAACAGATTTATGACAACTAAAGAATATTTTTTTAAATTAACAGAACCTTTTATTGAAACAAAGGGAATTATTTATTAAAGTTAACATAACGATTTATTACAACTGAAGAAAGTATTTAACACATTTAACGTAACGATTTATTCAAACTGAGGTATGGAATTTGGAACGATTTAGTTAAATCTGAGAGAATTATTTATTACATTTTACAGAAAGATATATTAAAACTGAGGGAATTATTTATTAAATTAAGAGAAAGACTGTTTATTAAATCAAGAGGATTATTTAATATATTTAAGTAAACATTAATTACATCCAAGGAATAATTTATTACATTAAGTTAACAATACTATACAACAATACTACTAACAACACTATTTTAAATTATGGACAAATATATTTATATTATATAATATATTGTAAGAGAATGATTTACTACATTAAGGAAAATAATGTATTATATTTAAGTAAACCCATTTATTGTAATATGAAATAATTATGTTAAATAATTGTACTTAATAATAGTTATAAAATATATAAAGATTTATTGTTTGTGAAACGTCTGTACGACTGTTTATGGTTTAGGAATTGTGTAGATAGGCTGAACCCTTGTTTCTGTACGTGCCGTATTAGGAAAACGCCCACCAGCGACAGCTCGTTCTGAGTGAGACACGCCCACAAGCGACTCATCGCCTGTTGCACAGGCGACACAGAGCGATTTTATCGCGTTCGGTGTGAACGTACAGTCACAGGCTGCAGAGCAGAGCGGCAATGACGTCTGTTATTGGTCCCGCCCATAACCAGCCCTTTCACAATAACCACACCTTTTTGAATAGAGCTGAATAACGTTTTAAAAAACTAATTCTGTGGGGATATAAAAATGTAACAATATAAGCAGAGGTTACACTAGCTGCTGCATTTAAATAATGGAGCTAGAATTACAGTATATTAGAAAAATAACGTGATTGAAATTTGTCTGTTTTGCCATTGAAACCTATGGGGATGGGTGGGGTTACACAGCTTTCTGAAACCGAACAGCAGGGGGCGCCCGACCTGTGGTGGCATCACTTTTGAGAGACGATGCTCTGTCCAGCTATACACAGTCTATGGTTGGTAGCAATTAAATAAATTAATAGAAAATATAAAACACAATTAAAGGACTATCACACAGGTATATAAAAAAAGCCAGTAGGCCGATTCACTCTAAGGAGCCAAAATAAAAGTTTCAGATTTACCTCAGAGTCAGTGAATATGAACGGGAGCAGAGCGCGTTGTCCTGCAGCAGGGAGCGTTTTCCCTCGGAGCCAGAGGAACTTTGAGCCACGCGGGGACTCTAGTTAGCAGCGCTATCTGGTGGCAGTGTTATCGGTCCTGGTGTCCAGTGAAGGCGGCGAAAGCACGAGTAAGTCAGTGCGGAGAACAGTCTGTCGGAGCGGCGCTGCAGCGGTGAGTTCGCGGCTAGAGCAGAGCAGGCTAATACCCGAGGCTAAACATACCTAGCCGAGCTGGCTAATCTAACAGTGCTAACAGAACTTGCTTAGAGAGTTTATCCCAGGTTTATCCACCAGCACACTGTCAGTATGGACGTCAGTGTCTCTAAAATTACCGGTTGGGCAATTAATACTGATTGTTAGTGAATTTAGTTCACCCCGTGAGAAACTTTCTCCTCCTCGCCTCTCCCGTGCTGCTACTCCTGCATCGCTGCCGTTTCTCTCTCTCCCTCGTCCCGTGGGCGGGCTCCTCCCAATCCTCTACTCCACCCTTCGCCTGTGCACTTCTCCCTGAGTAAGTTAGCTCCCGTAATCACTTTTAAGTGACCTTCTTGCGAAAAACACAGAAAATAAATGAATTATGTACTCTGTACTCCTTTTGTTTTCTTTATGAACTATTTACACCAACACAATGACTATTATGAACATGTTAGTACTTTTTAAACCATCACTATTAATTTATATGACTTTATTCATTACTGTATTTATTTCTTTTAGAACTAGGGAGTTTTACTTTTTTTTAGCCAGGGCTACATATACAATTTACATAAGCTGAAATATAAGGTGCAAGCAATTCAAAAAAATTCTTGATGCTAATGTAAGACATGCATTAGCTTTTTTTATTTATTTATCTTTTTTCTTATATTATTTATATATATATATTTTTTTTTTTTATTCATTTTTTGTTTATTTATTATTACTTTTATTTATTTAATTTCATTCGTATTTTCATTCTTGTTCTTAGTTCTAGTATTCATTTAATCACTTATCATTTTTAATATTTTACTTTACTTTAACTATTATCTATTTACTTATTTTATATTTTATACATTTTTTAATTTTTATGTCAAATTAGTTTTTTATGGTATTTTAGAATTTTCTGTTTTACATATAGATTTTTATTAAATATTGATTTAAAATGCGTACTTCTTTTATTTATTCTTTTATTTTTTAAACTATTTTATTTCTTATTATTTCTAAATTATCATTAAATGTGTTCAATCCCTTTGATGTTATAAAGGCTCGGCAACATTGTAAATGAGGGTCACCCTCAATGTTTCTTCCCGAGTGAAAATAAAGGTTGATTGATTGATTGATTGATTGATTGATTGATTAACCTATTAACATGCCTTGTCCCGTATACGGGCTACAGGTGTAGGTGATACAAAACCTTTATTCTCTGCAGTAAAATAACTTTTTTTGAAATCTCCTACAGGACACTTAGAAAAGCTTAATAATTTCAGATCAGTTACAGGAATCAACCCAAATTCTGCATGTTTAAAAATAGACGTAAAAACTAGACAAACATGATGAAACAAAAAAATTTGGAGGACATGAAGTGTTCGATTTGTATTCAGGATTTGTATTAATTTCAAAATTAAGTTCAGGAAAGGGCCAGTTTTATTATTTTATTTATTATATTTTGATAGTTGTAAATTAACTTCACTATTTTCCTATACTTTCTATTACAATTACAATTATGATTTTCATGATTTAAGTAAGGTTGTAATGTCAGGCTGAAAATGTACAAGAATCCTGGCCTGTTAAGGGGTTAACTTAGAGAATATGCCTTGTTATGACTTATAATTGCTTGTTCTTGAACTTGTCTTGTACTCATTAATGTAGAATCAGTTCCCTCAACCTGCCAGCCAGCATGAGCTTAGCATCTGGGAAGGAGGAGATGGAGTAGACAACTGTCTCCAGTGTTTAGAAATTGAACTGCGGTAGCCATTTTCCATGCCTGCTGTCGTTTAGTACATATTATTTCTTTAACTAATGCCTACTGAACATTGCAGCAGATGGTGGCAGCAATTAGCCAGACGTTTGGGTTCACTAATGTCTGTCATTCGTTAAGGTGGCTGAGAATGTATTAAGAGATGTTATATTTTTGAAACACTTCCAGAACAGTCTAGAATGCACAGATATTTTAACATTTCAGCCAGACATCTGTGCGATGTCTGATTGTGGCTGGTTCACTAGACACAATGGAACTCTGGGATATTGTGATTGACCAGCAAAGTGAGCAGACCTCAATCACAGTTCTCAGTCTGGAACAGCAGGTCATATGCTGAAATAGCTGCCAGTGAACTCTATCTGGGATATGGCAGGAGGTCGGAATAAAATAGACAGAATGACTAGCAGTTAGAGTTAGAGTTCTCCTCCAAGCTTGTTAATCTGCAGAGTAATGTTATGTTAGCTTTGGACTTTCAGAGCTAGCATGTTCTTGCCTTTATTCTCCGAGGTTGGTGGGGTTTTTTTTTTTTTTGTAATGGAGAGACCTATCTAGTGACTGGAACTTGTCATTTCTTAGTGGGATGAAACTAAGACATGGCAAGAGAAAAAATCAGTAAATACAGACACCAAACGTCCATACTAATACATTTTTAAATCGTTTTTGGGATTGAAATAATAGAATACTATTTAAGAGGCTACTTACACCTCTTAGTAGCCTCTGTAAGCATCCAAATGTGTAACTAATGGAGATCACTAATGGCCAAGATCAAAAGACTGAATACAGTAGTATGAAAAAATGTGGGCTATCATGATAATTTTCATGATTTTCCTTTATAAATCATTGGTTGTTCTGATCAGCAATTTCACTTAAATACAGCTCTGGAAACCTGAACATTGTTGTTAAATTCTATAAATTACAGACAACATTTCTCCCAAATTCCAAATAAAAATCATTTTGTCATTTAAAGCATTTATTTGCAGAAAAAAAGCAAAGAAAACCTTTAAGAGTTCAGAAATCAATATTCGGTGGAATAACCCTGTTTTTTTTTTAACCACAGTTTTCATGCAGCTTGGCATGCTCTCCTTCACCAGTCTTACACACTGCTTTTGGATAACTTTATGCCACTCCTGGTGCAAATATTCATGCAGTTCAGCTTGGTTTGATGGCTTGTGATCACCCATCTTCCTCTTATATAGATTATATTCCACAGGTTTTCCTCATTATTTTAAGTGATCTTTTTTTTTCCAGACCTGTACAGTATATAAGGGGTCTGTAAATGTAGCCTAACTGGAACCCAGAAGGTTTTGTCCACAAGTTCTATTTGGTCTTTGGTGGGAACAAGACCAGGGTTAAACATGGGCCTCATCTGGGTTATACTCTGCAAATGAAGCCTAGATGTGACCCATATGAGATTAAGGTGGGCTGGTTTTTAGGAAGTCAAACTGGGTTCCTGTACAAACCCATTCCCTCCTAGAACCCACCTTAAGCCCTTTTGACACCCATGTGGGCATCATATGAGCATATTGGCTGGGATATTCACTTTAGGGACATTGTAGATCACAAACAGAATTTTAATTCAATAAAAAAAACTTTTGGAATGTGGTAGGATGACACAGCAAATTCACAGCCTTAAAAATGCCCCAGAAGATCTGCAGTAATTGCTTGTCACAACCATGTTAACGTAGACTGGGCCTTCTAAGTGACAAAGTCTTATAAGCCTTCAAAGACCTTATTATTAAGAGATCAGTGGTCCAATTTCCTGGCAAAATGTACAGAGAAATATGAGTTCAATTCTCTGGTTCAATTCCCAATGATGCTACAATGCAATGACGATGCCATACTGTCCCAGGGCATTGCTCTTGCTGGGTGGCTTAATCAGAATGTGTGGACATCAGAGTGTCTGATGTACCAGAACTTACAGTGAACTCTGCTTCTAATGCTCTGTTGTCCATTGATGTTGAGCTACACTGCTATTGGCTTAATGTAATTTTGAGAAAGGACACACTAGCCTTCACCTTTCCAGCACCTTTCCACATCATGAAGGATGAGGAAGCCCTATATATGAACTACTGGGTGGGAATTAAAAAGTTTCCAACACCTTCTGTAATCTGGGTTTCTGCACTGCACTACTCGTATCACTTTGGGGACAGTGTGGTAGATTGCAAACAACACCCAAATCCAATAAAGCACTTTTGGGGTGCTGTACTATGAGAAAATGCTACATTAAAATGAACTGGAAAAATCTCTTGTAACAATTATAGGGGTTGGACAATGAAACTGAAACACCTGTCATTTTAGTGTGGGAGGTTTCATGGCTAAATTGGAGCAGCCTGGTTGCCAATCTGCATTAATTGCACATTGCACCAGTAAGAGCAACGTGTGAAGGTTCAATTAGCAGGGTAAGAGCATAGTTTGGCTCAAAATATTGCAATGCACACAACATGGGTGACATACCAGAGTTCAAAAGAGGACAAATTGTTGGTGCACATCTTGCTGGCACATCTGTGATCAAGACAGCAAGTCTTTGTGATGTATCAAGAGCCACGGTATCCAGGGAAATGTCAGCATACCACCAAGAAGGATGAACCACATCCAACAGGATTAACTGTGGATGCAAGAGGAAGCTGTCTGAAAGGGATGTTCAGGTGCTAACCCGGATTGTATCCAAAAAACATAAAACCACGGCTGCCCAAATCACGGCAGAATTCAATGTGCACCTCAACTCTCCTGTTTCCACCAGAACTGTCCGTCAGGACAATAAATTATTGTGGTCTAAAACCAGGTGTTTTAGTTTCATTGTTCAACCCCTGTATGTCAGCATAGACTGGGGTTCCTTAGTGGTGAAGCACTCTAAGCCTTGGCCCTATCATCAGAAGATCGGTGGTTTAATTCCAAGTAATGCCAAAATGCACCTGAAAATATGAATTCTGTTCCTGGGTTCAATTCCGCGTATCATCATAAAGCATCGTGAAGAATGAGGGAGCTACTAGGCAGAAATGAAAATGTTTCCAGTTTGTGGATGTTCTTGCACTGCTCAGTTCACTGGTACATACATGTAGCATGAAAGCAAAGTGCATACACTGCACAGATAATGTGTATGGAGAATATTTATATATTTAAAGTCATTACACAGTCATTACACACTACACAGTGTTTATCTTTTCACAGTATTATTTGTGCAATGCTTCCCAGTCCTTCCAAAACATATTTTATTTATATAATGCTTGAGCCATTTTTGGCTTGGCTTTTTGTGCTCTGTTTTTGTCTGGCATTTTCTCTCTGGACTGGGTTTTTCTCTGATGTTTTGGCTAGATTTCTCTCCAAGTTTAACTCTAGTCTGCACTTTGACTTCCTGGATGTAAATCTACACAGATGTCTCTCCTGAACATTATTTATTTGGGTGAGTAAAGCACTTCCGTTTTGTCTAAGGGTGAGTTTTCAGTAAAGTTTCTAAGGTTGGGTGCAGCAGCATTAGCATTAGCTGCTAACTAATGCTAACTAGATGACTGTCATGTAGTTGAGAATAGAAAACATATCTGAGATTGGCAGTGTGGTCAGAAATGTTCTCTGGCCAAATCTGTCTGGTGAGCTCATGTGATAGAGGTGCATCTCAGGTGAAGATGTGTCCAGCCTTGGCTCTTAAACTCCAACTAACTGTGTTCCATCACACTTGAACACAAAACCAATTGTTGCTGTCCTCGTGAAAGAGGCCTCACAAGATGCTTCAAATACTGTGGTTACAGTGGCCATCACTGCTTTATAATCTATCACAGGAAAAAAGGTCTTTCTTGCATTTTTCCTCTCTCCTTCTCCTCTCTATACCCTATAAAAAGGAGGGAAAAATACTGTTGTGGAAAATACAGTTGTGTAATAAAGTGTTTATTAGTAATAATAACTACTAGGAATAATGATGTAATATCACTCAGACAAATGCAAAGACACCGAATTCAGCCATACTTAATAAAGTTAATCTGTTTAATACACACAGCATGGGTTATAACATGTTGCTTATATCTTTATATGGATGGGAGACTTCATATCTGAAGTTGTGTAGGTATTTAACATAGATCGATCCACAGTGTTACATGTATACCAGAAATACATCATACCACCCAAAGGTAGTACCACCCACAGTGGGCAGTGCAGTAGAGGGTAATGACCGTGAGAAATCACATCTATATATTTAATGCAGGGGACACCACCTGCATATCCCACATATCAGTGTAGAGTTTTCTTTACCATTAATAAGTTGTGAAAAAAGTCACGGGACATACTACTAGTAGTTCCTATCTTATGACTTTTGGTGTGTCAGTGAATTTCAAAATTTAAATGTCAATTAAAGACATTTCAAAACTTTAAACATATTAACATGTGACTTATTTAGAAACATTTAGTTATATAATTTCAATAAAAAATCTCTAGAATATATAAAATTAAAAAATTGTCACACCTTTGTCCTGTCCCTTTTCAGCCTCCATGTTTGTGCCCCTTCTTTGTTTGTTGTCCTAGCTATGTGCTCATAGCACATGGCTCTCCATGTCTCTCCTTGTCTCCGCCCATGTTCAGAGCTCTCAACTGTGTTCATTAGTAGTTCCGCCCCCTCATTACCTGTCCCCAGGTGTTTCCTGTTTTCTGTTCCCGCTATGTGTATTGAAGCTCCTGTGTTTTCAGTGTTAGGTGGTCTGGTTATATGCGTGTTCCACGTCAGTCACGTTGCTGTTTCTTTGTTTCCTGTCTGTTGATTTGTCTTGGTTTGAGTTTTATTTTATAAATAAATTGCCCAGAATTTACGTCTGCCTTGCATCCTTCCTGGCTGCAATTCCTGACAAAAATGTTATATATTCTAGTGTTATTTATTCTGAAAGTAATGATTTCAGTTCAAAGTGTAATTCTATGTTATATGGGTGATTTTAATGAATAATCTATGATACCCCACTTCCTTTTTATTTTAAAGACTATAAAACCATCACTCCTTTCAGTTCTGACTCATCTGTCTATCTTTCCTAGACCTATAAAAGACAATTTGAATCTGAACATGCAATAAAAGGACATCATTTTGCACATTTTGGATAGACTACACTATTTAAGGCAAATGTTACTGCAGAGATCCCACCTATCATGGAAGTTCAGGCAGTTTCCTACATTTTTATAGGCCCACAAATTGTATACAATATCCTTAAGAGCAAGAGGAACACACACACACACATAGTGAGAGAGTGATAAATAGAGCATCCTGATTTTTAGTGGCCTCTACAAATTTTTTGTTGACCAATGAGGTTTCTGTGTGGGTGTGACAGCGGGAGAGAAAGACGCACATACAGAGTCATGCAGCACTGTGACAGGATGTCCATTTAACACAAACAAATACAAACACATTTAACTCCACACTGCTCTACAGTCTCTCTATAATAATGACAGTTTGCTGCACAGTTTGAACATTGACTTATGAACATGACTATATACCTGTAGTGGGTTAAAGGAGCTACTCACTCACATCCTACCACCCACCCAAATCTCGTTCCCTACGCTTACATCACGCGTCGTCAGGATGTCTGATCTAATTGCTGTCTTAAAGCGCTCTGGGCGACACAGACCTCTTACTCTGCGAGTGATAAGTATAGTATGCATGCGTATCGGGTTTTCACCCCTCAGCTGTTACTCATCCGTGTTTTGTCTGCACTCTGCCCGATAATGCTACGGTGAGCTGAAACGCCCGAGTGTATTCCGAGAACATCGTCTCCCTCTGGGCTTTGGCATCTTCTCACTAGCCTCAGCTGTCGAAACACACCACTGTGACATTTACTGTAATGTTTGACTTTTACATGGCAGCATGCCACAAACTGAGTCAACAAGATAATGACGCTGTCCATCTACTTGTTATGCGTTTATTATTATGCCTCTGACCCAAAGTCGTATACGTTTCAGCAGTAATGATGACAGTAAATATAATGAAGGCAGTGATTTGTCAGTTCTGAACATTTACTGTTTGTTTTTGTTCTCTCTGACGGGATAATCACTAAACTTGCACAACAGAGACGTCGCTATTGTCGCTAGAAATAACAAAATAACACCTAATCATTGAATGTATTTATTTATTTTTCCTACGGTGTAAATGGGGGGTTCGGCAACAGGGGGCTCACGGGCCAGATGTGACCCGTAACCATAATGAACAATAATGAAAATAAAAAAAGGCTTCTCTGCTGAGCTTTTGTTTACATTCCTCCCCTGTCTCTCTGTCGCGCTCTGCGTGACTTTAGTTTCCTCCCGTTCTCATTTTTCTGCCTGATCTTGAGCTCCCTATCTCCTTATAAGGGCGTTTTTTCCCCGGCTGTATCCCAATTCACTAGCCAGGGCAGTAGTAGTGTATTGGATCGCGACCCTGAAGACACGGGCTCGATCCCGCATCTCCCATGTGTTCATTTATTTATTTGTTTCTTTCTTCTTGGGTTTACCTGCTTTGAGATCACCTGTTCTGCAATTGGGTTCAACAACCCTCTGGGCTGAAGAGCTATTAGTCTGTAGCACTCCATCCCATCACACTTAATTTTCCCCAAACAGATTTTTTTTGTGGCCCGCAGCCAAACTTAAATGTCAACCCCTGGTGTAAATAAATGCATAGTCGTAGTCATCCAGACTATGAAGAAACACATAAGGAATCAGGTAATAGACTTAAAAGTGTTAAACAAACCAAAGTACCCTGTGAAGCATTTAGGTGGCTCTTATTTAGGGCACTATTAACTTGGTGTCTGAGGCTGGTGACTCTGATTACTTCATCCTGTGCAACAGAGCTAACTCTTGCTCTTCCTATTCTGGGGCGGTCCTGATGAGAGCCAGTTTCATCCAGACATTTTTGATGGTCTTTTTGAATGCACCTGAGGATATTTTCAAAGCTCTTGAGATTGACTGACCATCATTTCTTAAAGTGTTTTTTTTCTTTACTTAATTGAGTATTTCTTGCTATAATATGGATTAGAACATACTCAAATAGGGTTATTCACTGTATACCAACTCTACCTCTACCACAACTTTACAACTGATGCTCTCAAATGCACACATTAAGTGGCAAGAAATGCAAGTCATAAACTCTTGACAAGTTCAGCACAGCTGTTAACTGAAAGACATTCCAGGTGACTCTACCTCATAAAAAAAAACTTATAATAAATCAGAAATGTTCGAAATTATTAAAACTGAATAATAATAATATTTATGAAAATGTAAAATGTTTTCATAATTTTTGTAAAATGTTTTCATGTTAGTCCAGCAATGTTCAGAAGTGTCTTCCTACCTTACAGGAAGTGTGATTAGCTATTTAACCTCTCAGTGTAACTGGCTGTTTTTTTCTTAATTAACGGCTCCTGGAGCGAGGAAGCAGATGATAACACCAGCCTGCACATCACACAGACGACCCTTCAGCCATGCACCATTTATGAAGCAGGCCAATCAGTGTCTTTCTTAAGGTATGAAAGAAGGATTTTTTTCATAAGCTGTCCTTGATGTGTTATTATCATTGTACAGTGAGCGTAGTTTCATGGCGTATTATTCCTCCGTGAGAACAGCGTTAAGATGAAGTGCTGGTTTGAGGGTGAAAGGAGTTAATGTTGCACTTTATCTTTTCAATGATATTCCACTGGAGGAACTCGCATAAATAGTTTTTTTTTATGCAGTTTACATCCCACACAGGATATGTGACTTGCATTAGCCTCTGGGCCAAAGATCATTAGTTTCATTTGCTTTTGATGTTTCTGTGTGTGCAGACCAGGCTTGTCTCCGTTGGCTTTCTTCATGGTTTGGTAAACTCCGAGGCTGGGAGAAGTGCTGCGCTTGTATACAGTGCAATTCTTGTGTATCTGACATCAACAGTAATCACATTTAATTGCTGCTGCTGCTTCCTTCCAGTGTTTTTTTTTTTTTCTTTGCCGTTTTGAGGATTTTTTTCATGTCATGTTGAATAAAGTGAGTAATCTAAAAGTTTAAATGCAAAAGTCTTTTTTTTCCTGCAGTATTGCCTCTTTGATGTTTAACTACATTGTTACTATAATAGATAGGGCACTGTATGGACAGAGCTTTGGGACACCTGCTCATCAATTGTTTCTTTTGAAATCAGGAGTATTAAAAAGACTTTATGCTGATTTTGGGTTACTCTCTAGTATTGTCTATATTGTCCAGGAAAGACTCTCTACTGGATCTGCAGCATTGCTGTGAGGACGTGAAGATTGCATTGAGCAACAACAGCATTAGTGAACAGAGAACACAGTTCCACAGCTCAATACCGGGGGCTGTATTTCAGAATGCTGGGAGTGAACAGAGGTGGACTACTCTCATTTTTCACGCCGGAGTTCTCCTTTAAGTTATGCTAATTGGAATACTAAGGAAATATCTAAAGGAAAGGTTTTGGTTTCCTGGACAGCAAATAAACCTGATGGACTATATTTTTCTTTTCATGGTTATCTTATTTCAAAATGCTGTAATTGAACTAGCCCTTTGACCAAAAGAGTTACAGTTGCAAAGACCATTAAACGTTATGATGAAACTGGCTCTCATCAGTACCACACTAGGAAAGGAACAGCAAGAGTTACCTCTGTTGCATAGGATAAGTTTATCAGAGTTACCAGCCTCATAAACTGCAAGTTAACAGCCCCCAGATAATAGCCACCTAAATGTTTTACAGAGTGTTTTGATTTGTTGAACACTTTAAAGTTGCTACATGATTCCTTTTGTCTTCCTTCATAGTCCAGATGACTTCACTATTCATTTACAATGAAGAAAAAATATATAATTAATTGATTAATTATGAGAAGGTGTGTTCAAACATTTGATTGGTTACTATATATGTATAGTTTGCAGCATTTTGGTCAGTAACATACAAAAAACTGCCCACAAGCAAGATGACTGGCTCTTTTTGTTAAAAGTCGTGACTTTATCTGTAAACAGGCACCATGTTAAGCATTACAAAAACTCCAATTTGTATTTCAATCAGGACCCTGCCTCCTCTTTTATAACATCTATAGAAATATTGATAATTAACTGCATACTAAAAGTGTTGTCATTGCAGCGCAAGTACAGCTAGCATCATGAGTGTGTAAGTAGTTTGTCACCTGTCTCTATGTATCAGTAACATGTATCAGTGTATCTACAGCAGTGAGATAGCTGCAATCTTTCCCATGACTTTGATTTAATATTCCAGACAGCGTTCAGCAATCACTGGAGACTGAGCTGAAGAGAAACTGATAATGACTGGAATCAATTACCCAAGCTCAACTTTTGATGTTTTGTTTTCAAAGGGTTATCTAAATTAGCCCGACACAAAAGCAGAAAAAAAAAACTTTCCTCAAGGAAAACTAATTGATGTATAATGTCATGGAACCCTGTTATCCTCCCTCGGAGACATATCCTCAGTGTAAGCGCATGGAAGTCATTATACTGATGTGTCTTTGCTGGGAAGCTTTCTAGCACTGCATAGCAGTCAGGCATCAAAAGTGAGAGTCGGCTCTTGAAATCCTATTTTACAAAAGGTCATGTAGAGTTTT
This sequence comes from Astyanax mexicanus, assembly GCF_023375975.1. Lineage (NCBI taxonomy): Eukaryota > Metazoa > Chordata > Actinopteri > Characiformes > Acestrorhamphidae > Astyanax > Astyanax mexicanus. Next base: position 27,161,059 of record NC_064408.1, read on the forward strand.
TGTACCTGCAATAAAGAGTCTGGTGTTGCGGAGTACACAAGGGCTTAAGGCCTTTCTATACTTCCTGAGAAACAAAGTTTGCGAGTGTTACATAAAGCCAGTGCACCTTCGTGAACTTAGAATCTTGGGTAACACTTTGTTTGAAGGCTACATCTACATCAGGGTTTTATAACACATTCATAAGCATTAAATAAAGTATTTATAAAGCAATACTAAAACATGTATCAATGAATTATGCCGGTATTTACAACATGCCATTGTCACACTTTTAGCCTTTGTATGTCTAGTTTCCTTTTCTGTTTCTGACCTGTGTTTCAGTTTGTTTAGTTTTCTTCCCCCCATGTGCTGTTTGAGCACATGGCCTGTGTTATTGTCCTGCCTTCGCCTTAGCCCCGCCCTGTCATCTGTAATCCCTCCTGTCTCATTTGTAACCCCACCCCCTTGTTAATTCCACAGGTGTCCCTTGTGTGTGCCTGTGTATAAGTACCCCATGTGCTCCTTTGTTCTCTGTCGTGCTTTTTGTTTGACCTCGTTCTGTTACTCTGTTTGAATCTTGTTAAGTTGTGTTTGTTGAGCCTTTGACCTGCCGTGTTTTTGTCTAGAGTGTTCTGGTTTGTTTTCTTTAATTTGTTTCTTGGTTGGATTATTTTGCTTGTTTGTTTAAGTCGTTTAGTTTATCCTTTGTTTTAAAGTGTTTAAGTAACCTTATTCTGTTTAGTTTGTCCCTAGTGTTTTGCTCTTTGTTTATTTTCATTATGGAAAATAAAAGCGACTTGTGTTTGCATCCTGCCTCCTCTTCCGTGTTACAGCCATATGTGCCATGTTTTACAAAATCAAGCAGTGTTAATAGTCTACTAACATTAAATGTATAGCTATCAAACATCATATTTCTAGACATATTCATGTTCAATATATATATATATATATATATATGTGTATATATATATATATATATATATATATATATATATATATATATATATATATATATATACGTATATATATATATATACGTATATATATATATATACGTATATATATATATATATATATATATATATATATATATATATATATATATATATATACACACAATACTACACAATCATTTGTGCTCTCTTAAGCTGTTTTGGTCTCTCTCAGCCGAATCACCAGGATAGTGGATACCTGTTATAAGTATGTTTTTATGCATCCTTCCCTTACCTACTAAAGTGACATGTGGTGGGGTTAGTGAGTCTACCCATCACCAGGACTGTGAAAGGACACTAGGACTTATAGGGACTAAGTATTATAAAAAAAAAAGCCTAGGTAACAGAAGTGTAATAGTAATTGGTGCACATGTGTTACTTACCTGTGGGTCTGATCTTTGTGCTCTTTCAAGGGCTTTGTCTTATACTGGCCGGTAGAGCCCACAGCTTTGTGTGGAAGGGGGGGAGGTAATATCCGGGAGCCGGAGGAGAAGACAAGGAGAAGGGTTAGAGGTGGAAAAACAAATTGTACATACTTACCAGTAAATTATATAGTGTATTGTATGTTTTATGTGTTTATTGTCTATCGTGTTAATGTTTTGTTTGTTTATTTTTGTCTATGTAGCCCTACCAACCAGAAGATTAGTCTTGGTGTATAGACAGGCCGGGTGGATTCATTGTACTGACTCTCTTTTTTTGAATATGGGTTGACACTAGCTGGCTGATGCTATGCCAGATTAGGCCAACTGGGACTGAAAAAATCATGGCAAGAATACATGTTAATTCCTGATAAACAATTATGAAAGATTATGACATCATGTTTATTTTCCCTTTGTACACTTTTTTCCTTTTCTCTTTTTTCACTGCTTGAGTAACCCAAAAATAAACATCACTTAATGTGTGAAATTGACACATGGAGCCTGATCCTTGCAGGGTAAAGCCTACCTCCTTTCTGATTTGCAAACTTGGAACACTTCATCACACTTTCACATAATAATAATTATAATAAAAAAATAAAATAATAATAATAATAATATTAAACTTTATTTATAAAGTATCTTTCATCAAAGAGAAAATAAAATCAGAATAAAAAGTAAAAAATTGAAAAGGAAAAAAACAGTAAAAGTAAAGTAAAATTAAAACAACAAAAGACATGACAACAGAAAATAACATAAAATAATAAAAATAGTAAAATTGTAAAAAAAAAGACAAATCAAATAATAGCATCAAATAAAATTACAAAAGGTTGTTACTGTGTTATATTAAAATAAATCAATTAAAACAAAAAGATAACATAAAAATCAAAACATAAAAAATAAAAAAATACAAATATAAATGGAAACATATATAGATGTATAATAATACAAATGGCTCAATTATTAAAACATTAAAAAAGTTCATAAAATATGTCTTCAGCTGCTTTTTGAAACTGTTTACTGATGCTGCTTGTCTGACCTCAACTGCCATTTTGTGGAACATAAAAACAAAATGCTGCTTCCCCACTTCCCCACATGACATAACTTTGCTTTATTTATGACATTGTTATGAAGCATCATTCTCATATGATGTTCAGTTTATAAGGTAGATGTTTAGTCTAAATTTAGTCTGAACCCACCTATGAGCAAAAGTATTGGAACAGATAAACTTGTGCTCTAGAGGTTCTTGTTGATGTCACTAACAGTTGTTGTAGTGTCCTTCTTTACAGCACTCACAATGTTTCTATCACCAACTGCTGTTGTTTTCCTTGATCTACCTCATTGACATATGTTACATAATACACCAGTGATGACTTTCTTCTTGAGAACATTCCAAATGGTTGTAATGCTTTGGCCAATATTCGAGAAATAGGCAGCTCTCTGATTTTCATTTAGGTTACTCCTCTAACTATAAATCCAGAGTAAGTGCTATTTATTGGTTGAAAAGTCAATGTATCAGGATACATCTGGGTACCTGAAATCACAGGTTCCAATACTTCTGCTCATGAGAAAAATGGGTGGGTTCAGATAAAAGGTACTATCTTCTGAACTGTGTATTAGATCCAGAAATAAATACATGGAAATAAAAGCTTAAATTTTTTGATATCTGCAGTTTTCTCTGATTTTTTTACCATTGTCGCTGAAGCCAAGTGAGTGTCAAGAAAAATGCTCAGACCTGAGAGTTCACAGGGGTCATGGTCAGCCTTTTTTTTTTTGGTTGGGGTCATTTTTGGAGGTTTTAATGTTAATATTCATTATTCGCCCTTCTGCGTTTTGGAGTGAAGTGTGGATAAGAGCCTCCACTAAAGAATCCATCAATTTAAGAGCGTTATACTGCTCGTTGGCAGTCGTTTTTGAGTTTTCTCTCTCAGTTTTAATGAAGTTGCTTAGCAGGAGTATGGACTGGCTTCGGTAATCCTCCCCAGTGATGCTACAGTTGCTATTTTAAAATACAGGCACAATTTAGGCCTTTAATGCCACTTCCCTCTGCTGGGAGAAGCTGCCCTCAGAGACACTATCACATCCGACCAGATACTCTATTTAGAGGGATGCTCTGTCCTTTACAGCTCTCTAAGTCCAGCTGCAAACAGAAGTGAAACAGGTGATGCTGGAGAATCCTGACACCCAAAGCCTTTCCAATCAATGCAGGTAGTGACCACAGTGGATTAACACAAAGGAAGCCAAGTATGTCAATAAAGAGTGTTGGGGTCAATTCACAATGTTCTTAATGGTTCCATGGGCCTGTTCCTCCATTGATTAAGGCTTAGACTCAGGAAAGCAGTTTCTGTTTCTCTTATAGACTGTTTACACTGTTTACCCTACATGTCAATGTGCATTTTTGGCAATCGGATAGTGTTCAGATTTTAATTGAATTCACATGGAAAGCCACTATAAACGCATTGTGAATGAGTTCAGACTGGCTCACTCAAACCAGTACAGCCATCAACATTAGTGCTAATGTTTATACATGCAGTACAGGCCAAAAGTTTGGACACACCCTCTGTCTTTGAATGCGTTTTCTTTATTTTTCATGACTATTTACATTGTAGATTCTTACTGAAGGCATTGTAGATTCTCACTGTGCTTTCTCCACAAGGTATGTTAGTTTTCCACATTCTACATATATTTTTTTGTAATCAACTTTTTATTTTTATTTTAGTTTTATTCCCACTTAGTTCAACAAACAGCACTACAAAATAAGAACCCCCCCCCCCATCCTTTCCACTCCCACTGGTCCACCCTTTCTTTTTTTTTTTTTTTTTTTCAGGCTATAGGAGCTCTTTATTAAGGAAAAAAAGTCATTTATAACACTCAAAAAGATACAACACCAGCTAACACCTTATAAAATGTATACACAATATTGAAAAAAAAGAGAAAGATACACAAAACACCATTACCATACATCACCTCATATTTTTTTTTCCTATAAAAATATTTAAATTAAAGTGTTAATGATTCCCATAAGGTGGGATTTTTAAATATAACATTTGAAGACTTAGTTTTTTTTTAGAGTTGTTACAATGTTTTTAAAAACTTTGTGTCCTGGAACAAACTGCTGATCTATAGTCATGCGTAACCTTGCCTTACAGATATTGTGTTTTGTCAGACATATAATAAACCAGAAAAAGTCATGAAACATACTAGGTACAGAGCTGTTAAAAATACCATAGTTGACTGCTTTCATATCAGTGTCAACTTTATGTCCCATTTTTTAATCAAGTTCCATACTTCATGTGACCTGTAACAGTCAATTAAAAAATGATCGAGAGTCTCTTCCTCGTCACAGTTGGGCATTGGAAATTTTAAAGTTTTGATGTAACAACTCCATCTGACTACTGCTCTGACAGGGAGTCTTCTTACAGCAATAAGCCAGGAATTATCACGCATTTTATTTTTTTTAATACATATTTTAGTTTAAAGTTGATTTGACTGCCATACATCTCATTACAGATAATTTTATAAATACTGTTATTTGAGTCATTTATCCAATCAATATTAGAGTTTTTAAATCACTATATAATAATTTATAATATGGAACTTTACTTCTTGCTTTTCCTTTAAACTTTGTCTTTCCAATTAGTGACATTTCCGATCCAATTAATTTGTCGATTAATTCCATCAGCTATGATTTTGCATGTTGTTATTTTGGTTTTAATAGAGAGGTCTATGGCTCCTAAGCCACCCAGATATTTGTTTTTAAAAACATATTCTTTTTTAGCCACCTCTTTAGTAGTGTTCCAGATCAATTTTATACAGAGTTTACTAAAAAATTTAATCCATTTGTCTTTTGGAGGGAAAACACATGATAAAAATAAAATTTTAGCTAAAACGTAGGTTTTAATTATATTTATCCTTGCTTTATAACTTAATTTTACTTTTAGTTTCCCATTTTTATCTACACAATCATAACTATTAATATACACCTACAATTGTAATGTGCTTGTCACATCTTCAGCCTGTTTTCTGTCTATTCTCATGTCTGTCTGTTATTCTCACGTGACCCGGCTCCTCTGTATTTCTTCCCTGGTGTTTTTCCACTCACCTGTCCATTTGTAGCTCCGCCCCTCATTACCTTTTTGTCAGGTATTTCCTGTTTGTCCGTGTCTTTATATAGTCCCCTTGTTCCTGTATTCCTTATCCGGTGTTGTACGTGTTTCGTCAGTTCAAGTGGTTTGTGTTTCTCTGTTACGTTTTCCGTGTTTCTTTGTATGGTTCAGTCTTTTTTGTTTCGTTAATAAATATTCGCATTTGCGTCCGCTCTCCTCGTCCTTCCTTCCTGCACACCACCTGACAGTGCTCTTTTTCAGGAATCTCAACTCCAGGCACATACAGCCCAAACTCACATATACTCCCAGATACACCTTTATATATATGTACACACATAATATGGAATGAACAAATACATAGTTCAGTTTTCCTCATGTGTTCCAATCTGTCTCTGACATCCTAACAAATTTGCTTCAAAGTCTCAAGAGGAGATGATTTGGTTTTATTGATTCTAGCTGTGGAGAATTCTACTTTCTATGAATTTGCGAATTTATAAAAGCACTATAAAACATTCAGCACTTTAAATAGGTTTCTACTCTGGATTTAATAGGAATCTGTTACTGCGTGCGAGAATTCCTCTGGCATTTGAATGAGGGACGGCAGTGCACCATGGCTGAAGCTATTAGCAAAATATGCATCTATAATATGATCTGAGCGGCTCTCAGGACCGCAAAAGGTCTTGATTGTCGATCACAAATAATAAAAATTGGCTCTACACCACTACATAGATCACACTTTTTCACCACTCTGATGGATCCCATCTGTGTGATTTAATGCATTGCACAGCCTCCATATGATTGGCTGATTAGACATTTGCATGAATGAGTGGATGCACAGCGAGCACTTAAGAGTCGAACTGTAATTGCAGGAACCTTCACTCATCAACATGATGTGCTAATTTTCCTTTGATGAATTAGATGTGGAACTCAACAGGCTGTCATGACGGCATGTTGAGTCTAATGAAGCGTATGCGAGGGTATGCACTTACGCGTCTTAGCCAAAAGAAGGCAGTAAAGTAGGAAATGGTCTCGAATTTGATATGTTGCGTTCCACTCTTGCCAAGGAAGCCATACGGTCGCAAATAAAGGACCAATGAGACGCATCTGTAATCGACCCTAGAGAACACTGATGTCATTTTTTCGGAATAATACAGCATGATTTGTTGGATATATTTGTTGGAGTTAGCCGTCAGTGTATTTGTTATTGAACTGCAAACTCATATCCCTGACTTTGCATAGGCTGTTTATTCAACCCCTTCATCCTTGTTAAAATAATATCACGCTGCAGAGAGGCAAAAACGTAATATCACCACATTTACGTTTCTACTTCTCTACTTTTTGATCCTTCTTTTTTCTAAATGCTGACGCTTTGGCCTCATATGGAGACACTGCCCATAGTGCATCTAGTGGCCATAGTACAACATTACACAATTTACTGAAAACAACATGGCCGGAATCCCAGTCACAAGTTTCTACAGCCAGTCCAGACGGAAACATGGGCCAAGTAAACATTCTTATCAAATGTTAAATTTAAAACCAGTTTATTTATTTACTTTACTTCACTGTAGGAAGCTTAAATTCTGATCTGAAAAGGCAAGGATAATTTTTAAACATTATAAATGAGCCACTGTTCCTATATGATCCCATTGTTTTTATACTTGTTGGGTCCTACTAATCCTAAATTTCTAAGAGAAATTATAAATGCACTCTAAGCAAAAGTCCAGGTCTCAGTTGCATGAGAATAAAATATGAATTGTATTTGATGTGGCTCTGAATAGTTCATCTTATTTATACTAGCTGCTGTCTGTGCTGCTCTGTGAAGCCAAAGTTATAACATTATATAATGACATAACTCATGAAAACAAAAAATCATGAGTTAAAAAATATAGGAAAAAATACATCACTTAAGGGTTAAAGCCAACAACTGGCCATCGCAATGGACCATTCTGTTCTTATATCCTTCTCAATTCAATCCCTCCTTTTGTTTTTTTTTTTGTTTTTCAGAAAAACCACAGAAAGGGGTTCCGGATCCAGGAAGAATCCTTTGATGTACGTGTTTTTAACCCTCAGCTGAAATGTTTTAAGTGGTTCCTCCGTGGCTTCACTCTAAAAGACCCTTATTTTGCACTCTTATATTGCAGATTGCACTTCCCTGGCCAAACTGTCATTCCTACAGAGGAACATTATCATATTCATTTCTGAATGTGCTTCTCCATCGGTGTGTAATTGGATTGGGGAAACAGCAAAGCGAGGAGGACAGAAAGCATGAAGTCCCACAGTGCAACACTCCTCCACCGAGGACACGGACTCTGTAAATTAACCGTATAGCAACCCGCCATATTCATCAGCCGGGCGCGAAAAAAGCGGCTTTGTTTTCCCATTAGTGTTTCAAGGCACGTTCCTGGTCAATTTCAGCCCACCTCCAAGCTGCTCCGCCCTCACCTCTCGATCACATCAGAGTATGAGCTTTGCCCTCTTCACCAAATAGCTTTTATGGGCCTTGACATTAGCTAACCATATTGATTTCATTCTGTCGTTTCAGCGAGTAGCTTCGGAGGGGGTTTTCTTTGGTTCCCTGGTACACCGGAGAACTTTGCTTTAGAGGAGAATGAAACCCCCTGAATGTAGCTGACTCCAACCTTAGCTCAAATTTTAAAAATACAAAAAATGGGAAGAGTAGTTTGGGAGGGTCATTAGGTGATGTATGGGTTTAGGGGTGGGGCGGAAGTGATAGCTGATTGGGCTGAGCAGTGTACATCTGATAGCCATGAGATCCAGATGATTGAACGTCACCAGGGGGGTGGTATTATTGATTGACTGATTTGCATATCATTGTCTACAGCAAAGTTGAACCTGCAAGGGCACTGTAGAGGCAGAAATTGGCACAATAAAAATGTTGGTTTAAGGTTTAAGGTTAGAAGATGTTTCTAAAAAAAAATAAGCAGGACTGGTTGTTTCACAACTTTAAAGGAACTGTATTATTAATACTATTGATGAAAAAAAAAATATGGTTAAAGGTTTAGTGCCTCCTTAAGGAACTATTGGCCAGTTGTGTCCGCATGCTTCCAATGTTAATAGATCGTCTAAAATATTCTTTTTCAAATAAAAAAATGAGAGACCACTTCAGTTTCTGAATCAGTTTCTCAGATTTTGCTATTTATAGGTATATGTTTGAGTAAAATTAACATTGTTTTTTATTCTATAAACTACGGACAACATTTCTCCCAAATTCCCAAATTAAAATATTGTCAATTAGAGCATTTATTTGCAGAAAATGAGAAATGACTGAAATAACAAAAAAGATACACATCTTTCAGACCTGAAATAATGCAAAGAAAACAAGTTTATCTTCATAAAGTTTTAAAAGTTCAGAAATCAATATTTTATGGAATAATCCTGGTTTTTAATCACAGTTTTCATGCATCTTGGCATGTTCTCCTCCACCAGTCTTACACACTGCTTTTGGATAACTTTATGCAACTCCTGGTGCAACAATTCAAGCAGTTTAGCTTGGTGGTTTCATGGCTTGTGATCATCCATCTTCCTCTTGATTATATTTCAATTACATTTTCAATTTGGTAAAATCAAATAAACTCATAATTTTAAGTGTTTTTTTCCAGAGCTGTATATGAAATTAATTTCGATTTTGTTTTCACCCTTTATTTACAGATTTATGCAATAAAAAACATGACAATCATTTAAAGATGCGCCAATTGGCATGTTAAGCAATTTCTCTGTAGCAGACACATTATTAGTATCAGAATAAAATAGGTGTTTGGTGTAAGATGGTCAAAATGCATGAAAACCAGGGTTATTCCACCAAATATTGATTTCTGAACTTTTAAAACTTTATAAATATGAACTTGTTTTCTTTGCATTATTTCAGGTCTGAAAGCTCTGCATCTTTTTTTTTTTTTTTGTTATTTCAGCTATTTCTCATTTTCTGCAAATAAAAAAATAGATTAGTAGAAAAACTCCAAACTAAATAAAAATGAAATTTTGCCCTTGACTTTCATCGAAAATTAAACAGGTTTCTTTTTTCTTCTCCTGTAAAGTTGCCTTCTTTGGCGATACAAAGGTTTTGCATGGCAGTGATGACATGTAATTGCGCAATAGTAAAACAACATTAATGACTCCAGACCTCTGAGGGTTAATAATGGAGTAATCAGAAATGAACTGAGCATGTCACACTTTTCCCTGCACCTTTTCACTCTAATCTAGGCTATTATGTGGAGGCCAATGGCTCAATTTTGCAAGCCGAGCGTTTCTGTTCTGAAAGCTTGAAAGCAAAGTGCTCTCCACTGAACTAACTACACTTGTGCTGTAATTAGAGCAGAATGCAGGCATATTTTTAGCAGTTTGTATAAAAACCTGTTGGAACTGCAGAGATCAATCAGGTGGCTTTTTTTCTAATGTTCGCTCAGCCACAAAGATCAGATTGTAGTGTAAAAGTGGTGACCTCGATGTGTAAGGAAAGAGAACAGTGCAATCATATCAGCAGGAAAGCTGCTCAGCACCAATGGTGGCCCTTTTTCTTCATAATAACCTTTGGAAATCATGGGCGGATGAGAGAGAGAGAGAGAGAGAAAGAGAGAGAGAGAAAGCGAGAGAGAAAAAAGAGCAACAGTAAAACGGCTTCATTTTTCCCTTTGTCCTACTTTAATCTGGCATTTTCAGCAGCGACAGCTCTTGTCCTTTACGTTCTAGATCATGTCAGGGCAGACTGGAAGTAGGTGCTCGGCTGAGAGGAACCGGACGAGGCCGCCTGAGACCCAGACCCATCTATTGTTCTACCAACATCATCACCATGGTTACTCCAGGGAAGAGGGTCCTCCCCATTTGCCTGAAGGAAAAGCCCACCTCTCTTGCTCTACCTCTCTTTCTCTCTCTCACACACACACACACACACAGCCTGAAAGAGGGTCAACCAAAAATAGGCACCGCTTAGAAAAACAGAATCAAGGAGAGGGGAGTGGCTAAAGAGGACAAAGGCAATGATTCTTATTTATTGCCTGCTGTTGGAAATGTGTGTATGTGTGTGTGTGTGTGTATATATGAATCTAAGTGTGTGTGTGTGTGTTTGTATTTAGGTGTGTGTGATCATGTATACATGTATTCAGGGTGTGTGTTTGTATTTAGGTTTGTGTATAATCATGAATACATGTATTCAGGGTGTGTGTGTGTGTTTGTATTTAGGGGTGTGTGATTATGTATACATTTATACAGTGTGTGTCTGTGTGTGTGTGTTTGTGTTTGTATTTAGGTTTGTGTGTAATCATGTATACATATATTCAGGGTGTGTGTGTGTTTGTATTTAGGTGTGTGTAATAATGTATACATGTATACAGTGTTTGTGTGTGTGTGTGTGTAGGTGTGTGTGTGATAATGTATACATGTATACAGTGTTTGTTTGTATTTAGGTGTGTGTGATCATGTATACATGTATACAGTGTATGTGTGTGTGTGTGTGTGTTTGTATTTGGGTGTGTGTGTATGATCATGTTTACATATATACAGGGTATGTGTGTTTGTATTTAGGTGTGTGTGTGTGTGTGTGTTTGTATATATATATATACTGTGTGTGTGTTTGTGTGTATTTGTGTGTGATCATAAATACATGTATACAGCGTATGTGTGTGTGTGTGTGTTTGTATTTAGGTGTGTGTGTATGATCATGTTTACATATATACAGGGTCTGTGTGTTTGTATTTAGGTGTGTGTGTGATCATGTATACATGTATACAGTGTGTGTGTGTGTGTTTGTATTTAGGTGTGTGTGTATGATCATGTTTACATATATACAGGGTCTGTGTGTTTGTATTTACGTGTGTGTGTGTGTGTGTTTGTGTGTGTGATCATAAATACATACGGTGTGTGTGTGTTTGTATTTAGGTGTGTGTGATCATGTATATATGTATACTGTGTGTGTGCGTGTTTGTGTGTGATCATAAATACATGTATAGAGTGTGTCTGTGTGTGTGTCTGTGTGTGTGTGATCATAAATACATATATATATATTTTTTTTTTTTCATAAAAATGTAAGTATAATGAAAACAAGCAAATGTAATAATTAAATCTGGAGGGGGCAAATTCTTTTTTTACAGTACTGTATAGCATATATAGGAAGGGTACATGCAGAACATTAAACACAGGACTGTAAATATACTGCAAAACACAATAAATACATTTATCAAGCACATGAATTGGTGTCAACACAGCAGGGGAAGAGGCAACAGTGTGTTCACTAATCTGAATGCCTCAGGGGAACAAGCTGTTGTTGAGTCTAGTGTTGGTGGAATGTAGGCTCTGGTATCTATTCCCAGTGGAGGAGAGGAGGAAGAGTCCTTGTGGGGTGAGTGGAAACAGCAACAGTACTTGCTGGAGGCGGCGGTTTTGGAAGTTGGGGTTCATGATGACTTAAAACTTAAAATCTATTTTTGCTCATATTTTTCAACCAATTTTTGCTATGGCCTTTTGTTCAATCAGCGGTAACCTTTTCTTTTACAGGCCCCAAAGTTCTAGGTATTAACCAGGTAATTGTCACGTACAAACTCCAAAGTACTAGGTAATTATTTTGGTTTACAAGATGGTAAGAACAAGCACAGTTTAACTTAATTACACTAACATATCTCACAAATTCTAGACATTAACCAGTTAAGTGTGAAGTACAAACCCCAGTAACATGATGATGAGAACCAATACAGTCTCCTTAAACTGAAGAAAGCAGAGCTCTAGTTTTACTGAGTTACCTGAATTTACAACTGATGACAGGACCAAAAAAGTTAGGCAAAAAATTAAACATAAAAATACAGAACCCTCAGTGAGTCTGAAGGCAAGGAAAAACTCCCCCAGAGCTGGAGAAGGAAGAAACCTTGGGAGGACCATCCTATCACTGGTCAAACAGCTTTTAAATGAATTTTATTATATATATTATATATATCTGCGATGGATTGGCGGCCTGTCCGGGGTGTATCCTGCCTTCCACCCGATGCCTGCTGGGATAGGCTCCTGCCCCCCACCCCCCTCCCCCCCACCCCGCGACCCTTCACGGACACATCGGTTGACAATGAGATGAGATGAGATATTGTATATATATATATATATATATATATATATATATATATATATATATATATATATATATATATATATATATATATAATATCTCATCTCATCTCATTGTCAACCGATTTGTCCATGAAGGGTCGCGGGGGGGGGGGGGGGGGAGCAGGAGCCTATCCTACATATATAATATATTCAAATAATAATATATTGAAATGTATAGCAGCACCAGTAATGTTAGCAGTTAGAGTTCAGGTAAATTTAGATGTAATCGGTAATGGAGAGTGAACAGGTAATCCGAGGCATGTTGTGAAACTAGATGATGAACAGCTGATATGTGGTGGGTGATGGGGAAAGCTGACTTCAGAAACTTCCATCAGTCAACTTGATAAAAAAAAAAATAGCAATTTGAACCTTTTTCCAATTTAATTATTACAGTACACAGACACCTTTGCTTTTTTCAGTATTTCTCAGAATCTGCTACAGGGTAGATCAGTGGCACTGCGAGTAAAATCAAGACAAGACTGAAGACTTTTTTTACGGCAAATAAGCTTTTAACTCCTTCCCCATGTAAATCACTGATGTGCAGCAACAAATGAATAAAAATATATAAACAAACACAATATAGACACGGGAAACAAACAAGAGAAGTGTTCGTGATCCACAGCATGCCACCTCATCTGTCAAGCATGGTGGATGTAGTGTTTGTAGTGTGTGTGGGTGTGTATGGCTGAGAATGAAGCTGGTTCTGTATTTGTTTTAAAGACAAAGACTGGAGGCTATAGGAATATATTATCATGATTATAAAATCCTATAAAACTTAACAACAAAAAGGGCTGGGTAGCCTTTCACAGTGCAGATAGACAACGACTCAAAGCCCCTAAAAAGGATTTAAACCAACAATTTGTTTCTACTTAAATACACACACACATTTTTTTTACGCAAAATTGTATATATCCAAACACTCTTCAACTATTTTGAGTTAATTTTTTTTTTTCGCCACATATACAATCAAACTAAGATATTTGATTTCAATCAGCTTAGAGTTTATCCTGTTGCCATTGACATCTTCTTTTCTATTGGCTTTTGGCACAATCCATTTGCATTCTGGGTGTGTCCCCCAGTTTCTGACAACCAACATCAGTGTGTAGTGATTCCCCCTATTATATCTTAGCCTACATTGTAGATCATGTATTATGATTAAGTGCCTGGTTATGCTGTAGGCTGTACTATTGTAATTCAGGCTTACAATGCAATTTGGATGTACAGTAAGGATGTGCTGCCTGTAATTGTGCTTGCACTGCATATACGGTATGTTCCTTCATGTGCGTTTGTGTGTGTGTGTGTGTGTGTCTTCTTTTCTGTTAATAGCTCTATTTCCAGCACGTCTCCCAGGGTGTGCACACGATTACATGATCTGTAATTAAACTCTATTTTCATCTGTATATAAAACTTGTTTCAGTCAACTGCAAACAGCACATCTATGCATCCTATCAAAACCAACCCACAATGCTGAACTTTAGTTCAGTTAACCCTAAACACTTTGTTATATTTTGTCTAGATTGTAAATTATATTGGGAAAATATGCTCTGTTTGTTTTGTCTGTCGAATTCTCTCATTGGTCTGGTGAGGGGGTTTGTGTAGTTGTGTGTATTTCTGTTTATTTTATTAAGATGTGGTTGGTTATGGTTTTATTAGCTGTTTTGTTGTATTGTTATGTTGTTGTACACTCACCCATGATTCTATATTCCCTCTAAAGAAACCCAGTAAATCCATACTACTTCATGAATTTAAACATTGTCTGAGAGCAGGTCTGCACAGAGAGCCTCCTATCAAATTCTGTTTCAGCCTGACCCTAGACAGAGTCATAGCAAGGGTCAGGGATTATATATATATATATATATATATATATATATACACTACCGTTCAAAAGTTTGGGGTCACATTGAAACGTCCTTATTTTTGAAGGAAAAGCACTGTACTTTTCAATGAAGATAACTTTAAACTAGTCCTAACTTTAAACAAATACACTCTGTACATTGCTAATGTGGTAAATGACTATTCTAGCTGCAAATGTCTGGTTTTGGTGCAATATCTACATAGGTGTATAGAGGCCCATTTCCAGCAACTATCACTCCAGTGTTCTAATGGTACAATGTGTTTGCTCATTGGCTCAGAAGGCTAATTGATGATTAGAAAACCCTTGTGCAATCATGTTCACACACCTGAAAACAGTCTAGCTCATTACAGAAGCTACAAAACTGACCTTCCTTTGAGCAGATTGAGTTTCTGGAGCATCACATTTGTGGGGTCAATTAAACGCTCAAAATGGCCAGAAAAAGAGAACTTTCATCTGAAACTCGACAGTCTATTCTTGTTCTTAGAAATGAAGGCTATTCCATGCGAGAAATTGCTAAGAAATTGAAGATTTCCTACAACGGTGTGTACTACTCCCTTCATAGGACAGCACAAACAGGCTCTAACCAGAGTAGAAAAAGAAGTGGGAGGCCGCGTTGCACAACTAAGCAAGAAGATAAGTACATTAGAGTCTCTAGTTTGAGAAACAGACGCCTCACAGGTCCCCAACTGGCATCTTCATTAAATAGTACCCACAAAACACCAGTGTCAACATCTACAGTGAAGAGGCGGCTGCGGGATTTTGGGCTTCAGGGCTGAGTGGCAAAGAAAAAGCCATATCTGAGACTGGCTAATAAAAGAAAAAGATTAAGATGGGCAAAAGAACACAGACATTGGACAGAGGAAGACTGGAAAAAAGTGTTGTGGACGGATGAATCCAAGTTTGAGGTGTTTGGATCACAAAGAAGAACGTTTGTGAGATGCAGAACAAATGAAAAGATGCTGGAAGAATGCCTGACGCCATCTGTTAAGCATGGTGGAGGTAATGTGATGGTCTGGGGTTGCTTTGGTGCTGGTAAGGTGGGAGATTTGTACAGGGTAAAAGGGATTCTGAATAAGGAAGGCTATCACTCCATTTTGCAACGCCATGCCATACCCAGTGGACAGCGCCTGATCGGAGCCAATTTCGTCCTACAACAGGACAATGACCCTAAACACACCTCCAAATTGTGCAAGAACTATTTACAGCAGAAGCAGGCAGCTGGTATTCTATTGGCAATGGAGTGGCCAGCGCAGTCACCAGATCTGAACCCCATTGAGCTGTTGTGGGAGCAGCTTGACCGTATGGTACGCCAGAAGTGCCCATCCAACCAATCCAACTTGTGGGAGCTGCTTCTAGAAGCGTGGGGTGCAATTTCTCCAGCTTACCTCAACAAATTAACAGCTAGAATGCCAAAGGTGTGCAATGCTGTAATTGCTGCAAATGGAGGATTCTTTGATGAAAGCAAAGTTTGATGTAAAAACAATGTTATTTCAAATACAAATCATTATTTCTAACCTTGTCAATGTCTTGACTCTATTTTCTATTCATTTCACAACGTATGGTGGTGAATAAGTGTGACTTTTCATGGAAAACACAAAATTGTTTGAGTGACCCCAAACTTTTGAACGGTAGTGTATATATATATATATATATATTTATGTCCTCATACAGTACCTGTGGTTGGACACTAAATGCAGCATACAGCAGTTATCACATACATTTTCACACTGTGAGACAACATTTGCCTGGAAAACACAGAGATATAAATCTGGAAGGAACTAAAATAATAAGATGATCGCTGATCGTTGATTGAAAACTGTGAGTAATTCACCCTCTAATTTTCTGACAAAAGAAAAAAACACTGATACTGTGGATCCTGAGCAGAATAAAATAACAGAGGAGCCCCAATAAAACAGATAGTAAGTCCAGAATGTACTTTTGGTCAGAACATTCATACATCCACTTTTATCTAACACACTAAACATACAAAATGAGTAGTATGTGTAGTATGTGGATGTATAATGTCTTTTTAACATTTATTTATAAGTTGTGTGATGGTACAGTATAAAGCAGGGGTGTCCAAACTTTTTTTGTTGGGGGCCAGAAGGAGAAATATATTTGAAGTCATGGGCCACAGACTCTGTAATAAAACAAATAATGAAATATACCACTTTAAGTAATACATTTTCCTGATTATTTCATTTACACACCATTTTACTTGATTTACTATCTTTATCTTTGACAGTGTTGTGTAAACTAAGATTTTTCAAATTGATGTTTAATTTCATGATGTCTCTTAATATTAAACTCCTTAATTACGGCAACTTTTAGACTTTCTGCGCTAGAAATGCGCACTCTCTCTGCTTTTGGACTCTTTGCCCTGTTTTTCTGCGCTAGAAATGGGCACTCTCTCCGCTTTTAGACTCTTTGGCTCGTTTCTGACAACTAGCGTTCAAACTTTGAATCTCAAATTATAAAAACCTGCTTAACAGCGGGCCAACTTTCATTCTATTTCTAAAATACCTCGCGGGCCGTTCCAAAAAAGGAAACGGGCCGCAAATGGCCCACGGGCCGTAGTTTGGACACCCCTGGTATAAAGTGAGTTTTGATTTCTCCTAAGCTTTCTTCCTCCTCTGAGGGAGTTTTTTCTTGGCTCTGTTGCTTACTGAAGGTTCCATGTTGTATGTTCATTGTTTGTTGTTGTTGTTGATTCTCTGTTCTGCAACCACTTTTCTGTAAAGTTGCTTTGCTGCTATTAAAGTGCTATTTAAATGAATTTGATTTGATCAGGAGGACGTCTATGAAAACATTTACACATCCCCTCAGTAATAAAACTCATGCATTTATATGGCAATGAAATGGCCCGAGGTTGAGAGAGTTTAGTATGTTTGGAACAGACCCTGATACAGGTGCTCAGAGACTAAATATAGCACAGGGCCAAAAGACATTTTCTGACCTGAGGCGACATCTGGCTGGAATTTAGTCTGGATTGGACAAAATTATCACGACAGATGAGTTAAAACAGTATACAGGTATTTTGGCCTGTGTTTTCCACAACGGACAAAATAGAAAAACACAGACATGATAAATCCTGATGGAAATAAAAACACAATTCCTTGAGGAATTACCCAAGGAACCTATTGTAAATTAAATCCCATTCAGAGAGCACTAAATAAAGAAACATGCACCCAAACCATCCATATCTCTGCCATTTTGTGGAGGGGAAAGCATAACCATAATATTTTACCCAGAGAAATTGCTTGGTAATGAAGCTCATGTAAAGCAGCCATATCATACAGTTTGTTGCTGAGGCTGTAATACAGTTCAGACAATGCAGATAAGTTGGGTGTCAGGTAAGATGTTAGCCCAAGAGCTAGTTATTTGTCTTGTCTTGTCTTGCCTAGTTACCTATGCTCTAAATAGATCCAAATAACATGGGCTCTCTCTACAGTGTGCAGAGTGTAATTCACACTTACAGCACTCTTGTGAAGTCAAGTGCCCTCCTGGCACAAATCTGCTGGAAAAACAAAGAGCCAGCACACCTTTAACACAAGAGAATTATCTCAACTGTATCACTAATTTGTCCTTTTTTGCGTGATATGTTTTCTTTACGTTTAAAAAAAAATAAACTGAGACTGAACCAAGATATTTCTTTAGTGTCTATGATAAAACTATCATAAAACAGCCTGTTTACACAGTAGCACTATTAGCTTTCATCAAAAAAACTAAGAAAATAAGTCCCACATAAAAATATAGTAAAACAAAAACACAGTATTAGTAAAAATCCAAGTTTGTATTTAAAACTAGGCTTACAAAACCATAGTATAAGACTGTAATATGCCGTAAACAACAAAACCTGGACTACAACACTATGAAGTAACGTTATGATTATAAGGAAAGCTAGACTAGTTTGTATAACACAAGTCCTAAAAGAAGCTATCCAACTTGGTGTTTGTTTATTAACCTACGTTTTTTTTGTAGCTCATGCTAACGAGTAAAAGCTATTTCAGTATTTTGTCTCATCTGGTCTCTAGCTTGGTTGCCCTCTCCTCTCTTCTTCCCTGCTTCCTCAGACTGTTCTGTCTCTTCGTTCTCTTCACATCCTTTGCAAGAATGATCCTTAATTGACAAATTGAACCAGACTCTCTGTATTTGCTTCTCCAATGGGCCATTTTTGTAGTCCTTGTAATAGAACTGTTTTTAGCTCAGTGGCGCAGAGATAAGAAATGAGCTTGATGCTGTTCTATCTATTTAAACCTTAATGGAGTGGTGCAGAGATTGTGAAGCTGTAATTTTCTAGTCTATAATTATCTATCGGTACCTAGATCCTATCTAGATGTGAATGTAAATAGCTGATGGAATCGTGGTTTAGCATTGCTAGCTACTTTATTATCAGCGTCCACAGCAGTATCCATTTTTTCAGACTGCAATCTCCTCAAATATGAGACACTATTTGATACGCAATGACCGGAAAACTCTTGAAACTCTTGACTCTCAGTCGAAGCAGAGAAATAAGGTGACTAGATGCTCTTTAAAGAATACACTTCTTCAATTTCTCTAATTTTATCAAAGAAAAACATAATTTTTTTGTATTTAGTTATGTCCTTAATATGGAGACCTCAATATTTTTTAAGAAAACATGACATGACAAGTTATCAAGAAATCCATGGCCCTTCAGGGCTTCAATAAAGAAAATCATTTCAGTTGATCAATTCTATACGTTAAACAGATTGGATTTCAGTGACATGTCATCAGGGTTTGGTATGAGGCTAAAAGGTCAAATGTTGTGCGCACCATAAATAGGACTTGGTTCATATGCGTATCTGCATTTTTTTTCCAAAGCAATTTCCTGTAGGTTGGAAAAAATGCAACTGATTGCTGAGCCAACTGTCCTGCCTGTTATCAGTACAGTGGAATGGATTTGCCCTACAGAGCTACTGTCAATATACTGTTAGAGTCTTATCAAGAGAAGAATCAGTTAAGTCCTCATGGAGTTTCAGACCGATAACAAATGAATAATTTGGCTTAAGACAGACAATCAGCCGGCAGCTACAGTATTTAATTGTGCAATGGTCCAGTTGCGATTCTAGACACCCTAGCACTCTCTCACACATGACCTTCCTGGAAATTGAGAGCCATTCTTGAAATTCCATCATGGCTCTTGTGCGTCAGCTAAGCCATCCAACATTGTTATGAATGCAAGGAATGGAAATAGCTAATTTTATATACCAGGAAAATGCTTGGCTCAACTCTAGACTTCTGGCCTTGGGGCGACATCAGCTGTATGGGTCTCTGCTATGCAGTGTTGTATGCAGTTTACTGGTAACTAGTTACCAGTAAAAGTAACTATTGTGTTACATTTTTTATTCGCCCCGTTATAAAAATGAACAAAAGAAAATAAACGATGTAATTACTATTGTTATTAGAAAAATAACTAACAAAAATAAACCCAAAATGTTGACAAAAATATAATCTAACGAATTTCAAGAAATAGAAACGAAAAACTACACACGACCATAGAAAATAATTGAGACTTTTAATACTGAAAAAAAAAAAACGGAAAACCAAATAAGCATCTGGGGATGAAATTAAACAAACCAAACCACACTCAAAGAAAAAATGTATATATAAACAAAACAAAAGAATGGACAAAAACAACACTCTAATGACCATTAAAATTGTATTAATATAACAGTTTAACAGCTGGATCAAACAGCTTCACCAAGGAGGAAAAGAGAAAACAGCAGATACCGGAGCAGCTAAAGAGAGCTTAACGTCCTTAAAACGGAACTTGGCCTGTCCACGTCTGAAAAGACGCAGTTTTCCACAATCCATGATGAGGAAACAGCAAACATGTGGAAGAAGGTGCTGTGGTCAGATGAGACCTTCAGATGAGTTGAACTTTTTGGCCTAATAAAAAGTAACACTGCTCATCACCCTAAACACACCATCCCAACTGTAAAACATGGTGTTGGCAGCATCATGCTGTCTGGATTTATTTCTTCAACAAAGATAGGGAAGCTGGAAAGAGTTGATGGGAAGATGGATGGAGATGTATACAGGGAAATCTTGGAAGAAAATCTGTTGGAGGCTGCAAAAGTCTTGAGTCTGGGAAGGAGATTCACCTTCCAACAAGACGATGACCCTTAACATACAGCCAGAGCTACAGTGGAATGATTTAGATCTGAGAATATTCTTGTGTTAGAATGACATAGTCAAAGTCCTGACCTAAATTTCATTAAACATCTGTGGCAAGACATTAAAAATTGCTGTTCAGAGACGCTCTCCATCCATTCTGGCTGAGCTTGAGCTGTTGTATAAAGAAGAATAGGCAAAAATCTTAGTTTTTAGATGCACAAAGCTGGTAGAGACAAACCCTAAAAGACTTGCAGCTGTAATTGCAGCGAAAGTTGGCTCCATTAATACTTTTGCACGTCACACTTTTAAGATTTTTATTTGATTCAAATTTTGAAAACCATGTATTATTTTTAGTTCCACTTTACAATTATGTGCTACTTTGTGTTATTCTATCACTTAAAATCTCAATAAAATACACTTAAGTTTATGGTTGTAAGGTGACAAAATGTGCTTAGCGATGCTGTCATGAAAATAACAATTTTTTGAGAGAAGGAACATGCCTGAAACCCATCTTCTCAATCTAAGATCCTATAAATACGATCTTTAATTTGCTAACATGTTTATGTTTAGTCTTCATAACCCTCCACCACCCCATGCTCTCTCTCTCCCTTTAAACCAGACTGGAGTCCAGCTGTGGAGTAGACCTTCATTAGAGGCCAGTTTCCTGCAGAGCACCTCCTAATGGGATCTATGGCCTCGTTCACACCTGCCATTAACATGTGTCTGGGTGATGCATAGCAATTCACACCAAGCATTTCAGTGTATCTCCTGTGACCACATATGATCGGATTTCTCACATCATTTCCTCCGGAGGAGGGGCTGCTTATGGTATAAACGGAGATGGGGTGGCTAGTTTTGCTTGTGCACCAGCCATGAGTTTCACCATTATCCATTAGCATTATATGTAGAGTGTTTAGCTTACCCATGCGGACGGTGGACGGGGTGGTTTCACAGGTATTATGTATGGTTCAGCAGTGATACTGTCAATGCGGATGCTGCTTTGCTGTCAGGGATGAACTGAGACGCATCAGTATTCACATTACAAAAACGATGTGGCCATGTGTATCTCAGACCACCCTTGAATCTGATCTGTGTATTTTGTTCACACCAATGCATGTTAAAGCGGTGACAAACCCTAAAACATATAAAGAAATGTGTTTCTTTAAAGTAATAAAATATATTAGTGCTACGTAAATATATCTGTTAAACATGTTAACTGTTAAACAATTGCAGTGAATTAAAGAAGACCACAATAAAAAATACTACTTTATTTCCTCAGAAGTCAGTACATTATACATTATATGAAACCTCCGACCATTCTGATCCCTCACGTTTATCTCTCCGGCAGTTTTCTCTCTCGTTTCTCTGGTAAGAAATGCTGCTTGATCAGAAACCCATTAGCCATAACCCACACCAGCTCAGCCCAGTCAGCTCTCCCTCCATGCCCCACCCCTAAACCCATACATCACTGTAATGTTCCTCCCAATCTACTCCTCACATTTTTTTTTATTTTTTTTTAGCTGAGGGTAGTGTCACCTAAAATCAAGGGGTTTAGTTACCCTTTAACGTCAAGTGTAAACAGGGTCTAAAGGAGTCCTGTACTTTTTTGTAAGTGACTAGAACCAGCTTTTTGTCCGGTTGCACACTAAAATGACTTGTGTGGCACAGTTATTTAAACTGATACAGAAAGAATATAACCTCTAATCAAGTCTCCAACACACTAAAGACATTTTCTTCTTTACGCACATTTTTCATTTTTTAAAACGGCACTGGGCGGCACGGTGGCGCAGTGGGTAGCACTTCCGCCTCACAGCAAGACGGCCTGGGTTCGATTCCCGGCTGGGGCGACCCGGGTCTTTCTGTGTGGAGTTTGCACGTTCTCCCCGTGTCTGCGTGGGTTTCCTCCAGGTTCTCCGGTTTCCTCCCACAGTCCAAAGACGGCACGTTCAGGCTAATTGGAACTAGGTTGAAATTGCCCCTTAGGTGTGAGTGTGTGAGTGAATGTGTCTGTGTGTCTGTCTGTGTCTGTCTGCCCTGCGATGGATTGGCGGCCTGTCCAGGGTGTATCCTGCCTTCCGCCCGATGCCGGCTGGGATAGGCTCCTGCACCCCCCCCCCCGCGACCCTTAATGGATGAAGCGGTTGATAATGACTTGACTTGACCTGACTAAAACGGCACTTTTTAAATGCACTGAACATTTCAGCATAACACACAACAATCTGACATAAAGTCTGACATAAATGATTCCATATCAAAATACTGGCATTCAAAATAACACAACATGAGCTAATCGGCTAATATATGTGCCACCTGTCCAAACACCACTTGAATCAGGAAGTAAGCACTATAAAAAGACCACAGGTAAATATCCTTTTAATATATATTTCTTTTGAACAATTCTTCTGTAATTTTCAGTTTCAGTTTAAAAGCATATTTTTTGTTCACTCCAATGTCAATATATCTGTAAATATTTTTCAATTACTTGTTTGGTGAAAAAAAAACAGCACCACGTGTGTGTACCTACAAACATTTATGTGCATGTGAATAATCTGAAAAAAAACATCTGCATCTACAATTTGAACTATATTAGTATCATGGCAAAGCTTACTAAAGATGAGAGCGCTTTTCATCATCCCCAACAGTGTATAGTTGGTTAGACGAAGTGTTTCAGAAGGCTATAGGTAGTTTTGAATGCAGTGCTTTATTTTGCAGAATTTATAAGGTATTTTGAAGTGCAGTTTGTATGTGTGGTTTTGCAAATTGTGTTAAGTATTTTGATAAGTTTACAGCAATTGTAAAAAACTGTAAACCCTACAAGTTATTCCTTACGCTGGCATATCAACCAGTTAGGACAATGCAAAATACAATTACTGACAATTTGACAATCTTATAAATATGTTAGTAATTAACAACAACCTTTAATGTGGTTTATGTTTTTGTTTTTTTTACCAGGATTAACCAGAAAAGCAATAGCCAGAAAACCTCTATAAATGGTTTACTACAAGTGAATCAAACCCAAATTATTACAAAATTAATCCTAAGCTATATCCAGACAGGATTAGTTGCTTAGGGGGTCCTGAGGTAATTTTATTTTTTACGAGGGGTCCTCTGTGATTTTATTCTCGTCCGGAACGACCATGTATGTGTTTTTCTCAGCCGTCCTCTGAGAAAATTACAGGATGAATTACTGACTGTTTTTCACTAAACTCTGTGGTTGTAAGGTAATTTTAGTCCCTCAAACTCTCTCAATTTTTTCACCTCGCATTTAATTAAATAGCTATTTTTCACTGCTACGCATTGTAATTACACTTTGAGCGCACGTTTTCACGGAAATCCATGTAAACACAACAGCGAGTGGAAATGAAGGAATTTTATCACTGAGTAAAAGTGTAAAATATTTTTCACAGATGTCCCCCAAAACTGTGTACTTGTTCACTACTAGAACTGGATGCACTCTTTTTGAATGTGTACAAACCTTTTCTGGCCAATTCATTTTACCACATTCTAGGAGGACATAAAGTGCTTTAAGATGAATGCCACCCAGTGGAATTCTTTAAAAAATCCACACATCTGTGAAGAAAGCAACCCGTTAGAGTGAGGGCTAGTGGGAAATAACTTTAATTGCCATTATCCAAGTGCTGTGAGTCTCACAACAAATGATACTGCAACTGACCTTCTGCTCTAGGGGAATAATCCAGCTGTCAGGAGCTGCAGGATTAGTAGGAGGACTTTGCCCTCCAGTGGGGAAGGAGGTGTACTGCTGAGGAGCCGGAGCGTCCGTGGCTGGATGTAATATATGGAGCTAGCTGAGTGAGTGATGGCTTTATGCTACAGGTCATGGCCGCTCTCTGCTGTGTCACATGTAGGTGGGGAAATGAAGCTGTAAAAATTCAGCCAAGCAAGCTAATGGTGCCAAAGTGACAAGTGGCCATGATCTGGGGCTCATCCCACCGTGTCTAATGACGAGTGTGTGTACGAGTCTCTCTCCATCAGGGGTCAGTCATGATGGTGCGCTGAGGTAAAGCTTAATGACAGGGTGGAGGATGTTAGCCAGAATGTACAGCAGCACTGCATGCTATAGCGACTGTGAGCTCTCCCTTCACGCCTCACTGCAGCAAGCTGTTAGAGGAACGTGGCTGAGCATATAGTATGACTTACTGAAACTATAAAAGTGAAAATAAAACTTTGTGTAAAGCCGTTTTAGCAGTGGCGTGCAGTGAATATAGCGGGTACCCCTTCTGCAACCACCCCCCATACCCCCCTACCTCGCCGCCGACCGACCGACACATAGACAAATATTACAATAACTACATATTCTCTCTCTTGACTTAGTTATATTAACTTAATACAAATCAACAGCCCACAAGTACAGCTACAAACTACAAAAATATACAATAGACTCAACAATAAATGCTTAAATTGCCTACAAGTACAACCGTTCAACAAAGATCACTCATTTGTATGTACAGTACGCCAGAGCAGTCAAAACATTAGGTACACACAAAAACTCACCAGTCAGGCGGCCTGTTATTGTGATTTAGTTGCACATTGAAGGAAAGCCTTTAAAAAGGGTTTTTTAATATAATATGACACAATATGTGTCTCATTTGCAGCCACAGTTCCATGATAGTTAGCTAACTATTAAATTAATCCAGCATTAATTTACGACTAAGCAACGCGTAACACCTTTAACACAGCGATGAGAAGGGGTTACATAGCCATGGCCCCGCCCCCGGAGTGAAAATCATGAATCTGATTGGTTAGACTTGCTTCGACTTTGCTAATAGACTCATTACTACACCCTTCTCAAAATCAGGAAAAGGAGCACGCAGTCACGTGGGGGCAGAAGCCATTTTAAAAAGCTTTCATTGGTTAAAACCGCTGTCAGTCAGATAAGAGACCTGTAGCAACTAAAAAAACACAGACTAATGCTTTGAATTAGTTGCTGTTTTTTATTTTAGTTAATTTATAAAATAAATTCTTACACTTACAATAGCTATGATATATATATATCCTGCTTAAAAATTATGTAATTATTTACATGCATTTATTGTCACCCCTTCTCTGAAGGGTTAGAAGGGCCTCACTGCACACCACTGCGTTTTAGACAACATGTGTTGTTCCCTCATGTGCTCATTCCGATTTAGACATTGTCGTTTCTGGCCCTGCTTTAAAGATCAAAGATTCTCCTCATTTAATCCTAGTGCAGCAGAAAATACTTTTCCTTTTTGACTTAACAGCTGTAAAAAAGCTGCTGATCAGCTAAAGGAGTCTAAAGACATCAATGGATTTTGTCAAAGCTTGATATCATTTCAGTAGAACTTTCCATTGCCCATATGTAACACTTTATTAACATTTTTAAAATCTTGTTATAAACTTTATCTCAAGCTGCACGCTGCATATTTCTGTTAAATGGAAAATGTATCTGTTTTATCTGTAGTAGTTTTAAATGTTGTAAATGTATGTGTACTGTTGTAAATATTTTAAAATGTTGCTTTTTTATAATCTATTAACATACAATTTTTTGTTTAATTGTTTACAAAAAATCCTAAACTTGAAACTAGAATTGCCACCTGTGTCTGACAAAAAAACAGGAAACTGTCATACTGACAGCTGCCCACAAATATTCGATACTTGATGTAATAGATTCAGAGACGGCTTTGAGAAGTAGGGTTGTTTAAAGCTAAGAATATTTCAAATACATTAATTATGAGAAGGAAGTGCTGCGCACCTGCTTATCTGTGCTGGCGTGAGCTTTGCTTGTGATTAAAAGAGATTTTTATTTTTCTGGGACCAAATATTAAAAAGAGGCACAGTCCTGGGAAAACCGGGACAGGTGGCAACTCTGCTTGGAACACAAAGAATGGGATCATGCTTTTGGGATGAACAAACTCACAACAGAGGAGGACCAATTTAGATGTCGTGTACTCACTCCTTTATTAAAGGAACCATAAGGATTACCTTTTTTCGGACTATCGTATTTGTTTTTTTCCGGATTTTGTCTAAGGGTGAGCACTTGAGATTAGCAAGCACTTAGCCAGCTCTGGTAAGCAGTGCTAGCCAGCTGCGGTTAGCAGCGCTAGTAAATGCCGCCTACTAAACTGAGAAACCCTTAGTGTTCCGGTAACCCATGGTGCTAACAGCTAGCGGTTCCTTCCATGTAGCTTGTTTTAACATGGTAAATGCACAGACCACAGATCTGATATATTCACCTCTAAACAACGAAAGAGCTAGCACTGCAGTTAGCGGCTAATGCTAATGCTGCAGCACTCAGCCTCAGCACTGGAGAAACTTAATTGAAACTCTCTTATAATGCTGTACTTCAGTGGAGTGGCTTTTCTTCTCCTTACAACCTGACCAAAAGAATTCATACATAAGGCGCACTGTTGATTTTTGGGAAAATAAAAGGAGTGTTAGTGTGCCTTATACTCCGAAAAATTCGGTATATAGTCTGTAGTCAGCATTTTCTTATTTGAACCATTACTTCTTTGGAACGTCACGGTAATCTGTGTGGGTTGTGGTATCTGAATCTGCCCACCGCCATTCCCCAAGGCAACTTCACAAGAGAAGAAAAGAACCCTGTACACCTTCGATAACGGCAATGAAAAATATTTATATATATTTATTCCAGGTCATTTAGGAGCATTTATTTTAGTCTATTTATCATGGAATTCTGAAATAATATAGAAGGACACTTTCTGGTCAAGGCAAAAATGTAGATGGATGCACAAGGTTTTTTGCATGCCAGTGAAAAACACCATGTAAGTTTAAACAATAAAGCATTAGACCAGCTTTGGTTAACAACCCCACTGGTGCCAGGGTGGTTCTATGCAGGTTTACTTTGTTTTGACATCACAATAAGGGAGCTATCCAAGCGGCTCATAGAAGCATACGATTCCTCACACCAAACTCTGTCAGATGACTGACAGAAAACGGGTGGATGGATTTTTTTTTCATGCTTGGAGACCCAAATGGAAATACAAACGCATGCAAAAAGTGAGTTTTGCATATTATGCTCCCCTTAAGAATTTGTGAGACTTTTGACTTGCTCATTAAGCCTGTCTTAGCTGGTCTGCCAAAGTATTGTATACAAAATAGTCAGCAGCACAAACTGCTGTTGCTGTCCATACTGCCACAACCATTAACATTTTTTTCAAACTTTTCATGGTGTTTATTATTATTATTTTTTTGTAATATTACACAACTGCACTACTGCTTTTGGGCAAAAAAAGAACAATACACTGAATCATCTTGTGCATATAAATGGAATGGAATGCACACTCACACAGCACAACTGACACAAGTGCTGGACAGAAGCTGGAGTATCCTCACTGATTTTTAAGTGTACACCATATCGAAACATTGCTGTGTTGATGCTGTCATACAAAAGCACCTCAAGTAGCCTTTGCTAGTAGGGTAGGCAAAAATGACTGTCTGTCAAATGCAGCTAATCTCATAAATATTGCATTAGCGTCATGATTTACTTAATCCGATAGCCTGGATGGGGTTGGTGGAAAGATAACGCCATTCATTAACGACTCTGACAGCTTTAATTTCAGTGCCTTTGGAATGTCTGGGGTTTGTGAAGATTCATGTGATTCATAATGCTGAGTTACTGTTTAATAAATGGAACTGCAGGGTTAGAGTGAATTAGACCTCATCCAGGACCTTGTTTGGCTATTCTGCACGGTTGCTTCTCTTATTGACTTCCCTGCTTCAGATTTAGTCTGTGCCTCCAACAGAATAATGCAGCCTCTAAAGAGAATCACAGTAGGCATGCTAATCGGTTTAAGATGAATGACTGTGAGCTCCTGCAATATGCAGTATGTCATTAACCCATAAGAGCCTATAGATACAGTTTTTGAATATTCAAATAATTGAATCAGTTTCAGTCCCATATTTTATTTTTCTTGTTGTGGAAAATAGTCTCTTTAGCATTTTGTTTATATTTTAATAATTAAAAACTCTGATGTAACACACATCACAGCACCTATTTCTGTCACAAACAGTCCAGGACAGGACAGACAGGATGAGACAGGTGCGAAGTAGCAAAAAAATGTGAGTTCTAATAAACAAAAACTGGGTCGTTTACAGGAATAAACAGAATCAAAGGCTAGGCTAAACTCGTAAAACAAGAAAACAAAGCAAAAGGTCAAACTAGACTAAACAGGACTGGAAAACAGGACAAACACTGTGACAAAACAAGGGATAAATATACAGGGGGGAACAAGTCAAAGTCAAAAGTCAAAGTGGTTTTTATTGTCATTTCAGCTATACCTCCAGGGACCATGGTGCACATAAACACAGTGTAGACAGAACAATAGTGCAACAGTACAAAAGTGCAGACAGACAATACAACACCATACAGACAAAGAATAATAAATAACAAGACAGTGTGCAAATTTTGCAGTGTGTAAAAAGGACCAGGTGAGGTAGTAATTACTCTATTACACAGTGTGCAATAGAGTCCAGTGAGGTAGTAGGGTTTTTAGTGCTTTCCATTTTCTGGGGTAAGTGGGGTAAGAGTGTGTGTGCATGTACAGAAAAACCATCAGTTCAGTCTCTGCAGTTAAGGAGTCTGATGGCTTGGGGGTAGAAGCTGTTGCAGAATCTGGTCGTGCTGGACCGGATGCTGCGGTACCTTCTTCCCGAAGGCAGGAGGGAGAACAGTTCGTGTGAGGGATGAGTGGGGTCATTCACAATGCTGGTTGCTTTGCGGATGCTGCGGGTGGTGTAAATGTCCGTGATGGAGGGGAGAGAGACGCCGATGATCCTCTCAGCTGTCCTCACAATACGCTGGAGGGTCTTGCGGTCAGAGACGGTTGCAGGTCCCAAACCAGGCAGTGATGCAGCTGCTCAGGATGCTCTCAATGGTCCCTCTATAGAAGAGTGTGAGGATGGGTGGAGGGAGACCGGCCTTTCTCAGCTTCCGGAGGAAGTAGAGATGCTGCTGGGCTTTCTTGGCTGTAGAGCTGGTGTTCAGGGTCCAGGTGAGGTTATCTGCTAAGTGGACACCAAGGAACTTGGTGCTCTTAACAATCTCCACAGAGGACCCGTCGATGTTGAGTGGAGAGTGGGTGTGTTGTGCTCTCCTGAAGTCAACAACCATTTCCTTTGTCTTGTCCACATTCAGGTGAAGGTTGTTGACTGCACACCAGTCTGTCAGCCGCTGCACCTCCTCTCTGTATGCTGACTCGTCGCCTTTGGTGATGAGACCCAGCACGGTTGTATCATCGGCGAACTTGATAAAGCTGTTAGAACTGTGTTTTGCAGCACAGTCATGAGTCAGCAGGGTGAACAGCAGAGGACTCAGGACACTGCCCTGGGGGGCCCCCGTGTTCAGTGTGATGGTGCTGGAGGTGCTGCCCCCGAACCGGACTGACTGGGGTCTCCCCGTCAGAAAGTCCAGGATCCAGTTGCAGAGGGGGGTGTTGAGGCCGAGCGAGCTTAGCTTCCTGGTGAGGTTCTGTGGGATGATGGTGTTGAATGCTGAACTGAAGTCTATAAACAGCATTCTGACGTAAGTGTCCTTCTTCTCCAGGTGGGTGAGGGAGAGATGAAGGGTGGTGGTGATGGCATCGTCCGTGGAGCGATTGGGACGATACGCAAACTGCAGGGGGTCCAGTGAAGAGGGCAGTTGTGTCTTGATGTTCCTCATGACTAGCCTCTCGAAGCACTTCATGATGATGGGTGTAAGTGCAACGGGACGGTAGTCATTGAGGCAGGACACTGTGGACTTCTTCGGCACGGGGACGATGGTGGTGGACTTGAGGCACGTTGGGACAGTGGCGCTGCACAGGGAGATGTTGAAGATGTCCGTGAGAACATCTGTCAGCTGGTCTGCGCACTCCCTGAGCACTCTTCCGGGGATGTTGTCTGGTCCTGCAGCTTTTCGTGGGTTGACTCTGCGCAGAGTGTTCCTCACATCCACTGCAGTCAGGCACAACACCTGCTCGTCCGGCTTGGGCATGGTCTTTCTCGCCATCGTGTTGTTTTGTGCCTCAAACCGTGCATAAAAGTTGTTTAGGGCATCAGGGAGGGAGGCATCACGTTCACAGGACGGTGGCATTGTCCTGTAGTTGGTGATTGCCTGGATGCCCTGCCACATGCGCCGCGCATCACCCGTGTCCTTGAAGTGGCTGTGGATTCTCTGGGCGTGTGCGCGCTTTGCCACTCTGATAGCTCTTGACAGGTCGGCTCTCGCTTTCCTCAGGGCCACCTTGTCACCCACTCTGAAGGCGAGTCGCGGGTCCTCAGCAGCGCACGTACCTCAGCAGTCATCCAAGGCTTCTGGTTTGGGCGTGTGGTGATGGTCTTGGAGACAGTGACATCATCAATACACTTGCTGATGTAGCCAGTGACTGATGCTGCATACTCCTCCAAATCAACAGAATCGCCTTCTGTAGCAGCCTCCCTGAACATGTCCCATGCAGTGCACTCAAAACAGTCCTGAAGGGCAGAGATGGAGCCTGCCGGCCAGGTTTTCACCTGCTTCTGAACTGGTCTGGAGCGTCTGATGAGTGGTGTGTATGTTGGTGTCAGCCAAACACACATGTGATCCGAGAAAGCGAGGTGGGGGCGGGGCTCCGCCCGGTACGCGCTGGGGATGTTTGTATAAACAAGATCCAACGCGCTCGCTCCTCTCGTTGCAAAGTTCACATGTTGGTGGAATTTAGGGAGCACTGACTTGAGATTTGCGTGGTTGAAATCTCCGGCGATAATAAACAGTCCGTCTGGGTGTTTGTTTTGCAGATCGCTGATAGTCCGATAGAGTTCACACAGAGCCTCTTTAGCATTAGCACCAATGCTTGCACTGGGTGGAATGTAGACAGCAGCTATTAGCACGGCGGAGAACTCCCGTACTAAATAAAAAGGTCTGCACTTGACTATCAGGAACTCCACCAGCGGAGAGCAGTGTTTGGCGACAGTCACAGCGTTGTTACACCATTCTGTGTTGATGTAAACACACACGCCTCCACCGCGGGTCTTCCCGGATAGAGCCGCGCTTCTATCGGCTCTGAACGCGGTTAGCCCGGCTAGCTGAATGGCGCTGTCCGGAATGTTGTCGTTAAGCCACGATTCCACAAAAACCAAAACACAGCAGTCTCTGAACTCATGCTGGGTAGTTCGCTGGAGTCGGATGTAGTCCAGTTTATTGTCAAGGGAACAGACGTTTGCAAGAAAGAGCGATGGTATAGCCGGCCGGCTAGGACTAGCCTTTAGCCTCGCGCGGATCCCGGCTCTCTTTCCGCGCTTCCGCTTACGATCGCACCGCTTGCGATGGCACTTCCGCTGGGCTCCGGCGTCAGGAAACACAGCGGGCTGGCGGCCTGGGTCTCTTAGCAGGCTAAGCTCAAGTAGTGTTTTCTGGCTGGTTTCTCCACTGTAGCAGGGTCTGGGGGTGGTAGAACATGTGCACGGGTGTTCCGATGCACATATTTGCAGGAAATAAACGGAAAAAACGACAAATAGTAACACAAAAGCACCATTTAACGGACCCGGAGCGGCCGCTGCGTGTTAACGCGCCGCCATCTTGGGTGTGTCTAAACACAGGTGGAAACAATCAGGACACACTGGGGAAGAATCATGTGACATTTGGAGTAAGAGTCTGGGGCATGCTGGGAATGTTTTTTTTTTCATATATGTAATATATAACCTTCTGGTAGAATGTTTTAATTGTTAAACGTGTGTATTGAAACAGACGTTTATGCCTGTTTCACATTACAGTTTGGCATTCTTAAATGTTTCAGATCATCAAACATATTTAAAATATTAGTCAAAGACAACACAAGTACCGTATTTTTCGGACTATAAGGCGCACCGTATTATAAGACGCACTATCAAAGAACGCCTATTTTCTGCTATTTTTCCATACATAGGGCGCATCGCATTATAAGGCGCGTTAAGTGACACTAGAAAGGGTGCCTATATCAAAGTGAACAGGGGTGGCGCCATGTTTCCCTTCCCCCACCGGGGGTGGTCGCTTGCCGGTGGAGCGTCTCAGTATATATAAATCTAGCTCTTTCAAAGTCAAACGAGTGCTGGATATTAATCTACACAGATTCCTCTCCTGAAAACTGTTTATTTGGGTGAGTAACGTGCTTCAGTTTATTTACAGTAAGCTTAGATTTCCAGATGTCCACTAAGGCTTGCTGCACCAGCGTTAGCATAGCTATCCGCTAGCACGCTAGCTAGTCACCTAAACTAGTAAAGTTAACCCAAACTTAAACGACAGCGTTACACTGAGTAATCCTGCGTGTTCTGGTAAGACAGTGAGATATTAGCTAGCGATTCGTCCCCCGTAGCTTGTTTTAACACTGTAAACAAGCAGATTACAGGCTGATAAAACTCACCTCTGAGAGAGTTAGCGCTTAGCATCTAGCTAATGCTAGCCAGGCAAAGCAGCACAGACTTACAGGCCGATAACTCACCTCTGAACGGTGAACGCTTAGCGATTAGCATCTAACTCTAATAATACTGCTCCAGCAGTATTAAAAGTGCTAAATTTAGAAAATACTGATCTCTGAACAGTGAAAAAGCTAGCTAGCTAAGCGGTTAGCATCTAGCTAATGCTATTGCTGCTCTGCACGGAGTGTGTGTTTACTGCTCCTTACACCTGACGGGTAAAATTTTGATAATACTGATCTCTGAACAGTGAATAAGCTAGCTAATGCTATTTGCTGCTCCAGCCTCGGAGCTGCACGGCTCTGGACTCTGTATAGCACTGAAACTCTGTATAACGCTGCACGGAGTGTGTGTTTACTGCTCCTTACAACCTGACGAGTAAAATTTAGATAATACTGATCTCAGTGAATAAGCTAGCTAGCTTAGCGGTTAGCATCTAGCTAATGCTATTGCTGCTCAGCCTCGGAGCTGCACGGCTCTGGACTCTGTATAGCACTGAAACTCTCTATAACGCTGCACGGAGTGTGTGTTTACTGCTCCTTACAACCTGACGAGTAAAATCCATACAAAAGGCGCACCGTATTATACAGTTTTTCTCAATTGGTTTGGCTCATTTCTTGAAACTGAGATGACATTCCTATAACTAAAAGGTAAATTGGCCAAACAGACTTACAGTTCTTCACAACACTTCAGATAACCAGCAAAATGTCATATGTCTCCCAAAACGTTCATTCTTGCTTCAAAATGAAGTCTTTCTCCCATATAAATAGTCAGTACCATAAAAATGGCATAGATCCTTCTCAATTGCTTTGGCACATTTTCATTAATTTTGTCCATCTGTCAAAATAAACTGGACGGTGCAGCAAAACTACATGGATCCTCATCACTGCTCATATCGCTCCAAAAACAGTTTACCCACGTGTCAAAACTGATTTCCTTTCTCACACAAATCATCAGTGCCCCCAAAATGCATTGTCCCTTTGGCATTGTGTAAGTACTGCAAGTCAAAATGCTTAGATGTTTTGTCTTTATGGCAGAGGTCTAGCTAAAGGAATACAATGTTCACACCACACACACTGCACTCTTTCTGCTGAGGAAATTGTAACTATTTTTATTTACAAGTACATTTTTACACATTACTGTAGGTAGAAAGAAAAGAAAATACTAAGGAAAATGTATCAAATATACTATGTATACAAATTACAAAAACCTGCAAAAACAAAACAAAATACATTACAGTAGGTAAAAAAATAGTCAAGCATCACAAATGCAATACAGTAACATTCTGACTACTCTGTGTCACTCCCCTCTCTCCATCACCTTCCTGGCCATCCATCCGCTGCAGTCTGTTTGGCCATAAATTCTCATCAACATTGCATCTGATATGTTCTTTAGCAATGCACTGTGGGAAGAATGCCTGAGCCATCCTCTACACTGATCGCCACAGGACTATATAATCATTATATCATCACAGGACTATATCATCGTTATATAATC
Source organism: Astyanax mexicanus (assembly GCF_023375975.1). Taxonomy (NCBI): domain Eukaryota; kingdom Metazoa; phylum Chordata; class Actinopteri; order Characiformes; family Acestrorhamphidae; genus Astyanax; species Astyanax mexicanus. The sequence continues at coordinate 27,195,551 of NC_064408.1, forward strand.
ACAGGACTAGCATCAAAGAACTAGCACCAGGCCAAGATGTATACAGTGGATAGAAAAAGTCTACACACCCCTGTTCAAATGGTAGGTTTTTGTGATGTAAAAAAAATTACAATAAGACAAATAATTTCTACCTATAATGTGACCTATAACCTGTACAATGCAATTGAAAAACAAACAGAAATCTTTCAGGGAGGTGAAGTAAAAATAAACAACTGAGATATTGAGGTTGCATAAGTGTGCACACCCTTTTATAACTAGGGGTGTTGCTGTGTTCAAATTTAACCAATAACCTTCAAACTCACTTTAAATTGGAGTCAGCACACACCTGTCAACAATTAAAGTGCCTCTGATCAACTCCAAATAAAGTTTAACTGTTCTAGTAGGCTTGTCCTGATATTTTTGTAGCCACATCTTTCAGCACAAGCCATGGTCCACAAAGAGATGCCAGAGCATCAGAGGTATCTCATTATTCATAGATATCAGTCAAGTGAAGGCTACAAAAGTCATTAAATATACCATGGAACACTTTGAAGACTGTCATCATCAAGTGGAGAAAACATGGCACAACAAGACATTACCAAGAACAAGACATTTGACAAAAATTGATGATAAGACAAGAAGAAAATTGGTCTAGGAGGCTGCCAAGAGGCCGACAGCAGCACTGAAGGAGCTGCAAGAATTTCTGGCAAGTACTGGCTGTGTAGTACATGTGACAACAATCTGCCGACTTTTTCATATGTCTGTGCAAAACAAACATCCAGAAAACATCTAAGCTCTACTTAATTTTCCAAAAATTCATCTGATATCTACCAAACGCATGTGGGAAAATGTGTTATGGTTTAATGAAACCAAGGTTAAACGTATTGGACATAATTCCAAAAGGTATATTAGGCGCAAAAGCAACACTGCTCGTCACCAAAAGAACAGCATACCTACAGTGAAGCATGGTGGTGGCAGCATCATACTTTGGGGCTGTTTTTCTTCAGCTGGAACTGGGGCTTTATTCAGGGTGGACGGAATTTTGAACAGTTCCAAATACCAGTCAGTATTGGCAAAAACCTTCGGCCTCTGGTAGAAAACTGAAGATGAAAAGGAACTTCATCTTTCAGCACAACAATGACACAAAGGACACATCTAAATCAACAAAAGAATGGCTTCAGCGGTATAAGATTAAGGCTTTGGAATGGCCCAGCCTGAATCCAGACCTGAATCCCATTGAACATCTGTGGGGTAATCTGAAGAGGGCTGGGCACAGGAGATGCCCTCACATTTTGTCAGATTTTGAGCAATTATGCAAAGAAGAGTGGGCAAATTTTGCCACATCAAGATGTGTCACGCTGATAGGTTCCTACCCAAAAAGACTGAGTGCTGTAATAGATGCAAAAGATGTTGCAACAAAGTATTAGTTATATGTATTTAACCAGGTGATTTTAAGTTTTTTGTTTTATATTTTTTCGCTGTAAAGATTTATGTTTGTTTTTCAATTGCATTGTACAGGTTATAGGTCACATTAAATGTGAAAAAAGTTATGAAATTATTTGTCTTGCTTTAATTTTTTTACAACACAAAAACCTGGCATTTGAACAGGGGTGTGTAGACTTTTTATATCCACTGTATATAGAGCAATGCCAGCATTCAAAATAATAGACAACAAACTGATGGATTGGTCACCAGTAATGTGGGACACTCATTTTCGTCAAAACCTGCTTTCATCTGTTACCTACTCACCTGATTGTAATGAATTTATGAAATGTTCCAAAATATGTGTTCTGTATTGTATTACAATTTCTTAATTCATTTTGAGAATTGAGCAGACTATTCTGCAGATGATGACTTATATGATGAAATTGTGCTGACATGTTTTGAAGAGAACAACCATTACACTGAGAACTAACCAATTAAGATAGATCAACAAGATGCATTCTTTTGGAAAATGTACTAAATGTAGGATGATTGTGTTAAGTGTAGGCTACTTGTACAAAACCATTTGCAAAGATGTACTAAGTGCTTGAGACGTGTACAAAGCATTTGAAATGTGATGAAAGCAATGAGAAATGCCATTCTGTTATGAGAAACTGCAAGTTAGTTTGGGAATTTGTCCATGTTATTTTGAGAATGTCATCTCAGTTTCAAGAAATGAGCCAAACCAATGGAGAAAAACTGTAAGACGCACTGTCAATTTTTGTGAAAATTAAATGTTTTTAAGTGCGCCTTATAGTCCGAAAAATACGGTAAACACAAAATGCAGTTTTTAAATGAAGGTTTTTATTATTAAGGAAGAAAGCAAGTGTTACTTTTTTAAGTATTATTCACAAATCTAATAATGGGCTAATTTTGGTCAACTTTTCCAGACTGATAGATCTCAATTACTTCCTTTCTTCCTGAATTTCTTTGGATATTGGCATGATGTCTAACTTTCAAATATCTTTTGTTCTACTTAGCTTTGTCAGGCAGCTCCTATTTAAGTGATTTCTAGATTGAGAACAGGTGTGGCAGTAATCAGACCTTGGTGTGGCTAGAGAAATTTATTTTATTTTATATATTTTTCACACAGGGCCATGTTGGTTTACACAGTTACACAATTTTTCATCTTGACAAATCACACACTTTTCTGGCTGCTCTCTAAATTAAATTTTGAAATTAAAGCTAGTGAGAACTAAACGCATGCGAGAACGAGCAATACTATGCAGAAGATTCTGTATGCTGGTTGGACACGTGGTTCTGGATCTTTATTTGATCCCATTGGCCGTATACAGACGCTGCGGTCGTCTCACAGTCAATAACTGGTCTAGATATTAAACCTGCTAGCTGCAGATCTCAGCTAATCTGAAACACATTTTAATGACAAGTGTAAAGAGAATTCAGTCAAACTATATTCAGATACTATCTGGATATGAAATGCATGCAAATGACAGGTGTAAACTGGCACTATGTGTCTGCGTGGTCATGTGCATGCAGTAACATACAGTCTGTGGGTTTGTCGGTGGGAGGACATATATGTGTGTATGTTTTTGTGTCTGAACTCTCAGTTTCAGGCCACGGCTTTGCATAATAGACACTGAGTCACTCTGTGGATGTCAGCTGGAAGGACTATTGTGTGCTAGATTTTGTTGTGGTGTGACTTTCTCTGCCCTTTCACTTTCTACAAAGAGAAATCAGCAATTTATACAGAAGCACAAGCCAAAGCAAAACCTCCGTGTGTCAGCAGGGCCTTTCCAGATGAAGAAGCGAGACAAAGACAAGGAAAGCGAGAGAGCGAGGAATGAATGGAGTTATGCAGCGTGGCTGTAAAAGACGAGGGAAGGCATCTCTGAATGTTTTATTTATGTCTAAAGAGAAGGTGGATGTTCCGTCTTTCTCAAAAATGTCAGAGGCTGAATGCATTAAACGCTTATTCTCTCTTCCCAAGGATATGTTACTGTATAACCTTTGGGGAACATGATCCAATGGGAATAACCTCACATTCAAACTGCACACTACACTCCCTCTCCTGTTCAGGCAAGTTCTTGGGAAATGAAACCAACATTTGAACTGGCATGCTTGTAGGTTTTGAACTGGTCAGTGTGACCAGTCCTCCAGCCCACAGTGAAACTATATTAGGGGCAGTAGCATTTATATCTATATCTATATACTGTAGTCACATTTCAATTTCTTTAGTTTCTTGGAATTTCGTCTATGGATATGCCAGGCTTGATGCTGAGATTGGTACTGCTGTGTCTTTTTGCTCTAAAAGGTAAGATATTGTTGTTTACTGAATGTTTATTCTGGATGTTATAAATGCTAATAAGTGCTTGAGTGTTAAAATATGTGCTGAGCAGAACTACAGTCTGTGTTTTGGTCCAGATCATTATTATTATCATAAATAATTTAAACACAAGCTGGTGAAATTTTCTGAAACTGGCAAACATAAATATTTGTATGAGGAAGAATATTCAAATAATATTTAACACTGGGTTGCATCAGGTGGATAGATTTCATCAATTTCATCAGCCCATCACTTACTATTCACTCTATTTAGTACTGAGAACTGTTATTTGATTATAGGGAACTCATTTATGTGCCTTTTTAAAATAAAATAATAATATGTGCAGTGTTTTAAAATGTATTCATACAGAAACAAAAAACAAGTTAGAAAACAGCTCGTTTTGAATTCATTGGTTTTATGATCAGGTCAGAATATCCTCTAGCTAATTGCAGTTTAGCTGTTTGGCTTTATTTATGTTGAAGCTACAAGGAGTGTTTCACAGCAACAACACATCAGAACACATCTAATATATTTAATACAGTATAAAAAGTTTTTGAGATATAACAAGAGATGAGAAGGTACAAATTGTAAAATGAAGTTGAGTATTTTTGGGTAAATAATAATTCAAACATTCAGTTCCAAACACACAAGAGACCAATAGCTAAAAATACTAAAGGTGATTACTGTATCACTTTACTGCATCATTCATTTAAATAAATTAATTAATTAATTAATGGCATAATTCACAGAATCATCATTATAATTCTGGAGAAGGTGAGATAGACCCAAAAATGTCTTGTCTCTGTAGTTGCTACATGGAAAAGTTTATTATAACAATTTCAAATAACATTTCATCTTTTTCTATTAAAAATATGTATCTCCAAAACAGCAACAACAAAAAACTTCCAAACTAAAAGGAAGTCTATGAATAAAATGAGTGTATTTCAGGTAATTTTGGAGAATTTTTATTGGTAGATTCATCAATCATTATTTTTTGACACCCTGTGTAGGGGACAGTGTATGTGTGTTCAAAGTATGTAGTAAACTAAACATTGACAAAAATGGGGATAATTGTTTTCCATATGTTATCAGGAGCTGAAATTTATTATTAATATTTAGAATAAGTGTTTGGAATTATGACATCATATATACTGACTTTTGCAAAGGTTTGATTCAAATACATGTTTGATTTTCGAAGTACACTGCCTAGTCCCCACCTGGATTAACTAAGCAAATAGGTATGAGCCTTTTATTGGATAAGTACTGCATGAGCGATTATCTTTCAGCTGGCAACACGTTAATTAACCCCAACTGGTGCAATGAGTTGCTTCTCATTTCTGAAACAACCATGTTTAACATCCCTTGGTTGTGGAAAAATTGTCAATCTTTTTGAGAAGGGTCAAATCATTATCATGCATCAAGCATAAAAAACATCTAAGGAGAATGCTAATAACTGTCCAACGCTGGAAGGATACTGGGGACCCATTGTCTTTGAGGAAGAAATGTGGCGGGAAAGATTGTGATCAGCAATCACTTAAATGTTTGGTGAAATAAAAAAATAAAAAAACAACTCAAGGAATTTAACATCTGTGTAGCCTAAAAGAACAACTAATCAGTGAGGCTAACTGGGAAAAAGGCTTCGATTTGATTGGGAGCATACAGATTGAAGAAGGTCATGTGCTGAAAGAAAGATGTCAGCTGACTACCTGAATATACTGAATATTGACCAGGTTATTCCATCAATGTTTTTTTTCCTCCCTGATGACATGGACATATTCCAAGATGACAATGTCAGGATTCATGGGGCTGGAATTGTGAGAGAGTGATTCAGGGAGCATAAGATCATCATTGTTCACCACAGAGTCCAGATCTTATCCTCATTGAGAATCTTTGGGATGTGCTGGAGAAGACTTTGTGCAGTGGTCAGACTCTACCATCTTTAATACATTTTTTAATTGGTGAAAAATTAACGCAACACTGGATTGTAATAAATCTTGTGACATTGCAGAAGCTTATCGAAACAATGCCATAGAGAATGCATGCAGACAAACCAAGTCTCCCTGAAGCTGCGGGAGTCTCCCGCATTTCGGTAGTGGCTCCCTGATGCCCGCGAGTCACATATAATCTCCGGGAATTCAGAACCAGTGCCCCAAAAGTGCACTGCACACAGGCGACAGACTTTTTTTCTCTAATCGAGTGTGGGAAGGAGAGAGACAAAACAGAGAGGGTTCTGATTGGCCTGTTCTCTGCAAAGAGTCTGTGAGACAGCCAATCAGTTTTTAGTGTGGGCAGGCAGTGTTTTTCAACCCCTCCCGGACGGGAATTGTTCAGTGAGAGAAAGCAGATCATGGCGGAGGCAGAGAAAGCAGAGGCAGGGCCTTCCAAAAAGAAAAAATATAAAACTCATTTTACCTCTGAGTACTCTAAATTTAATTTTAAAAAAGTAAAATTAATTGTGCAAGTTAAGTGTGCAAGTTTTTTTTTGTTCTTTTTTTTTTGGGGGGGGGGGGGGGAATTAACTTTTGCGACTTGGGATGTCTGTGCATGCAGCATTGCGACTTTTTTTGGCCAGGTGAGTGGTGACAGCTAAATACAACTACATTTCACTGAAAAACACAACATAGCCAGTTTAAGCTGGTTAATATGGTAGACTAGATTTGTTTGACTAGATAGGTTTGTTTTTGTTTGAGTTTGTTGATTTCACTGGTCTAAAAGCATAATCACCCTGACCAAGCTAGAAAACCGGTATGACAAGGCTTGGACCAACCAGCAAGAACATACTGGATGACCAACATGATCAGCCTGAACAAGTTGGTTGATCAGCATGACTACCAAGACTTTTTTTTTCAGCGAGGCCACAATTTGTGTAATGACAATAAAAAAAAACAATACTAAACTGTACTATACTATATTATACTATAATATACTTCACTATACCCATCCTAGTTCTCCCTGATCCACAGTGACTGCACTTCAGCTCCAGTCCCCTCCAGCGCGGAGTCTCTCCATGCCGTGCCGGTATGATTACGAGGCCCAGGGAAGCATCCCCCAGCTCTCACTACAGTGGAGGAGCCCCAGCAAGCAGCTGCTCTGCCACTTCATCAAACACAAAAACTACAGGAACTGCACAGCCGGCTACTCAGTGCTCTACAAGCCCGGGAACGTTACTCTAGTCATAGATGAAGTGAAGGAGGAGGATTTCGGGAGGCACGTGTGCTCCATCAGCAAACGCCACGATTTCTCAGACTTCACTATTGAGCTTGTGCGGGGGGCAGGTGGGTGTACAAAGGTGATATCTATCTGTCTGAAAACAACTTATGTTAGACAGATAGAAAGTGACTTACTTAAGCAGTATACACACACATACACATACACATACATACTGTACGTACTAATGATATTCTGAGCACACGTGCCTGGAGCAGTGAGCAACGACCTCTGCAGCAACCAGGGTCAATACCCAGGTATCCAACCCATAACCCTATTTTCAAAAACCAGATGCCCTAACTGCTGAGCCACCACTGCCCCTTTATAAACAGTCCCTGTATCAGGAGTCCCCATTGGGCATTCTGGTTAATAGACCTACATTAATCTTGCATGTATGTAAAATATATTTGAGACAATCAGCATGAAACTCCAACATTATAGGTTTCAAGTATCATCTAGCAAGATTAATCGAGTTGCAGACGATTTTGAAAAGAATCAAAGTATATTAATAATTTAAAAGTATATTTATAATCTGTGCAACACTGTTCTAACCATTTAACCATTCAAATGCCTTAATTAAAGGTTTTACGTTCCATATAACCAGTTCTGAACCTAATTCTACAACAAAATGTTAAAATACAAGTTCTGAAATTGTTGTGTCATTTGTGTGACATCAGGATTTTAGCCTTTAAATATTTACAGTCATGTACAAACAGTAAGAAAAAAAAAGGTTTTCATATGCAGATTTCATTTTGAATTTAATATTAATATTCAGAAATGGGTCTAGGCTCTTATGGGTTAAGTTTTTATTCTATACCATTGTACAGACAACACATTAATAATTCACATTCATCTCTAAACAGAATCTTCGGCCACTCCTCCAACAGACAAGGAGGAGCACTCAGGTATGACTGACATTTACACTTTTTGGGAACATGATTTAAAGACTGTATAGGCAAAGATTTGGGCCACCCATGATCATATTCATTTTTTCATATTTCATATTCACTAGCCTAGCAATGTTTAATTCTGTTGTGTTCTATTATTACAAAACTGGTTTTCACTTTTTTGTGTGTGTACTGGTCTGTCAAGCCTGCATTAAATATATTGTGGTATTACTGTGTTGTACTTAATTGGGACACAGCCAAAGATACTAACACAAAAAAATCAAATCCTACATGTGTATACATAAGTCAGCTAACACATAAAAACTATCCCAAAAATATGCCCTCTTTTAATTTTAAAAAATAATTTAATACAGTGTGCCCATTCCTTCAATCTGCTAATTTATTTGGGTAGTGAATATTGATTGGCTACTGGCAGCACAGTATAGACAGTAGTGAGAAAATAGTATTAATAGTGTGCCGGGCACTGTAAAGGTTCTGTAGTTTTACACATATCACTGTCCAGCAAAGACTCTTGTGTCAGAACCAGACAACTACTATACCAAAGGGTTGAATATGGTAGTAACAACTGTGTTTTTAGAGTCATAACAATAGTTAAACTCTTTTTGGTGCTACATAAAACCCTTTCACCGAACCACAACAAATACAACAGGACTGCCAGGTGGAAATACAGTATAGAAATTTCCTATAAATTGGCCACGTTCTGAAGGTAAATAATGTACTTTTTGTGGGCAAAGATGCTAAGAAGTTGCTGTTCTGTCTCTCTTGAGGTTTTGCACAGGAACATCTTCTCCTTCTTGGATGCAGTTTGTTTGTTTCTATCTTTGGATGCTGAGAAGACACTATATGTTTATCTCTTTAGAAATAACTGCATGAAATGATGTACTAGTTTACACCTGACTTTTTGGTGTAATTAATTTAAAAAATGCATCAAATGTCACATGTTATTCTTTAGCACTTTCTAACTAGTGCTTAAACAACTATGAATGTTTTTTGACTTGTTGCATTTATTCCATGTGGCCACTAGATGACAGTATATCCATTTACATGCTTATTATTACACCTGTCTGTAGTGCTGTTTGGAAATGCTGCCTTTAATAAACACCTTTTAAAGGATAAACTCAGGCCCAGAGCCCCTGGTGTGATGCTTTTATTGTTTGTCATATACATTTTATGCCTGACAGTTTATTTTATACTCAGAGAATCAGCTCAAAAACGTACAAATAGGAAAAAGACTGTGTGTTAATGTGTGTGTGCATGCACTTTCTATAAAAAACACCCACTGATGTATTGAATATTACACATAATTTCAATTCTTATTCAAAGAGTGAGATAAATATGAATCCAGAGTGTACGGTGTACACCATACACTGGATGAGACTGTGACCATACCTGTTATATTGAGATGCAGAAACACCCACACACCCATCCACACAAAGTGTTCTCATGCTCTGGGGCTCCTCCACTCCTACATAACCCTCATTTCCAAGTAGAGTAGCCATTTTTGTGTTTTTCCCGCCAAATTGGGCTTGTCTGAAAATCCATTCGAGGCTAAAAAAAATTGAGGGGTGCCGGGGTGCGTTGTTTTGGGCT